>NC_051161.1:50436487-50778467 GCF_013339745.2 Dermacentor silvarum | reverse complement strand
TTCTAATTCCTTCTCCCCATTCTTGTAAATCTCCATGGTCTTCGCTGTTTCCATTCTTTGCATCCAGTTCACCGGCTCCGTTTCGATTAGTTTATTTTTGATGACTCCTGGTTGTCTATTTACAGTTTCAAATACCCTGTACTTGGTTGCCCACTTTCTAGACCTCTTCCTCCATTCTGTGTCCACGCTTTTCAGGTACAGATACTTGTGCAATTTAACCACCCATTTATTGTCGTTCATGTTCCTGGCTCTTTCTTCAAAACTAATTTTGCTCTGTGCTTCTCTGACTTCAAAAGAGGCTCAACCCATGCCACCCTGCGCGGCCTCACGTGTGGTTTTACCGTGGGCTCCCAAAGCCAACCGTCCTACTGATCTTTCGTTAACTTCCAACCCCGGCAAGATATCCGATTTTAAGCATAGAATGGCACTTGCGAACGTTAGCGCTGGCACCATTACTCATTTCCAGATTCCATGCACCACCTCATGCTTATTGTGGCCCCACAGTGCTCCGTGTTTCATTATTGCTGCATTCCGCTTCCCCTTTACTTTCAGGTTATCTTGGTGGGTGCTTGAGTAAGTCTTTCCTTCGTTTATGTATACGTCGAGGTACTTATATTGCTTGACTATGGGTGTGACTTGCTGTTGAATTGACACCCCGTAATTACTCGTCTCTTCATTAAAGATCACAATTCCCGATTTCTCCATGCTAAACTTAAGGCCTAGATTTGTCGGTGCGTTGCCACAGAAATTCGCAAGTGTCTGTAAATCTATTGTACTGTTCACTAGTAGCACTATGTCGTCCGCATACATCAGTCCAGGGAACTTCTGTAGCACCATTTGTCCATTACGCATGTAGGATAAATCAAACCCTAATTCGCTGTTTTCGAGTCGTATTTCTATGCCCTTAACATAAAGCGTGAACAACAATGGAGACAAAGGCGCCACCTGCGCAACAGCGCTGGTGACGCCATCTTGTAACTATGACGTCAACTAAAGCATGCAAAAACGCAATTGCAGCGACCATGTTCTGCTTATCTGCTGGCGCAAAGATTTCGGCAGAAACAATCGTTAGCGTACATTGGATTTTTCGTTCTTCTTCCTCTTCTGCGAGAACAATAACACAACACGAAAACTTTTCTGGCTGAAGAAAGCTTCGCAAGATGGCGCTTCCACGAACCTGCCACTACATGATTAAATCAAGTTTACATTAAATTGCTGCTACCTGATTAAATCAATATTAAATCACTATACCTGATTAAATAGCATAACTGATCAAATCAAGCAGGCTAGGTGACTATTTGTCACCGGCCCGTTTCAAAGGAGATGCCGAAATATCAACATCATAACCTGCTGATGTCCATCGACGTTTCGGGTATTCCGTATACTGTAATCAGTTTACGAGAAGGCTAAAACTCTCTAAATGTGGAAGTAGCAGTTCGCAACTACTGCAAAAGCAGTCGTTATCGTATACATTTGTACTAATGAAATACGGACGGTCAGAATGTTGCATACGCTCACGAGGATCGCTTTGAACTATCCCAGTCGCAGTTAATAACCAGCAACGGCTACCCCGTAGAGGAATATACCGTCACCACCAGAGACTCTTACGTCATCATGATACAACGAATACCCAGAGGACGCGGAGAGCCACCGGGACAGCGAAGAAAGCCGGTCGCCTTCCTCATGACTGGGCTTCTAAGCAGCAGTGCGGATTACGTGGTTAACTTGCCGGATCAAAGCCTTGGTAAGGTGGCCGCAGATGCAACATTGCATGCCCGTATCTCTTAAAGCGACACTAACGAAAACTATATATATACAATTGTACTCGAACATTACGCTTACAGACCGCCAAATAACCTTTAGCACACGCGGAGACTGACTGTGATTCAATGACGCCCCGAAAGAAACTTGGCGGCGTGACATCGAAGCTTTCGCAACAGCTTTCCGCGAAGAAGCACAATGATGCAATGTATGGCGAAGGCTACTTAGTTTAACTGCAAAGTTTCACAAAATTTCATTCATAACTCAGCAACAGTAGATATGTCAATGACAACTTTTCAAGAGATATATCTAGCACCAGAAAAAGACAATATACCACAAAATCTGTGGGCGTTGTCCTTTTGTTGCGCTGATTTACCTTATCAGCTATGCAAAAACAACTACCCCAACAAATATTTCTTGAATTGAATTGAATTATGGGGTCCTACGTGCCAAAACCACGATTTGAATATGAAGCACGCTGTAGTGGGTGACTCCGGGTTAATTTTGACCACCAGGAATTTTCTCTGCGAAATATATGTCATGTCACGCGATAGGAGGCTATGTTCGATCATTGCGAATTTGGCCGAAAATCAGTGCCACTCATTAAATTTAGTCTTACGCTAATGTTCTTGCTCTTATAAACTTTTTGTTTAATTCTCCGAACAAGTACAGATAGATATTCCGAAAGCGTAATCTCCTATAGCCGTGCTTCACCGAGTAGATTCATTCAGTCTTTGAAAGTCGAGCCATAGTACTCAGCTAGCTGCTATACCGTTTTATGATTGTTGTTTGTCTCAAGCTTGCGCAGCTTGCATCGACACTCGTGGATTACTGTGTTGCCTTTCACAACACTGTCGTGCCAAGCAGAAGGAAACTTTTGATTCAGTACTTACTGGTACTAAGAATTGCGCGAGGTAAGTTGGTGACTAATGTCAGAGATGACAGAAATACGTACGATGACAAGTGTCGTGCCTTAGGATCTTCCCTGTCTGTCTCACTGGCCAGCTTTCGCCACTGCAGCGCAGCATGCCGGCTAGACTAATCGAGGGTGGTATAATTATCCCTGGTTTACCGTTGCCGCCATTCTACTCCATGCAACGATATTGAACAAAACAAGATTAAAGCGAATCAGGGATGCCAATGTTCATGTGCAGTAGATATTCCAATTGAACTAGCTGGTCAGGCTTGCTAACAATGGTTACTAAGGCGCAAAAAAGACGTACCTGAATCAAAGGGAAAGAAAGAACGGACTCCTTTTTGGCATTTTAAAAACCATGATTCGCTAGAATGTCCACGTGTTTTCTGGGATAAGTGCGACCGGGGTCTCGATGTGCCTTCAGGTTTCATCCTAGCAGACAACGGCTTTGATGTGTGGTTGGGAAACGTCAGAGGTACCACTTACTCAAGACACCGCCGCCTCCAGAAGTGGCAGAAGAAGTACTGGGATTTCAGGTAAGCTAACCCTCGGCTTGTTAGTCTAGACCTCTGAGATCTGAGATTTGACGCAACGCGCCGCGCCGGTGATTTCGGAGGCAATGTCGTAGTTGGGGCGTGCGCATCGCGGGTTACGGGATCAGTTTCCCCGTAGACAGGTCGTCTCCCACTCGGATTCGAGTACGGGCCACGGTGAGGTTCTTTCATTGTGCGGCTGATTTCGTGGCGCACAGGCGCGTTCTAAACACACCAAGCAAGTAGGCTTAAAAGAGTTATGTGCTGTAAAGCTGTCTTTTAAGCGAAAAAATTCGCTGAGCGTAGAGGTGTAATATTGGTCAAGGTGTTCATACCAGTAATATAATGTTGAAGACACACTCCAGTGCGCAAGCAAATGCTGCCCTCTTTCTCCCAACGCACCTACTCTGCTTTAAGGAGCTACGAATATGCACGTGTACACGCTTTGTAAGTAGATTGAAGGGACCTTATAAAGGCATGTCTTCGGATTCTTGGACGCCCTCCAAAACAGCACTCACCTCCATGCACTCAAACGCGACTGCGACGAACTGAAGCAAATTACATCCCACACGTCGTATAAACCTAGACGCTGACGGAAAAAAAAAGAAGAAAGAGCTTTGTCAATGTGAAATATTGCTCCTTGGTATTTGCTTAAGTTGCAAATATATCAAGCTTTAAGCACATGCTGCTACCGGAAAAACGCCTTCGTCTTGATTTACCTTGTCTTGATCCCCTCACAGCTTTGACGAAATGATCAGCTACGATCTACCAGCGCAGATAGACATGATCCTGGAAAGGACCCAAAGGAGTTCCTTGATGTACGTAGGGTGGTCTCAAGGAAGCCTTATAATGTTTGGTTTACTTTCGTCTCAACCTCACTACAATGAGAAGGTAAATATTGAAAGTACCAACACCGTGACTGATTTCTAACTTTTCGTTACTTTGTGCCACCATGCATACCAGTAAGTTTGCTTGAAAAAAGTGTTCTAAACTGGTGTGATCGTGAAATGTCTTCATCAATTAACGTACGTCGTTGGTGCTCAACGCTGTCGGCGCCGGCTTTCTTTTTGTGACGTAATATACGGGGCGTACATCACTAGCACGAGAAATTGAAGTACATATCTAACTAACACAAAACCACTAATTAACTTAATTACTTTACGACACATATATAAATTTACGAATTGTAGCCGGTGAGCTTTTAAGACGTATCCACTTGAAATGAATTTCCAGAAGGCCTTTTCGAGATATTATTTCCCAAAATGTCAGACAAAATACGTGGGCGTTCCAGTTACTTTTGCGCTTCAATGCATAAATGAGAGTTTTGTTTAAAAATCTAAGTGGAACAACAATGTATTCTTTACGGCAAGTTTATATCTCCGAACGGGTGTTGTTCTGGAAATTCATTCCAAGTGGATACGCCTTGCAATCTCATCGGCTAGAATTCGCAAATTGCAATATGTGCTGTAAATTAGTTCATTAAGAAGATAATTAGTGAACTTTCTCAGTCAGTTGAATACGTGTTTCGATTTTTCTTGCGAGGAATATCCGCCTCGCTGAATAATCCAGCTCAAGGGCTAGAATTATGCTATCTATTACAGGCAATCTTTAAAAATTCCGTAAAACTTACAAATCATCACACCGTGTAACCTACAACCGTCGCTGCCCAGAGTTCCCTTGCGTGGCTAACGCAGATATAAGTAGAGCATGCTTGAATGCTATAAATATTAACGCCCTTGGCTTACGACCAGATTATACGATTGGGCTTTTGCCTTTCTTTTAGGTTCGACTTTTCAACGCCATCGCACCGGTGGCCTATCTGGGTCACATGACATCGGACGTGAGCGAGATGGTGCCGTTCGCCGACTTCTTGAACGTGAGTGCACTGACTCTACACGCATTATTTCTTTAGCGACAGGTTTTAAGTAGCCTACTTTTCGACTTCACCTCGTCAACTCCGCGTGGTGCAGGAAAAGCTGTGTGTCCAGTCATTCGTCGCCGCTGGCTCTCTTTACATACTGGCAGACC
This sequence comes from Dermacentor silvarum, assembly GCF_013339745.2. Lineage (NCBI taxonomy): Eukaryota > Metazoa > Arthropoda > Arachnida > Ixodida > Ixodidae > Dermacentor > Dermacentor silvarum. Next base: position 50,773,229 of record NC_051161.1, on the reverse strand, counting down.
GGAGCTCTAGTTAGCATACGACAAATATTTCGATTTTAGCAGAACTCTGAACGTGTTATTTTTGGACACAGTAAACATTTTCCAGAAATCGGTATCACCAGCAATGTTAAACTGACAGAAACAAAAATTTAATACCAAGCTGTTTCCTTCACAGAAATGATCTAATTGAGCGAAAAATGTCGCGAAATTCATCACGTCATAGCGACGTCATCGGCGTCGCAACTTACGCGCGAAATTCGAAACGAAATAAAAGCGTGTTAGCTTTCTCCCTTTATAGGCAAATTTACAGAAGATCGGCGAATTCCGCCCATACGCGTATGTGTGAATCGGAGATCAGCGAAACTTTGATGTTTATTGATATGTATATTCAGTGCACTTCTCTGTCTTCTTCACTTTTATGTAGCTCAACGCTAATTGCTCAATGCGCACCTCTTTCACCACATTGGGCTGTTTCTGTTGCCGACTTCACTTATTCTCGCCTCTTAATTGTTCTGCTTGTATGTTTGAACACCTACCCTGTGACACACTCACATATATCTCGCTCCGTTCTTTCCTGCTCCCTCCTACTAAGTTTTTCTTTCCACGTAACGCTAATATGTAACCCCAGCGGCACAAGTTGTTGTTCTATCGGCAAGACAGCAACCGGCAGACAACAGGCATGACATAAAGACAAAGACAGCTTCGCTTTAATAAGTGCAGTGAAAGTTCTGCAAGAACACTGTACCAGACTAAGCTAGTCTATAACGTCTCGGTAAAGTATTTCTCTATTTGTTTTATATATCTGTACAGCTATATAAGTACAAAATTATATTCCAGGGACAGTCCGCCTGACAGTGTACTTATTACAGTCGTTAGACAAACTGCACAGGGTGATGTCGCGAACACGCGGCGCCGCTGCCGTAAGAATTCCATGCGGGAGAAATTCAGTGGCGATTTAGCGGTAGATGCCTCAGATGTCTCAGATCTGTGGTTTAAACCGTGTTCACCACATTGCGGTTGTTCAGGAGCTCACACGACACGCGTTCCTGCCTCTTCGACGAGCGAAGTGCAACTGGCGGTGGTGCGATGCAGATCAACCTCAGTTGCACAATGTGTATGTATATATATATATATATATATATATATATATATATATATATATACCACGTGACCGGCTTCCCACATTTCCCACAGATACACTTTTTCCCACTTCGACGCTTCTAATGCCAACGTATTAAACAATTTCGACACCTCTAATGGGGCGAATTTTCACGGTATGCAAGATTAACAGAAGTATACGAGAAGAGTCTGTTGCTGGGCCTGTTGGTACATGCTTGTAGAAACGATGGAACCCAGCATTTAAGACGCAAACACCAGAAGAGAAATAGACGGACACACGCTGGGACTATAGCAACAAGTTTAATGAAAACAACCACACAGAAGTTCGCAGGGAAGCCAGAGCGCGCATGCGTCGTACATACCACGTGACAATCAAGGAAAAAAACACTAAATGACACCTAGTAACCACATTTTTCTAAATAAGCTATTTCCTTCTTTGACATCGATAACGAGGGCACACTAACACATTGATTGTGACCATGTTTTCGTATATATATGGTATACGCTTCAATCAGTTCTCGTTCGTATCGTGTGGTTCCCCTGCCTATAATTTGTCTGTCTTCGAAAACAGGCGAACAGCCGCACACTCGGCAATGAGAAGGTAGGTTTGCTCTTCCTCCTGACGTGACAGACGTTTCGTGTTTTTTAAGCGGACATTAATACAACGCCCCGTCTGGCCTATGTACGTACAGTCGCAATCTTATTGAGGGTGAACACGCGAACGGGTGGCCTTCTGAGTTCACAGCGCGGTTCAGCGGCGGCAACGAGAAGCATTGCTATGCGCAGTGTGTCCGGTGTGCGCAAATTCTCCCGCCGCGCGCATTGCGTCACGCAAGCAAGTGCGTGTCGTCTGCTGTGCGCGTACCGCAATAAGGTAGCCGTACGGTTGGGGATTGGTGACTATGTTGAACTTCTCATTACGCTCCCCACGATGCATCAATAAACTTGAAAATATATGTAATGTTTTGCGGGCGTTCTCAAGATCATTGTTGATCTGTAGCCAGGCCACGCATGCTCATGACACTTGTGGACTTGTGGGCGTATTTAAAAAGCAGCTTCCGTTTTTGAGGAGCGTATATATATAATCTTGCACAGTACCGCATCTGTCAGAGCAGCAACTGAATTTCAGCATGGCCCGCATTCCCGTAGAAGAGAGGTGGAAAATCGTACAATATTCGCTCAAGGGATATTCACAGCGCTCCATCGGTGCTCTCGTGCACAGGCCGCTAAAGACCGTCAACAGGATTATTCAGGCATTCAGCAAGGAAGGCCGACTCTGTGATGCCCCACACAGGCGTCGACCAAAGGCAACGACGGAGGATGAAGACGCGCTTATGGTAGCTGCTGTCGTCGAGAACCCGTTCCAGTCCGCGAGGCAAGTGCGGGAGCAGCTAGATGTGGACGCTTCCCTTGCTACGGTCCGGCGACGCCTCCGAAGTGCTGGCCTGCGAAATTCTGTAGCTGCACGAAAGCCAGTCGTCACTGCTTCGAATAAGTCACGTCTCCAGTTTGCCGAAGCGCACGCCTCATGTATGGCAGATGACTGGGGGCGAGTGATCTTCTCAGATGAGTCGACTTTTACAACTCGCCAAGACCAACGGATGCGAGTTTGGCGAACCAGAGGCACACGGTAAGAAACTTTTATTAATGCACGTTTGATTTTGCGAAGGATGGTCAAAAATACGATTTCCATGCAGTTACGAGCCAGCCAATGTGCAGGGAGTCGCCGCGAGTAGCCGAAACTGCGTGAACCTGTGGGGCGCGGTGTCAAGGCATGGTCTCGGGCCTACGCATCGCATAGAAGGTGCCCTTACATCGCAGCGATACTGCACAGAAATTTTGGACAATGTGTTGCTGCCCTACGCCCACAGCGTCTTTGCCGATGCCGACTTTGTTTCAACATGACCTGGCGCCGGTTCACACGGCAAAAGTTGTCAAGGAACATATAGAAAATCGCAGAATCAGCATGCTTTCCTGGCCGGCCAAAGGCGCTGACATGAACACCTGCGAAAATATATGGGGGTACATCAAAGCAGCCATGGTGCGAAAACCTGTCCGCCCGACGACTGGGGACGAGCTGTGGGCAGCCATTCGACAAGACTGAGAGGACCTTCGATCACATCATGACTTTGTGCCAGCGCTGTACGCGTCACTGCCCTCTAGGATGGCAGCAGTAGTTTCCGCAAAGGGTTGTATGACAAAATACTAACATCATCAAAGAAAATTATTCCTGCTTACTAATAGTACTTCTAAACGGATCAAACTTTTGTTGAACTTGCACCAAATAAAAGTTCGGATGTTTGTGTTCCCTTGCCTGTTCGTTGTACAATACGAACACAGCACAAGGAAAACTAAACAAAGTGAACAATTGAAGTAATTACAATAACGCTAAGCATAAGAAGCACAATGTTCTGAATTAAAAGCATAAAAATCGTGGTTTCTGTCATAATTTGGTTTCTATTGAGGGGAAAAAAACTGCTAGCAGACAACACACGTGCGCTACGATGACGTAATGCGCACGAAAGGGGCCTACCCTCCCCGAGCATGCGCGCAGATATTGTGGCTGCCGTCTGACGGCGCTGGTGATATAGAAAGCCACGCGCTCCCGTGTTCACCCTCAAAAATAAGATTGCGACTGTACACACGACCACACTTCAACGGTATGCGATAAACAACATTTTTTTATGCAAGTTGGTACTGCTGGCACTTCTAGGTTTACGATTTTCAATCCTAGCACATAGACTTGACATCTTGCATGGCGCCGAAAACACTACACAAGCGCCGTGCCTTGTGGCAATTTTTTTCACATTGTGGGAAACCTTCCAATCACTTACGGTCCTCACTGGCATTGTTATGTGCTCTGCCTTCTGTTTCTTTTTTCAACTTTTTCAGTTTTGTCTCGGCTACTGCCTTGAGAATAGCGTCAGGAAAGGCGGCCACCTGTAGACGCTTAATCTGCTGACGAAAACTTTGCTCCATTGAATAATGGCAGCTTTCTCCTCTCAAGATCGTGCCAAAGCTCGTTATGACGCTCGACATATGTTCGTCACATATGCTCCTGGGGACTTTGTTTGGCTTTGGACACCTGTGCGGAAAAGAGGGCTGTGCACGAAGTTTCTGTCACGATACACTGGCCCATACGTCATAATAAAACGACTGAGTGACGTAACCTACGTCATCGCAAGAGTGACTTCGCCCAACCGGCGGTCACGTAACACGCAAGTCGTGCACGTCGCCCGACTCAAACTGTACCACCATCGGCCGCTATCTAACTCGCTCGGAGAACTTCGTCTGCCCCCGGCGAAATTGTCACGCTGCTATGTAACTCGCTCGGAGAGCTTCGTCTGCCCCCGGATAAATTGTCACGCTGCACGGCGCAGCCGAAGGAAGAGGAAGTAGAAGTGTGCGCGAGGAGCTGGCCGCTGCCTGTTGGGCTTGGATGACCGTCCTGTCTCTTGCGCTACGCTAACCACCCATCATTCTTGTAAATAAATCAGTCCCATCCGTTACAATATTGAGAAAATCACTTCGTTATACTTTCAAGATATTTTCAGAATACAAGACACTGCACAAATGAAACAAAGTGCATCAGTGAAGCGCTTTACTGTAATTGTCAAAGCAAAGCAATCATCATCATCAGCTATATTTATGTCCACTGCAGGATGCAAGGCCTCTCCCTGTGATCTCCAATTACCCCTCTCTTGCGCTAGCTGGTTCCAACTTGCGCCTGCAAATTTCCTAACTTCATCACCCCACCTAGTTTCCTGTCGTCCTCGACTGCGCTTCCCTTCTCTTGGTATCCATTCTGTAACTGTAATGGTCCACCGGTTATCCATCCTACGCATTACATGGACTGCCCAGCTCCATTTTTTTCCACTTAATGTCAACTAGAATATCGGCTATCCCCGTTTGTTCTCTGATCCACACGCTCTCTTCCTGTCTCTTAACGTTAGGCCTAACATTTTTCGTTCCATCGCTCTTTGTGCGATCCTTAACTAGTTTTTTCTTTAGCTTGTTAAAGCAAAGCAATACCACTTCACAAAAGTTTTTGTGAAATACCAAAATACGCTAGAAGGTATTCGAAATACAGTATTATATTGGAGTAAAGCATTGAAGATATCCCTTTCAGCCGCCTATTAGTTGTGTTGATTGAAAACTTACTTTCACCGCATTTCTTACATCTTCAGTATCCTAAAAAGCTTACAGCTGCAGATTAAGAGTTTTCAGTTCTTCAGTGAGTTTTGCCAAGTTAACAGAATGCGGACTCCATGCGAAAACTCACTGCAGGAACATCAGATATGCGAACATCAACTATTTCATGCCTACCAGGCTTGAAAAGCACCTATCCAGCCACTCGAAAATTATGACTGGCGCAACACATTGTGAAAAACAATGAAATAAGTGAACCCGCTACATACAATGATATACTCACACCAATCAAAAAATACCCAACCATCTACCTTCACACTCGTTTTACTAAAAGAAGTTGCCTGTGTGTGATTCAAATTTGTAGCACTATTTCAATTAGAAACCTTTCAAGATGTATACGGGACACGTTTTAAATATTCTTACGTTAATCTATGCGTTTGCTCTTGATGCACTATCTTGGTGTACACAACTGTGTACATAGTGGCTGAAAGGGATATGTTCAAGCCTGGTATGGTGGCAGCTTGTCGCTTACGCGCGGTATCAAAAAGCTATTCCGGTCGGGCAAAGGGCTCTGGCTAAATTGTGTTCCTCCGTTTCCCCATTTCAGGGTCTTCTCCAGGTGACGCTAAACGGGGCTTTCTTGGCAATAAACGGCCCTGTTTTCCAACAAATAAAGAAAGACGAATGCGGAAGCAAGAAACAAAGTCCGAGTTGTAAAGCAGCCTTTCAGCTCTTTAATGGAGGATTCCCTATTGAAATGAACAAGGTGGGTGATTTATGAGAGAAATGAAACTTCTTGCATGATCACTCAAAGTAAACTTGCACATGAAAAGAAGAAAAAAAGAAGCAACAAAACGAAGTAAGTTTTCCAGATGTATAAATGATTTCTGAAAGCCCATGAGGATACGCGTTGGACAGTGAGGAGAGATGAGTACGCGCTGAAAATTATTATCGTTCGAAGGAAAACGTCTAAACTTCGTCTGGACACCACGCGCTAAAGACTGTTGCGAACGCGACATGAAATTAAAAAGGAAGATTGACAGCGGCGAGGATTCGGCAACAAGGTATACGCCACTTCGTGATGACGCGGACACGATTGATGATTTCTTCCCAATATGTCACCGCTTCACATCTTTACGGGAGAATATTGTAAAAGCGCCGTTTCGGCGTATTAGAAAGAATCTTTCCATTCCTAGCACATAAACTTTCTATCTGAGAGCCTCCTCTATTGGGCACTGTCGTATGTTACAAGTCAATGCGATCATGTTGCTACATTCTAAACACAAATTTATTTTACTTTTCCTTTGATACCCCCCCCCCCCCCCCCCGTTCTTGTTTTCTAGACAAGACTAAACAAGGTGTTTTAGAAATAGGGGACCCTAGGAATGTAACACCATTGATAAGACGTAAAAGAGAACGCAATGGAGAGTCTACAAAGGAACGCATAACATGTACAACTGTGTTCGAGATTTTTTATTATGCAAAGCCACTCGGAGACGCTATTCCTAAAACTCCCTAATGCATTTTCTCATTCCATCTGGTTCGTAGTGAATTCGCCATAGTGGCTGGCAATTTGTCACCCTATTTGGAGAGAAATCAAAGCCAAAGCAACAATACGCTGTATCTTACCGTCGCAACCATCATAAGAACGGACTGTGCAGTTTTCCCAGTCCTACAACTTTCTCTCGATTGAATTTCTATACGCAGACGAGGTTTCCACTTTACATGGCTAACAATCCTGCGGGATCTTCGGTACGCAACATGTACCACTTCGCACAGGTAGGTCAGTTTATTTTTTTTTTATTGCGATAGCAATTATAAGACACTCCAGGCGAATTTTGCCGTCGCCGTGATGTTCCGTATAAGTCCAACGGCAATAAAATAGTCGCCGCGCGCCGTTTGCTGTATGTGCGAGAGAAAGCGTGCGAGGGTGGGCCGGCGATCGCGGCTCAATCTCGCGCACGTAAGGGAAGTAAGCAGGAAGGAAGTGCACCGTCTTCCCCCGCGCGGCGCGCGACGCTCCGGGGGGGGGGGGTTCTACTGCGTGCGGCCGCGAAAACAGCGCAACAAGGCTCCGGGGGGAGGATAGGGAGGGGAGGGGGCGTTCTACTACGGGAGGCCCCGGGGGCCGCGCGCGCACGCGCGAGCCGCTGTATCTTGAAAGCCATCTGCGTCGGGGAGTCGGGGACAAAGTCCGCCGTGCGCTGTGTTTTCGCGGCTTAGTTCACGTTGAGAGACCATTTTTTCCCGGTTTTGCTATTTGCGAAAAATAACTAATCAACTAATTTTAAAAATGTCCGACGATCACGATACTCCCTAATGCGGAATGTGAGCGCAGCTGTATACGTGTTTTCATTTCGCGATATATTGAGGCAAAGAATTTGAGGCCGAAATCACCGCACCGACTGGCTAGTGCCGTCAGCGCCGCCAGCGCCTTCGCAGAGGGAGGGGCAGTATGGGAACGCTGGCATGGTGAGCGGCTTCGGAGCCAGGGGTGGAAGAATACGACGAAGGCACAAGCAGTGGAACGAGCGCGAGGGGCAGTATATGAGAACGCGGGCATGATGAGCGGCATCGGAGCCAGCTGTGGAGTAAGACGACGACCAACGAGCTCAGTGCACGAGCGCGTTCGCGCGGTTACACCGACGCTCAACCCAGGAACGGGCGCCTAAGAGCTGCGCTCTAAAAACAACACAAAGCTATGCCAGTACTCCTTTAATACACGGGTTCAGCAACCTGGACACGTGGCTTAGCTACGCACGTCAATACGTGGGCGAGCTAAACCCACATGTGCGCGGTTCTGTGGTGTCGCAAAGCACCAAGCCTGAAAACCACAGACGCCCATGCGGAGTGCAAAAGGGGTTGTCAACACTTGTTCTTGAAGGGTACCTGCGACAGCTTTTAGAAAGAAGCTGTTAATGGCATTTTTTTTCGTGGCTTTTACGTGCCAAAACCACGGTGTAATTATGAGGCACACCGTAGAGACAGACTCCGGATTAATTTTGACCACCTGGAGTTCTTAAACGTGCACCCAGTGCACGGTACACGGGCGTTCTTTTGCATATGGGCCCCCATCAAACTGCGGCGCCCGCGGCCGGGGATTTGATACCGCGACCTTGTGCTTAGCAGCGTAACGCCAAAGCCACTACGCAACCACGGCGAGTAATTTTACAGCGAAGTTGTCTGTGGCTAGGATCCCGGGATTCATTCGTGGCGTAACGTCGACAGAAAACAACGGTGGGCCGATCCCGGCGGCCGTGCAGGGCAGAGCAATGGCTCATACCCCCGTAAGGCAGAGGCTGCAAGCACTCAGTGAAGCGAACAGTGCATACATTCTTTGGAATCACACACATAACATACACAGCTTAAGTTTCAATAAAGTACAAGCTCAAAACAAGCACCCGAGCCACATAATTGCCGATAAGGCGCTCCTGATAACAATGCGAAGCATGTAGCACTCACCGCATATACGTTTCCCGGTGAAGAGCAAACTGCCGCGGCGATGGGAGCTTGCGACGTGGGGAGTGACGTCCCTAGTCTTTCGTATATAAAATAACCAGTCTATAGCAGCTGATTTGAATGTTGCAGCGCCGTTATGGGCGACGGCGTGCTGTAAAAATTACCATTACTCCCATTACTCTAAAATAGCATTACTAGCATTATTCTAAAGCCATAAAGCATTGCATAGCCCCCTCAGCCGTTGTAGTGGTGGTTTTCAACAGCTTCACTGGATACCCACTTTCGTAGCGCCGGGATGGCGAGAGAACCTTTTTTTTTTTCTTTTCTAGCGCAGCTTGTATCGCCTCACAAGTGTTGGCGGTGGTGCTGGTGTCACGCTAAAAAACCCGGCTTCTCCCAAAGTCGAGCAGGTGCGGGGAAAGCGAGCCACCGCCGGATCACGTGACGCGCGCGACCAATCAGGGTCGTTTGATGCGTCACGGGGAGGGAAAGGGAAGGAAAGGGGGTTGGCGGGCACTTCGCCGGCTTCCCTCGCCTCAGATCAGTCTCGGCGTCCGGATAGGAAGGCCCCGCGTGGTGCGTTCCGCCGAGTAGCAGGATACGTTTGAGCAACGGCGCCGCGAACTCGCTCGGGAAAGGGGTCGTTGTCGACGTGGCGATTCTAGCGTGAGAGATTCCGAAGCCCAGGCGAAACGTCAGCGAAGAGCCGCGGACCCCGAGTTGCGTAACCCGTCCCTGAGGCCGAGTTAACACCCCCCCCCCCCCTTTTTGTTTAACACCTTTTCTTTCCATGCGCCTTTGAGTACTGCAACTAAGATGCAAGACGCGCAATCGTCTGCACACTCGCAAAACGCGCATTTTTGACAATTTCCCGTGAAGAAATTGAAATTAGTGCTGTTTAGATGGTATTGGCAAACTGTCACCCCCCCCCCCCCCCCCCCTGGCAGAGATCCTGGGTCCGCTACTGCTCGAAGCGTTCCGGTACAGTGTACTAGAATTCCGGCGTTGCTGTCATTCACGTACGATTTCAACTGATGGCTGTGGCGATGCGGACTCCGCTTCGTTTCGGTTGGACTCTAGCGCCGTGCTTGCTCTTTTGCGTCGCACATTTGCGGCGCTCCTCGCTCACCGAGCTCCGAAAGTGGTCCGAATTAACCGATGTGCGGCCAAATAAGTCCGAATTAACAAGAGTTTCATTGCACTGAATAATGCATACGCCGGCCGGGACTTGAGGACGAGTCCGAATTAACCTATTTTCCGAATTAACGAGGTTTTACTGTAGCTCCAAACTAAATTTGCTGAACACTGCTTAAATTGACAGCGTCGCTCTTCACGCATCTGCACTTCACGACGCGCATCGCGACGGGTGCACAGAAACTGAAGCCGCGTTCAGTGCAAAATGCACCGCTGATAAGCAGCCGGGCAAAAGGTTTCTCCGTGGCCTAGACAACCTACGCGCGCATTTTTTTTTTTTTTTTTTTTTTTTTTCCGTTTGCTCTGCTCCCCGTAGGTTCATGCTCCGAGTAAGTGGTTCGTATGGAAAGGGAAAGGTTGGCGCTATCTTCTGCAGCCCATGCGGGAGCACGGTTCAGCGCTCCAGCTCCTCGGCATCGCCCTCGTTGATCTCATCGCTGGGCGCACCTTCTTCAGAAGCGTGCTCGCTGCCGCCCTTGTCGGCAAGATTTTCCCGCGGAAGCCGCATTATAACCAGTATTTCGTCTCACGCGGCTGCACTGTAAGCGGTATGCGTATACATGGAGTTCTATGGGACGGTAAACGGGAGTCGGAAAAGGCCGCGTTGTAGCCATTTCTGCACTACAAACGGTAACGTTATAAGTGGTCTGTACTATATTATATTCGTTCTATCATTTCTTTCAGATCATAAGAGACAATCGCCTTCAAATGTTTGATTGGGGGCGATTGATGAACAAGAGAATTTATGGGCAGGTATGTGTACATTTAATCCTGTCACGTACCGCATGGGAGAAAATGTTAACTTTGTTAAATATTACTGCCAACAAAATTAGTCACATTAACGATTATATATATATATATATATATATATATATATATATATATAATGCAAACCAGTCGCATCATCCAGCTTACAAATTGAAAAAAATTAATGCTGGGGTCTAGCATGCCAAAAACACGATTTGATTTGTGAGGCACGCCGTTGTGGGGGACTACAAATTAATTGTGACCCCTCGGCCGTACTTTAACATGCACCCAATAAGAGGTACACGGGAGATTTAGCATTTTGTCTTCATCAAAATGCGGCCGCCGCGACCGGTATAAACAAATAGCCTAAGCATGCAGACGCTGTTAAATTTTATGACGTCAGAGCCAGATGGTACCATACTTTCACGGCGGCGGCGCCACCAGTTTTTTGTGCTTGCGTCTTTTCTGGCCTTACCTTATACCTTCTCTCACAACCATATAGTGCCCGCTTTGCTATTACAGAAACGTAATTCAAGAAAAACTTGCTAAGCTTGTTAAACTTGTTAAGCATTAAAGGGTCCCTGACTTGTGCAACCGTAATCTTTACCGGGAAACGCTTGCGGAAAACGCTATGCACGAAGGCGAGCTTTGTTTTTCTTTCCTTCCCCCACGCGGCCGGCGCCGACGCTGCCGATATGAGCGCCAACTGGTGGTGCTGCAAAGATCCGAGCGGCGTACGGCGCTCAGCGATTGGTAAACAATTTTTACTCACGGTCAACGCCGGCAACCCGCGTAACGGGGCCCTTAAAGCTGTTGCTTTAATACAGCTTAATAGTCCTCTTCAGCGTTCCTTAAAACTTGCTGTCGGTCTAGTAGTAGTAGTAGTAGTAGTAGTATCTAGACTTTCTTTTTCTTGTCATAGATGCTTATTTTTGCGCCGCAACTCGCAGAAACAACCGCCGCAGTACGACCTCACCAGAGTCACCGCACCGGTGGCCCTCTATTGGAGCGCTGGAGACGTGCTGGCCCGTCCAATGGATGTGAGACACCTCGAGAGGCGCTTGCCCAACGTGGTACTTAGCTACAAGGTGCCAGTGCGCGGCTTCACTCACATAGACTTCGTGTGGAGCATCAATGCCAAGAACCACCTCTACAGGAAGATTCTGTACATGATGCTCGAGTACGCGCAGGAGCAGCAGCAGCCGCCACTACCGAGTGTCGATCGAAACACCGTGCGTGTGTGACACGTGCAGCTATACGCCCCGTTTCTGTGCCTTAATCCCATCTAGACGCCAGTTCCTGACTAAGGGTGCACAAAGCAATGGCCGCTTGCAAATCAGATTAGCAGGATATGCATGCAACTGGTTGTTCTCTCTCGTGCTTCTTTCCGTCACTTTATCCCACATAACGTGCATCTTGCATGATAAAAACTGTAATGTGCATCTTGACAATGACAACAATGCATCTTGCAACGTGCATGATGACAATGGTCGTCAGTGTAATGGAAAGGACCAACAGACAGAGCAAACTCAGTTGGTCACGCCTAAATTTATTGCTGTTTCTTTCCTTTCCATCTCTTGAGCAACGACAAGCGTGTCGGCATCTGGGGGCGTGCTTCATTGGTCGGTGGATAACAATGCAATTTGCATGTCACCGAAGGCGGCACGTATACGTGTCATTTATCAGTTGTGGAGCTCTCTTCAGTACTCAAAGGAGAACAGACCACCGAGGGGTTTGAGCGTATAGTGAGCCGCAGGACCACGTCCACACTCACCACGGTAAACTGATACGTCGCTGCACGCGTGTGCTCGACCTTCAGATAAAAACGAACAAAGAAACAAGTCGCAAGAAACAGTACAATGAAGTTAACGAGAGACCACTTTATCTATACTTGACCACCGGTGACACCGGTCGTACACGCGCATGGTCCTCAGGCAGCATGGGAAGCAAGTGCTCTTGTGCCAGGAGTGAGGTGTTTGATTTTCACCGCAACAAGCCCAACGAGATCGGTCCACTAGACTTCCTGGCCCAGAGTGACAGCAGAGTGACAACCCGACTGCCTCCCTATCCCACCACGGATGTTAAAGAGAAAAAGGTGCCCAGTGACGAAAAAAATAGGCAAAACAACCGCGCAAACGGTACGATGTGCACCACAATACCTGCCAGCGCACTTTCCTTTTCGAGATTTTTTTAATGGCGTCCATTCTTGTATTAACAACATTAAACTAAATGATACCCTCAATATTTCAGGAAAGACAGATACATTTGTGGGCACAGCTCGGTGGGATTTGTGATTAGGCTTAATGGTTAGGTTTAGGAGCATCCTAAAGGGATGAAACCGCTCATGTATGCAAGTGCCTGCAGTGTTCAGTAAAGAGTACAGGTGCTGCCCACTGAACCTGTGCGTGAGTGCATCGGTGCAAGCATTTTAGATGCCAGTTAGTGGACTGCATTTTCTGGACAAACATTGAGGGTAAGGATTAAGCACATAAAATCGCACACACCTATCGGAAGCCGAGTGGAGGAGATAGTAAATTGCGTAAGTCAACATGCCATGTAGCCATTACGCATATGCTTTGCGATTAAATTGTGTGACCTTAGAGTCAGCATTCCTGTATTCTCACTTCATGGTCCTTCACTTCCAATAGCAATGAAATCAGCAGCTTTTTTTTTTTTCCCTAACAGCAGTGCATGCACATCTGTATTTGAAAAGGCACAAGGGTTCTTTCGATACCACTGTAACTTAACACTATTCACCATCATGCTCAGCAGGTTGGCTTGATAATGACGACAACGGTCGTTGTTAGTTTAACAAGAAGGTCGAACAGACAGAGAAAACTCAGTTTCAAGCATTTAACTGTTGTTTCGGTAATCCCAGTAGCCTCTACATACATCCCAGTGCAGCATCCTCTTTTTCGGATCTTTTCACTAAACCAAAGATGACTTTCATGTCAAGGAATGTACGGATGCTTTATTATCAATGGTAGACAAGGTGACACACCATTATAGAAACAAAAGGGCAGTGTCTCTGTCCTTTCAGTCCTCGCCTGCAGGGATGGCATCTTCGAGTCGCCTCACAAACTTCACTCGCAGCTCAGAAGTGGAGTCACCTTTCAGTTGGTCATGAACGAAACAGGCGACCACTTCTGTCTGAACCTGAAGCACAGACAACGAATGCATGGTAAAAACGAGATCATACTGTTTAACTACCCAAAGCAACATGCTGCAAAGTACTGTTTGTCCGATTAGGCTGTATATCTTGAAAATGTGCCTTTACAATTTTCATGGCACCATTCTAAACCACCTCTTTCCATTGCTCAAAATAACCGGCCAGTGGCGTGTAACCCACATCGACAACATACGGAGGTGCAGTGTTAAAGGGGCTCTAAAGCACTGCGAGCTTGAAAATGTGTAATAGTGGCAGCTGTGTAGCACTCTACAATGAACAAACACCAGGAAAATGTTTCTAAATGGTGCTACAGTTACTACAGCCATTTGATAGAATATGCAGCTGCCACCATTTCTTGCTTTCCTTTGCTACCCTTCCCCAGGCTCTCTCTCCTTGTTGCATACTTTACGATACTGTATGCATCCGTCAGTCAAGCAAAAGCTAGGGATACTGACGCATCCGTAGAAAAAGCTATGGGATGCATTAGTCAACCAAAACAGCGAACCAGAACAGCGTCTCCTCCATTGTCTGCCCCCTCCCCACCCCCCCCTCTGATCATCATCTCTTTTTCATAGAGGACGAAAAAAAAAAGGTCTGATGTTCACTAAGGTGATGTTTACCCAAGAAGGCTCAGGAACTTGCAAATGGATTAAAAAAGCATGAATTCAATGCAGGAAAGGATTAAATGCAATAACAAATGCGCTTGGTATTAAATGAAAAAATTTGGAGTTACTCTCGCAAGAATTCCAAGTAGAAAAGTTGCGTATCCAACACACTTCCACAAAATTTTGACTTCGAAGAAAGGTTTGTGGTTTATTAGCAAGGCCAGCAGAAACTGCAACTCACCATTTCAACTGCTCCTCTGGCTTATTAGCTGAGTCAGCAGAAACTGCAACTTACCATTTCAAGTGCTCCTCGAATCACTCCAGGAATGATGTTGCTATACTTCAGGTTAGCATGACTCTCGGGCAACTCTACGAATTCAGTGAGTGGATTGCTTTCAAGAATAAGCGAGAACTCGTCTCCTGCTGGGCTCCAGTTAGTGATGGATGGACTTATGCCCAGGTACATCTTGAAGGCCATCTGTGAAAAACACCACAGACACTCTAAATACTAGACAAGCGATTGCTACATTTTGATGATCGAAGAGAACAGCTTGACTGCAGTGCTAAACAAAATATTGTCTCTTTTGTCAAACTTTTTACATGCCAAAATGTTCACTTGATTAGTATGGAAAACACAAGCATGTTTACTATGTAGTTTCTCAGACAACACCTGAACAGGGGTACAAGAATGGAATAACACTAGGGGGCTCACCACAAAAGCAATGTGAGCCTTCAAGTCAAAATGAAGTAATATATATTAGCACAACATTTTTAACTCGTTCACTTCACTTATGGGTCAATGAAGTGGTAAGGTGATGTAATTTCAGTGAAATGCCAAAGTATTGCAAACTGGGCAGGTTAAAAGGTATTCTTGATTGTCAGCGCATGTAGAGACGAATACAAGGTCATGGAAATACGAGATAGCACATGTTTCCTGGCCATGTAGTTGTTTTTGTGCACACTTATTGTCATGCGTACACTGAAGTGGAACCCTCATAAATGTTTCAGTCAATGTCTAGAGATTTTCACTTGCAGACCAAAAATGAAGGTCCACGACATGCAGTTTAGGCATAGACAGGTACCGGTAGCTGAAGTACAGTGTATTAGAATAGGTAGCTGATGTGACCAGGCTATCAATGCTCCAAAGGCTATCCATAATTCAGAGCGGCAGATTGTCTGCGTGAGATTTGCAGAGAATGCCTTAGCCTGAATTAGCACGGTGCAGGTTTCTTAATGAAACACTGAAATATCACCATTAGCATTTAATGAACAGCCTAATTACTTGTTCTTGTACTACACTTTTCAGCAGTAAGTTATGGTAAAGGGCTGCAAATTGTGCTTCCTTTTTTTTTTTTTTTTCAGCTTATTGGCCCTGTCAACAAACGAAACAAAATGTCACAAGTGGCATGCAACAAACCTCACATGACAACATCGACACAAAGTTTTCCATATCAGTAATACAAAAAAAAAAAAAAAAATGAAGGAGACACTTAAGATGTAGTACGATTTGAGCGCGATTGCAACACACCTGAAGTTTTTCAGCAGTGTCTCGAAAGTCGTAACACCTGCCCACATTTGTTCGCGCCAGGAAGTCTTCAATCAGCCTAAGTCCTATGTTGTAGCCCCTGCAAGAAAAAGTAAAGATACTTATGCAAGTTTGTTTTCTTTGTTTTTCGCCTTGGACCGCTCCAATATGTAATGCATATAATAACCACCGGAAAGAATAAACTCAACTTATGCTTCGTCATGGTAGTTTACACAGTATTTAATTTTTTAATAGAGCTACAGCATCTTAACCAAACTCGCACACAGAATCAAGAAAGCCGGACTTATATTTATACGTAACAGGCGACAACACATTGCGAAGCTACAATACTTGTGATTCACCGACGCCTCGATACTCACATTCTGTCCAACTGCTTGTTAACTTCCTCGTCGCTCTCATAATCTTTCAGCATCTGAGCCACCAGAGAGCCATAGGTAAGTGTGAAGAGCTCGGAGCTCTAAAGGTAGGAAGTGAGAGAAGAAGCATCCAGTTAAAGAGTGGCAAAAATTCAAGGAACGCATCCAAGATCAGTGTCACTCCCCCTTTCTAAGGGTAGCACGAACGACTCAACTTTGCGCACACAGAAAGACAAGGCGCGAAGCGGAAGGAAATTGGTCACATAGATATCAAAGTAGGCAGCTCGTACCACTTTCTTCGGATCTGCACTCCGCACAGTTTGCCGAGACATCGTTCAGTCGGCTGGGAACAGTCGTGAGAGCAGGTCGAGATCTCGCCGGACTACACTCGATGCCGGTAATGATTTCACAGAACGGACGGTGCAACGTATTTCTGAAATGGTTTCACAGGTGACACGGTTTTACACCACAAGCGCTGGAGTTCATAAAACTAAAGCACTCGCAATGTAAACACAACACTCCCCCATGCTTTGAGCGTCTGCAGATATCAGCAGTTAGCAGCCGATCGCCATTAGTGAACGTTGTTCCACCATCCGGCCGCTAGATGGCTACGGCAACAAATGCTTCAGACATAAATTTATAACATTATTAATAAACAAAAGCAATAAATAACCAATTTTATGGTGTCACAAGTTTATATTATAAAGTAAAAAGCATAAAAATTGGCAGGGCACATATACAAATTTAGCGCTGCTAGCGCCGCCACTCTTTTCAACATGGCGGCGTCCATGTGTCGTGTCTGAAAAACAACATCCGCGACTGACTGAACGCCTGCTGTTGTACGATGACAGACTTTCAAGAAGAACAGAAGAATGAGATAGAAGCGTTAGAATCAATCTATCCCAGTGAACTCGAGAGTGAGTCGTCCACTTATTCACTCGCTTTCGTTTTTTCTCTTTTCGTACTCAGTTTGTATGCTACGTGAGATGCATGTATAACACCGCAGTTATCTTACGTGAAGATGACGTGCTATTTCGTTATTTTCCCGCAGCCGTAGAAACAGACCCGTACCATGCCTTCACAATTGATGTCAAAGCTGACGCGTGTGATCAGCCTGAAGACGAACAAAGTAAGAGGCATCCCTTACGATGACGTGCTTGGGAGTTCAGTGGCTGAGTGCAATTTGTTGTGATTTTTCTAGCGTCGGTGAAACTCAAGTTCACCTATGTACCTCGTTACCCGGAGGAAGGACCATTGATTGAGGCAGTTGAATACGAGAACATTGAAGAGGAAGATGTTGAAGCGTTGATGACGGCCCTAAATGAGCAGGTACCGTCTCTATTACGTCTTCATTAGATCTTGGGTTTGTGCTTGTGCTCACTTGCGAATAGATCGTGGGATGCAGAGACATATTGTTTCCCATTCTTTAACAGTAAACGTGGTTTCGGTTAGTGGCACGACTAGCATTAGCGTCAGCGAGATTGAAGACCAGACAGCAATCATAGTCTTTGAAATGACTATTTGGGGGGCCAAAACGAACGCGAATTCATATCGACAGTGAAATTGCGCGCATCATACTTGAACAGCGTTTAGCCCGGTTGCCTTATCAACCTCTAGACAGGCGCCCTACTACTACACATACTGTCATCTATTTTAAGCTGGTGTGGACAAGCTTATTTTGTCAATGTTCACTGTGGAGGGCATATTTGTATGTTTGCTTGTTTGTTTAGAACTACAGAAAGTTGAGCTAGTTGGTATGGATTCATTGTGAAACAAGGTAAGGCGTGCAGACAAGGACACAAGAGGATCAGACAACACAAATGCCGTTTTTGTTGTTTGTTTCTGTATCGTGGGGCGTGGCAAGCATTCTTGTAATCTGTAGCAGTTCATGGTTTTCTTCTTCAACTTCCGTTTTCGTTGCTATAATCAAATGTTTGAGATGAATAAAGCACAAAATTGCAGATTTCGTATCGCTCGAAACGCTGACTGGCAGTATCTTGTGATACGATACAACATGTACCCGTGGACAAGCTAGGTGCAGTCACCTATACTTATAATGTTGCTGGCACACATAAATTGTCCATACTTCCCGGAGCAATCAAATTCATACTTCCAGGCTCCAAGTTCTGACTGTTCATGCTGAGCGTTTCTGTGCTCATGCACAAAATAAGACAACATTGTTGCTGATATATTCTGTTTTGATTGTTCATCATTACTGTGTGCCTGTATTGGCACTTTCCATTGGTTCATCATCATCATCATTTATTGTTCCCTTAAAGGCCCCTGCTTGGGGTATTACACGGGGGGGGGGGGGGGGGGGGGTACACATACAAATTACACTAAAGCTGATCAGTGATCAAAATAACAAAATATAAAAACGGGGAAAACACATCAGAAGTCATTCAATTAATAAAAAGCAGTTGAAAACAAACAAAAAAAAATAAACAGGGTAGACATGGTTTACCAAGGATCACTAAGACTTACTAGAAAAAAAAAATTAAATTATGGGGTTTTACGTGCCAAAACCACGATCTGATTATGAGGCACGCCGTAGTGGGGGACTCCGGAAATTTGGACCACCTGGGGTTCTTTAACGTGCACCTAAATCTAGGTACACGGGTGTTTTCGCATTTCGCCCCCATCCCGCGACTTCGTGCTCAGCAGCCCAAATTACTAGAAAAAGCGTATTATACATAGTATACACATGGCAGAGCGAAATACATTTCATGAACAGTTGATATAGAGGGTCAAAATTTAAAAGAGCATGATTGAAACAAACCAACAGAAAGAAAGGCGAGCTGTAAATAC
Organism: Dermacentor silvarum; assembly: GCF_013339745.2. Taxonomy (NCBI): domain Eukaryota; kingdom Metazoa; phylum Arthropoda; class Arachnida; order Ixodida; family Ixodidae; genus Dermacentor; species Dermacentor silvarum. The sequence goes on along the minus strand of NC_051161.1, from coordinate 50,754,098 downwards.
AAGGATTACATAGGTTGTGTAGACAATAAATCACAAAATTTTACGTGATCACGTTCAAGGACATGATACTTGTTAAGTGTCATCCTTAGTGTGCCCCCCCCCCCCCCAGTACAGTTTCTACAACTTCAAAACTGTGTGTCAATACTTTTTTTAACTCATTGTGTTGGTATTTTTAACAACCAGTGCTTTTTATGATGCCTCACAAACCTTTGCCTAGCAGTGATTTTGTATTTGTGCAGGTTCAAGAAAACCTTGGCATGGCCATGATTTTCACTCTGGTCTCGGCAGCAACTGAGTGGTTGAATCAGCACACAGAGCGTGTCAAATTCAACAAGACCGAAACATTGAGGCTACAGAAAGAAAAAGAAGAGGAGGCGGAAAGGGTAATGTGAAATTCATGTTCACTGCTACACACTTGAGAGCCTTGGGCCCTTTATAGATTCCTGCAAGTCATTGTGGTTCAATTTTCATCGGATAATGATTAGCAAACTTAACGTTTTAGTGTCGGCACTGAATTCAAGAGAAAAAAAAAACTCCAATCAAAATTTATTTTTAAATCTGACGTTTAGGAGCCCGACCGGCTCCTTCTTCAGGGGTGAGTTGGCATGAGGTGTCGCAGTGCTTATATGTGTTTTTGGCGCTTTGACAGGCGCACAGACGCAGATGCCTGTAAGAGCACTGCTACGCCTCACACCATCTCGCCCTGAAGAAGGAGCCGATCGGGCTCCGAAATTCATGCTGCGAATTGCCTGCTTTTTCTCTTCTTGGTTGATTTAACATGTTCATTTCAATTACTTAGGAAATGGACTACTAATTAGGGGATGCTTGTTATACACTGCTCAAAAGAACATTTGAAACTGTGGACCACACTTTGGAAATGCTTCAGCAGCAGGGTGACACGCTGGGCAGGCATGCAGAAATAAACCAGCATCACCTACCTCAAGTCGCCTGCTTTAAAACCACATGCTTTCAGACTTGCCCGAGTGATATAGTGAAATTAGTACATTGTGCTCACGTTTTCTTTAACAGTGGACTACAGTGTACATTCACACATGGCGAGTACACACAGTTCGCATTGTCTTATTGTATAGCTTAAACCTGACAGTGCCTAGCTTTCCTGTCTAGTAGATTTTGTCTGTCAGATAAAATGCAGCCATAGTACTCATTGCTGTTTTTTGCAAAGACATTGTAGTAAGTGGTACACATCACCTTTGTCAACCTATCAAAGCATACAAAGTGTAATGCAGTCTGTTTTTCCCTTACGTTTTTGTTGCAGTGATTGTTCAGCCTGAAAACTTAATTTTGCAATGGAAAACTGCCTCGTACTTATTGTCCCAGAATTGGAGTCTTTTCAGCTCAAGAAACATGCTAGATAACTGTGTGTTTTAGTTATGCATTTCTACCTTAGCACTTTCGTGACCACAGGAAAATCGGTAGTTTTCGGGTAGTCTGGTAATTTCTTTTTTTTTCCTGCCACAGGAAATTATTCGTGTTGAAGTGTATGGTATCAAATTGTAGAAGAAGAAATTATCTTTCCAACGGTATAAATTTCAAACAACATGTTTATTAAAAATAGTACGAAAAAAATGATCAAAACAAAAAAATCGCAACAAGAACGAGAAAGATCGATAAAAACATCAATGCTGCTTTGCACAAAAAAAAATATTTTAAAAAATCGAAATATTCATTTTCAACAAAAGGGATATATGAAATCAGCCTGCAAATATAAGCTCTGTATCTACAAAAGTTCTTGAGGCACATGGGTACACGCAACACTCCGCAGCGCAATTCCAAGGTGCACTCCCGGCCGTCTTCGTGGACAAAACTCCGCTCTCTGCGCAGCCGCTGGAAAATGATCACGTCCGAACGACGTTTGCACCCTGCAGATAAGAACTGTGACCTTTAGAACACGTCGGAAATCCTTACTGTCAATGCGCGGCAGCGATAACACGGTCCGAGAAGAAAGCAAAACTCAACGGCGGATACCTGTCGATGTTCCAGTGCGGTTTGCCGCACTTTCATCGTCCATACTGAAGTCCGACGAATTGAAGTCTTCTTCCGAGTCTGTGCTGCTACGATCATCCACAAATTCGAGCCCAGATGCGTTGGAATCCGTCGAAACTCGCCGTTTCCATAAAGCGGACGCGCACGACGTAGATGCCAAACGACAAGCGCTCGTCACCCCGGCTATGCAGGCACTTTAAAAATCCCCGCGCCGTGGAAAACAGAAACACAAATCCGAAACTGATAAAATAGTCTCTCTTTAACCCGCTCGATGGCACTAAGTGTCCGACGCACTCGGAGAAGCGCCAAAATTCGAACTTGTATCATCGAGAAAATACTGTCGACGGGAATAGGCGCGGTCACGAAAGTGTTAAATGCAAGATGTATTTGGTCCCAACAAACATGCAAGAACATCACTCGTTTGTTGTGTTCTCCCATTATGCCCATGCGCTCTTTTGTCTTTCGTTGTTTACACTCCTAATATTTCCTTTAAACTGAACCATCAGGTGTGTGTGTGTGTTTTTTTTTTTCCTTACTGGATATACAGTAAAACCTTGTTACAATGAAGTTGAGGGGAGAGCCAGAATTACTTAATTATATTCGTTATTTATGTACTGCACTATGAACCTCTATTAGGATTTCTAGGAAAACTTCACTTGCTTCGTTATATACATTATTTCGTTATAAGGAGGTTTGACTGTAATACACTTCGCATATAGTCCTTTTCATAAGAAAAAGTTAGAAGGTGATTCAACCTCTATAGTTGAAGTTGATGAAAGACAATGTCTTCATGGCCGAGTAATCAATGAGAATTGGGTGTATGAACCATATAATTTATTGTCAGAGCCACCCTGGAGCGCCGTTTGATCGATGTCAACTAGAGGTTGAGTCAGCTTCCAACTTTTTTTGAGTGCATGCATAGTGACATCTGGAACCCTCTCCGAATTTCTTCTACTGCTTTCCAAAATCTGCTTCAGTCAACAATTTGTTCAGGCGTGGCATGGCAATGTGAAGGGGAGTTGCGAGTAAGTGCCGGTCTCATTCCGTGCCGCTCCACTGATTGACTGAAATTTCCCAGGCACAAACGTGATATGGCGCTTGCTGAAGGCGGAGTCACTCCACACAGAACTATTGCGTCAGCCCTCACGTGAGGGAAGTAGGAAGAGTGGTGGACTTTAGACTGAACTACTTGTGGGGTTAACCCACGTTTTAGACTGCACTATCTCGGGGACTGCCCCACGAGCAGGCTAGAGTTAAACACATTCCTCACACGGAAAAGTGGCAGTAACTTGTCTTCAAAAAATTTGCTTATGTCCCTAATTGTGCTACTGCTTTTGTACAGGTCAAATTTGAAGGCACCAGAGTTACTGTGGAGAGTTTCCTGGCATGGAAGAGCAAGTTCGATGCAGAGATGGCAGAGATTAGGAACAGGGACAAGACGCTGAATGCATCTGGGAAACTCACGGGACGAGAACTCTTTGAGAAGGACACGAACCTCATCGACTCTGATCTCCAGTTCATGCAAGAAGGTCAGTGATTCAAACATATCGAGCATGAGTGCGTCTCAAATTTCGCAACTTATTATTTTTTAAATTATGGAATCCAATGTACCGAAACTATACACAGTGGATTATGAGGGATGCTATAGTGGAGTGCTCCAGATTAATTTTTACCGCCTGGGATTCTTTAAAGGGGCACTAAACGAAAATATCAGGTCGACCTAGTCTTCTGTAATTACGAATTCGTCATTTGTGGTGAGAACCGAGCTTTTGTAAATGATGAACATCGAAAATCAGATTGGCACCACCTATTTTGGGCTATGGTATGTCTTGTGATGTCACGGAGGGCAGCAGAGAGGGAGGTTGCCAGAAGAATATGTCAAGTCCGCTTTGGCAGGAGTGTTTAAATATTAAGAGTAGCAGCAGGCCTTCAGTTGCAATTTTGTATGCTACAAGGTCGTATAGTGGCTCACAGAAAACCACAATAGGCTTCTATGTGAATAATCTGTCGATATAACTCTACTTAATATTTTCCTTTAGTGTCCCTTCAACTTGCACACAAAGCTCAGCTACATGAGCATTATCGCATTCTGTCCCTATCAGAATATTGCTGCTGTGACCCTTCACATCGAAACCATGTCATGATGCAATGCCTTTGCACTACCACTTGTCTATCTTAGTGTTTTTGGCGTGGCTGGGATCGACCCATACAAGAACCACTGTTTCTACCAATCACCAAGCGGCGCGTGCAGCTCGGTTCCTTGCAACACCATCCAGATAGCGCTCGCGTCCATGGTAATGGCAGCACCCGCTATGCAGGGGAAAGAAGAAAAAGAACCACAAAGCTCGCCTTCGTGCATAGCGTTCGCCTCCAGTGTTTCCCAGTAAACATCACGGTTACATAGGCTGCAGTTGCCAGGAAGCGTGAGAAACGGTCAGGGATCTTTGCTATCGCCTTCCACTCTTAAAGATGAAGCTTAAAGGTCTTCCAAGTTCTTTCTTGCAGTTATAGAATATGCTAGGCCATAGTGAGTTGACTGGTGCAAATTGTGACAAAATCGAAATGCATGTCTGGAACAATTAATGTTTATAATGGTTTAATTAATATTAGTGTATGCCTCAAAACTACAGTTGAGTGTGAAAAATGTAATTTTGAATTCTAGCTAGACATTGAAATAACAGCTACATTTTGTTATAATAACCGCTGGTGCTGAAGCAGGGGTGAAGAGAATAAGGAAACATATATGTCCGTATAGTACTTTTAAGCACGCACACCACGGCTGTCATATCTGTACAGAATCTGGGAAGTGGCTACAGTGTACACTGAAATCCCACACAATTTTATGCCAGAGTACACTTGAAGGCCAACTGCATTAAGAAATCTCGGAGGTGAAGTGTAAGGACTTATTTCATATGCGCTCAACACCAGGTGCACATCTGTTCAGAAGCTTCTAATAAGGAAATTCAACAAGTACCAGCTCTGCAGCTATGCAAAGATTGCTTGACAGTATATACTACTTATTTGTTGCCAATTTAGTCAAAGTGAAATTTCGTTGCAGTTAGCATTTGAGGAAAGCCTTTTGGGAATGCGACAAGAAAATTTGTGCATTTCACCGCAGTTTTCGTGCTGCGCGTCGCAAAAATGAGCCCATATTTGCGACACTTCTCCAACATAAGTTTAATCTATGATTGGCTGTTTCCGCGGTAGCCGTATTCTTATTACACGAAATGCGAGTGGTGGGCACCAAAATGCTGGCCAATGAATAAACTGTTACACAAGAAAGCATTATCAAATATAGGTGCTAGTCTTGGCACTTCCATCAAATTGTCATGCCTTGAGCTTTGATCAGCTTCAATTCTGTAGTTGCAACACAAGGAAGGCTAATTCATTTAACTAGCAATTGTTCAATTTGTCACTGGTGCATACTGTATTTCGTGCTGCTTCCAGCAAGCCTACTTCAGTGGCATTGCACTGTCTTGCAAAGCTAGTGTTCTTAATATTTGTAAAGGACTCGCCATGGGAGCTGCAATCCAATAAGGGCAAAAAGCAGTTAAAGAACCCCAGGTGGTCTCATTCAATTTGTAGCCCTCAATTACCACCACAATTGTGCCGTCTATCATAGCCAGTGTGTTGATTGCTTCAGGATGGTAAACCTCATAATTGGTAAAGTAAATGAAAAAATTTTGCATGGCAAGCAACAAAAACTGTCTGGCAGATTGCATGAATTACAATACCCTTTGCTTGCATGTTTGTGACCTTACTTAACCTTTCTTCTTCAGGGGAGGAAGATGTCAAAGTGGATGAATCACTATTTCAAGAACTGGAGGACTTGGACCTGCAAGAACTTGACGAGCCTGATGATGTAAAAGCGTGACAATAGGAGTGTGGCTATTAAGAAAATATTCGTTTTTGTTTTTTGTGCAAGAATAAACTTTTTCTAGCATGCACGGCACCTTACAAAGGACATCGGCGTCCACCAACCTACATAAGACTTAAAGTAGGTGTCTGTATATACATAAAAATTTTAATATGAATTGAATAGTCATTACTTTATATTTGGCTCAATAATTTGTTAGACAAATTTTCTGAATATTGGCCTACGTTTTATTACTATAGTGCCTGTCAGGAGAAAAATCCCTGCAACGCTGCCTCAGATATTTGTTGCTAATCCACCTTTGATCCATACTGAAAGGCGCTGGCTCTCAGATAACCTGTGGCATGTTTTTTATGCAGGGTATTATTTGCTTTTAGCAAGTAGGTTCCCGTCTTGTCTCATATGGTGCCTCAATAAAAAAATGTCAGATGGTGGAATTGGACATCCCTCAGCGCAACAGCCCGATGTTCTTGACATTAGGCCACAGATGCATGGCACGATAAAATAACCTCAAAAGAGTTTTCTGCTGGATTAGTAGGTACATCGAATTTAGAAGGAAACAGTGCAAACAATGGGATAAGAGAGACGATCACTCCTTCCCACATGCAACATTCTGTTCACTGCCTTTGGGATTGGTCAATGTAACGGAACAGGCAACGTTTCCTCGCCGGAGTACAATATAAATCGTTTGTCAAGCCATTGCCGTGCAATCAGTATGCAGTGTCACCCAGTTTCTTGCCCTACATGAACATGTCATGCCATCTGGTGGCACTTTGCAGAAAGCCTATACATTCGAGCTACCTGCAGAATGTTTGACATAACATTGATTCCCATCGTGCGTGGGGTTTATTACACTTGACGACATGTGCAAGACTACAAAGGCTATGTCGGGACATGAGACATCAAATTAAGTGACATTTGCTTGAGTCGCACCCAAGTGCAAATTGTATTGCAAGTACCTTAGGCTCACCTCAAAAGATTGCTGAAACTTCTTCTACTTAATATATGTTGTGATGTGTTCCACAAATGGAGTACCTCAAAAGATGCTATAACTTCTGCTACTTAATATATGAATGTTTTCCACAAATGGAGTGGCTCAATTGATAATGAAAGCCCCATGTAGCAAGAAGTGAAGACAGTAGGTAGAGGGTAATAAATATATGGAAATGCAGAAGACTACAAGAACCACACACTTTAAAACCAACTATATAAAACTTTATTTTGGTAGCCAAAATATACAAAAAAGAGTTTCATTAATAAGTGGTACTGGACTTGGCAAGAGCATCAATAACTTTCATCATGGCAAACCCACATTCTCCTGGAAAGGAAAAAAATAATAATAATTCACTAACAACTGCAAAACAAAAAACCGGCCTAGAGTTCGGTTTTACTGTATACTTGCTCACAAGTACACCGATTCATGCTAGCTCCACACATTTCGCAGATAGAGATAGAGCGTTAGTGAGCGAGTAGATCATTCTGTCGATCTACTGTTCCAGTTGCGGCCTAATACGAATCCTGTCAACTACACTGAAACCGAAACCGAACTTCCGGCGATTACCCATCGACATGAACATCACGCAATGGCGGCTACTAGACTCCTCGAGCCGCGTGCAAGAATGATGCAGCGGATACCGTCTCCGTAGTTACTTCTCGTCGCCTCGACTTAAAAAACCAGACATGCTAGACCAGAAGCAAATACTGTCGCGCCTGACGCAGCGCAAACTCGAAATCGAGGCTGCCATCAGCGCGCAGCACGAGATACTGAACGCCAACTCGATCGGCATGGACGAACCCCTGGTTGACAACGAAGGCTACCCGCGGTCCGACATCGACGTCTACAAGGTTCGCCACGCGCGACACCGGATCATCTGCCTGCTCAACGACCACTAAGGCGATTCATGAAGGACATCGAGAAGAGCCTGCACGACTACCATGCCCAGATGTCGCGAAACGGCGCCGAAAACGGCGGTCCGGCGACAGTGACGCAGCAGCAGAACGTCGCGCGCGGCGGTTCGGCAGCGGCGCCGCTACCTTTCGCCGTCGTCGGGAAGGTCGAGAACGGCTCGCCCGCGGACATCGCGGGCCTCAGCGCCGGCGACAAGATCGTCAAGTTCGGCTCCGTGAACGCCGGAAACTTCAAGGACGTGACTGACATCGCCGCCGTCGTACAGCACAGCGTGGGCAGGCCCGTCAACGTGCTGGTGAAACGTGACGCGAACGCAGTGTCTGTGGTACTGACGCCGAAACAGTGGCACGGCAAGGGCTTGCTCGGTTGCACTGTTCTCCCAATGTCGTAAACGACGCCGGCTGTCCCGAGTGATAACGGCTGAAATTTGCGCGTGATGGCCGCCCTGGAGTTCTGGCGGAAGGTCTGAAGGCAACTTTTGCTGTCTAAAAGTACACATTGCGTGTCGTCTGCATCGAGCGCGTGCTGTTTGTACACTTTCTGAAATTAAAAGCGCGGCTTGTGGAACAGTAAGTACATGTCTTGATCAAGGGGGCCAAACCACAAAACGCTGTTTGTTGAAGTTAGGTACTCCCTTTGCGCTCACTCCAAATCGTGTCAGTTATCCTGAAACTTTCGAAGAGGAGTAACATGTAGGATGCCATTAGACATTTCCCAGGACATCATTTATAGCATCAGCCGGCTGTCACGAAAAAAGAGTATCGTTTCCTAATGCGTCTAAACAGACATGTCAAAGCCACGAGTTGATGCATCGTGCACCGATATAGATGTACTTTAAGAATCATGAAGTGCCAGCTTCACTGCAACGCCATTACACAGTAATTTTAAAGAAGCATGCATATAGCAATGCAGAACATATTCCACATGTCGCACAATACATTCGCAAGCACTTTCAAGCTACACTGTCATCGCCGCACGAAATTTCTTCAAAGCCATTTCGTGGTCATGGGTTCTTGGACCATGTGGTTGCCACAACGCTTCAGTGCTCTTTGGAATAACGCCAAACGATCTTCAGGAAATCTTTTTACTGATGTGCCACAATGGAAAAACTGTAAACTTGCTGAAAATAGGCGTGCAGCATCTTTCTGAGGATAACGAACAAATGTTATGGGTGATAAAGCTATAAATCGACAAAATGCGAGCGATGAAATGCTCGTGTGCAGCATATTTCAATAAAGGTGCTTTCTTGCCAGGCCAGTTTGATTAATGTCACTTAATGTTGCACCACATTCAGTGTTTGCTTCAATTTTTTTTCTTTTTTTTTTTGCAAGTTAATCGTAAAATACTGTTGTAGATCAGTTGAAACCTCTACCCTAAGAATGCAATTCAAGTGGAATGCATGCTGCACTTTAAAAGTACAATTTAGCTACGAGAGTTTTGTAAATAGATATAGCCCTAAAGTGTTGCACTTTCGCAAAATCACCCTACAGCATTCAAAAAACACAAATCATGCACAAAGATGGTGGCGACAGTACACCCACTTTCTTCGTGCATATTCTCTTACTACTTGGAATAGGTGACCTGTTTCCTTGCAATATTCACTTTCTTAAGCATCACACAACTAAATAACGCAGTGAGCTACGTTTCTGATCGTGAATGCATGCTGTGCTTATTTTAGCTTAGCAGCATGACTGCGAGCTACTTTGATTTGCGCACTAGCTTCGTTCACCCCTCAGTAGTATCTTTTTCAGCGTTTTATAAAGGCTGGGTGCCTACTCTTTCATATTAGATATCAGAAAAAGTGACAAAAAATATGTACAGACATCTTTAAAAAAATTAAATTATGGGGTTTTACATGCCAAAACAACGATCTGATAATGAGGCACGCCGTAGTGGGGGACTTCGGAAATTTGAACTACCTGGGGTTCTTTAACGTGCACCTAAATCTAAGTACACAGGTGTTTTCACATTTCGCCCCCGTTGAAATGCGGCCGCCGTGTGTACTGACATTTATGTCACATTGTCTCAAACTGTAACATCTTTGATTTGCAGTGAGCGTTACAAAGTGCTTGTTTTAAGAAACTAGACTAAATCAGGACTACTGTGCTCATGGTCTCCTTTAATTCTGAAGCACGGCATGGCAAGCATTAAACAAAGCTGCACCATCGACGAGACACTGTGAAGGATTGCGCAGTCAACTCCTACTTGGGAAGTGCATGTTTCATGTGGCAATCATACCCCGAAAATAAGTGCAGTAAGACACATAAAAATAAAGTACAGTGTGTTACCTTCAGTACTGGCTCCAGAAAGTCTGCGAGCTCTGGTGTCTGCAAGCAGTAAGAGGAGGTGAATGTCTACTTGTTACGGTCAAGAAAGAATGCTTTCAGAGAATGACATGAAATGCTGCAAGAATTATAGTGGTACAGTTCACAGCAAGGGCAGCCTGTGTTACATATTTGAAGAGTCATAAGTTGCTATCCTCGACTGCGCTTCCCTTCCCTTGTCACCCATTTTGTAACTCTAATGATCCACCCGTTATCTGCCCTACGCATTATATGGCCTGCCTAGCTCTATTTTTTTCTCTTGATGCCAACTGGAATATTGGCTATCCCCATTTCCTCTTTGGTCCCCATCACTCTCTTCCTGTCTCTCAAGGGGCCAGAATGTGTTGCGAGACATTCATGGAAATGAAATGACCATGAATTATAGTGACAAAATCCAGCACGCCGAGTTCGCAATTTAAGTAGGAATTATAATGTGAAATCGTCAACGGAAATCTGAAAAAGGGCAGTGAAATCTTGGCTCTCCGGATGCAGTATATGAGATTACGTAAGTTCTTTCTTATTAAGTATACAGCATACTTGTTGCTTTAAACTGCAGTTCGTATGTTATTGATGCTTGCGCTTTATCCGATGCATGTTACGAAGTAAAGAAAGTTCATGTTAACGAGTGGCACCTGTGTCCCACAATGCATGGCGGGTCACATAGGCTGTTTTATGCGCACGAGTTTGCAAGTAAGTATCCAGGAGTTGTGTGGTCTTCCTGTGAGATACAAAATGCCATCAACTAGTTGTGCCGTAAACGGGTGTCAGGACTACAGTATTAGCACACGCATGGCTACTGTAACATGCTGAACTGTGTATCACGTGGAAAAGTGTTTCGAGGATTTAACTTGGCTTGGCTAAAAAACACTTGACTGGTTAATGACCAAAGCAGTTGGACAGAAAACCACGAGAACACATAGTAGAAATAACTTAACACTGTAGAAAATATGAATCACAGGAACATGGGCTTGATAAACAAAATACTTTCTCACAGCTATGGCCACACTTGTCGTCTGCCTCCCACTAATGCCAGCGCATAATCGCTATTGCGCTCACTTATCATTGTTTTCAGCATGCTTCCAGTGCACAACTACATCTTCACAGCAGATTGAAAAATTCTAATAAAAAATGTTCCACGGTGTTTTCTGTGTATCACTTCATGATTAGACACTCTGACCGGTAAGCTTTCCATTGCCCTAAATAAAATGGGTACCATGAAAATTGGTTGTCAGTCCCTTAAATGTTATGCCTAACATTTTTCGTTCCATCGCTCTTTATGTGGTCCTTAACTTGTTCTCGACCTTCTTTCTAACCTCCAAGTTTCTGCCCCACTGTTGGCACCAGTAAAATGCAACGATTGTACACTTTTCCTTATAACGGCAGTGATAAGATCCCAGTCAGGATTTGGTAATGCCTGCCATAGGCACTCCCAACCCATTTTTATTTTTCTGTAAATTTTCTTTTCATGATCAGGGTCGCCTGTGAGTAATCGACCTAGATAAACATACTCCTGCACAGACTAGAGGTTGACTGGCGTCATGAATTTTTGGCATAAAATTTGGGAGGGGGTGATAAAATTCGGGAATTTGTCCGTGCAAGACAGGGGTCATTGGAGATCGCTGGGAGAGGCCTTCATCCTGCAGTGGAAGTAAAAATGGGCTGCTGTAGCACCTGAAAGGATACAGCCTCTTAGAGTCAATTTGGCACTGAAACAGTGACTCGGCATAGTGGTCCAACGAGTAGAATGCATTTGTTTTACTATAGCTACAACAATACAATGAGAGTTGTTACAGGACAAAGTAAATAATGCCAATACCTGCTGACAATCTAAGAATTCTGTACAAGTTCTGTCCATGAAACCACACAGCACGCCCTTCGTGCTTCAAAACATTGTCTCTGAAAAACACCTAGTAAAAGAAGTTTGCCTCTGCCATCACACCACAGAACTGAGCGAACATGATTGGATGGCACATTATACAAATTCTCTCCAAGTTCAGACGACGGTGTATTGGCCACTGCAATCTCAGGTTGTCACTAAGTTCTATAGTATGATGTACTTCCTGACCAGCAAACTTTTACAATGTGCACAAGCAAGTTGTGTAGAAAGAAGTCTCTTTCCAGATCACAGTACTAAAAAACTGACAAGGATGCATAAGCGTGAAAGAGTGGTACACTGACTGACTGCTTCTGGCAACCAGCCTTCCCAGCAAATAATTGAAGGCACATCAACTAAGCAACTGCACACATAAAGCTATTGTTTGTATGTGGCCTCCAAAGCACAGAGTGGGCAGACATCACCATTGTTTTTCGCAGTTCAAAGATTCTCATATGATGTTGCTGAGAATGCTTCTGTAATTGCACCAAAGTCTCTTCTTTGTTGCTTATGACCAGTGCTGGTCTGCATAACCGAAAGCAAATGAAAAAATAATTCATACCTTTGCTGTCACAGTTGTGCGTTCCTTCATCTAGGAAAGAAGGTTGAAATGCAGACATTATTTCAAGTTTTTTCCAACTTGTACAGACTGAACAAGGCACAATAATATGTGCACGAAAACTGCATCATCATAAGAATGGCACATACCTCGAGTAAAAACTCCTCACAGTCTGGTGCCTGCGCACAACAACAGTGACATTCTGAATGCGGCATAAACTGAGTATCAAAATTGGCGGAATAGAAATTTAGAACCCTAACGCACACTTTACGGTTTTTTAATGGAGTCAAATCTTCATGCATACCTGTGGGGTTAACGGGCAGCTCTCCTTGGACTGTAAAAAAGAAAAGCAAATGAGACACACTACTTTCAGAGACGCCTTGCTTTTCGTGGAAAGTTCAAGTTTAAACTTGTACACCAATCATTAGGCAGACCCCTGTGGCCAATCTATGCCAGCAATATCTGCACATAACGGAACATAACCTACAACTTATACGCTGTTTTACGCTTGACAGAGATTAAATGTGTTCTGGGACAAAGGTCAGACAACAATAGCACTTCTCCGATAAAGAAGTTTCTCTTCTATGTATAGCATTCCTTGCAACTTTAGGTTATTCTAGTGCTTAAATCTGCGACCAAGGAAGCAAGATTGTTGCAACCAGATACAGTATAGACCACTTATAACGTAACCGCTTATAGTGCAGGACCGGATATAATACGGTCTTTTCAGACTCCCGTTAATTTTCCCATAGCACTCTATGTATACGCGTATCGCTTATAGTGCAGTTGCGGGACACGAAATACCAGTTACAGTGCGGCTGCCTGGAAGTTCGGCAGTTAACCTAGACGGCAAACGCACCCCTGAAGCCACAAATACCATATTTACTCGCACCTGACGTGCACTTTTTTTCCCGATAAAACAGGTCCAAAAATCGTGTGCATGTTCAAATCGAGTAAGACCCTAAATCTGCGTTACCATATAGCCGTCGGCATTGCAAGACGGCCGCCTCGCACGCGCGTCGTGCCTAGCTACTCTCGAGCCTAGCTACCGTAGCTTCCTCCATGTTGTCGGAGATTAGCAGCAGACAACAAAGAAAAAGAATGGAACGTGGGATGCTGCCTCCGTGCCTGGCGCCAAGAAGTGCGCGCACCGCTATCATCATCATAAAACCTTTTGTGTTCGTCTCTCGCTATTAAAGGCTTCGTTGAGTGTATCGCGGCTCTGTCTTTTCTGGCGACGTGAACGAGTTGCCGGCGTTCCGCAACATATGGTGCCGAAACCCACGGGACAACGAGCGGATCCCAACGACGTGAACTACGAGCGCCGGCGCCGACGAGTTTCTTTTAGAAACTGAAGCCGGAGCAGTCTGATCCTCATCGGAACCACACCCAGGGAAGCAACGCGCGGTACCGGCTCCCTTACGAGCAAGTAATCCGCCATCCTAATGAAATATGGACCGCCTGAAAGCGAAACGCTCTGCTAGACGAACCCAATCAACGAAAATCATTAATGAGGTGACGACGCTGCTGGAGAGCGGCTGCAACGACCGCACGGCATTCAGCAAGGTTATCGACAAACTCGTCGCCAGCCGTGACGAGCTTCAGAAGATCAATGCCAAGCTTGAGGACGTGATTCCTGTCGATGATCTTGAAAGAGAGTACGAGTCCGCAGCGCATTATGACGACCAGACGCTTGAGACCCTGACACACCTCCGGGCCCGACTCGAAGATCTCAACGTTGGCAGCACGGTGCTGACTCCTCCCTCGACGACGCTCAATACGCCACCTGCCCCAACGACAGTTGCGTCACAGAGCTTCGGACCTCGTCTCCCAACGCTGACCATCAAGCCTTTCCATGGGGACGTGAGTCAACGGACGTCGTTTTGGGAGCAATTCAATGGCGCGGTCCACGCGAATACAACTCTGCGCACGACGGATAAATTCCACTACCTCCGCAACTACCTGGTAGGGGAAGCAGCAGCTCCCATTGCCGGACTACCAACGACTGAAGCGTGTTATGAGAGTGCCATCGATCTGCTAAAGCAGAGGTTCGGGGACAGGAGCCGGTTTGTACAGCATCACTTCAGAGCGCTCCGCGAACTGCAGCCCATGACATCTCCATCGGATACGAGGGAGTTGCGCAGGCTGTACGACGGAGTCCAGCTGAATGTCCGCTGCCTCAATGTCCTAGAAGTTCCAACCAGCAGTTTTGCGGCGATGCTCTACAACATTCTGCTTCAGTCCCTGCCACAAGAAATCGTCGTCGTGTTCCACCGCCATAACCGTCTCCAGGATGACGCACAAGGCACGACACCCTCTGCTTCAGGGGAGGCAACCACAACGTCTTGCAAGAAACTCGAGCAGCTCTTGCGATATACACAGATAGAGCTCGAAACAAGAGAGCATTGTGCTCCATCGGCATCTTCCTTCAAAGGTGGTGGGTCCTACAGAAAGCATGTGCCATCGTCATCGGTCCTGCATGCATCGGAAGAACCAAAACAAATCCGCAACGAATGTTTCTTTTGCAAATCTACAAGACATGCAACCGAGGTATGCAGCGCTACCTTGACCATATCAGAGAAAAAGAACCGGCTGGCTAAAGCTATGAGGTGCTACCGATGTACTATAAAAGGCCACTGTGCAAACGAGTGCCGGCGGAAGTTGGTGTGTGCGGCCTGCAAAGGAAGGCACGCTTCAACGATGTGCGACCCAGCTTTTCGAGCGACAAGGGGCGAGAAGCCACATAACGTCGTATTTGATGCTACCAAGCCAATGAAGGCAGAGAGTCCACGGTCGACTGCCGTTACAAGCTGTCAACTTGACGAGACCATTAATTTACAGACTTTTCGTTCTTGGATCGTCGGTTCCAACGAGACATCCTATATCAGAGGCATCTTCGACGGAGGCAGTCAACGCACGTTCATTAAGGAAGACCTGGTGGCGCGATTGGGACTAAAAATCATTAGAGAAACATGCATAGCGGTGAACACGTTTGCATCAGACGCTCCTTCTCGTGTGAGAAAATGCAATGTCGTCGAAGTTCGTCTACGGAGTCAATTTGATGATAGCGAGTACATCATTGAAGCGATAACCATGCCAGTAATTTGCCACGACATCTCTGCCACGGCTATGGAGTGTTCATTCGCAGCCAAATTACGCGAGCAAAGTTACCGCCTGGCGGACGATCAAACTGTGCCTCGAGGATGTGGCGAGAAAGGCATTAGCCTGCTCATAGGATCTGATCAGCTTTGGAACATCTTGAGCGGCGACATCATACGCAGCACGGAAGTGCAAGGATTGGTCGCGGTCAAGACTAATCTCGGCTGGACACTAAAAGGTCCTACCATGAAAACGAGCTTCATAAACGGAACATCCGAAGTGATGATCTGCGTCCTCCGAGTGCAAGCTGGAGAAGTTAAAGAATCAGACCGAAGCACACTGGAGTCCTTTTGGTCGTTGGATGCTATGGGAATTGCGCCAAACGAAGCAACTCATGGGCACGCAGACACGTTGTCTGTTTTCCAACGTAAACTTGTAAAGATTGGAAAGCGGTACCAAGTAGCCGTGCCGTGCAAAGAACCGGATATTGAGCTACTACAAGACAATTACAGCGTCGCACTCAACCGTTTACGAAATCTGGTTAAGCGCATCTCGAAGCCCGAAGGATTGCTTGAGAGATACGATACGGCGATCCGTCAGTACATTGTTTCCGGCCATGCTGAAGTTGTACTTGACAAGGAATCGATAGATGGCCCTGCGTACTACATGCCACACAGGGAGATTATTCGTGAGGACTCACTCACAACCAAGCTCCCCGTGGTTTTTGATGCGTCCTCTCACGCCAAAGGAGAGAGATCTCTGAACAGTTGCCTCGAAACTGGCCCGAACCTAAACCCGGACTTACTGCAGGTTCTCCGTCGCTTCAGATGGTACCTAGTGCCTATGACAGCAGACATCGAGAAGGTGTTCCTGCAAGTGGAAATACGAAAAGAGGACCGTGACCTGTTCAAATTTCAGTGGTTTGACAAAAGTCCTGCTGTTTCTTTCAAGGAAGGAGCCGTGGAGGTTTGGCGTAGGAACAGAATACCTTTTGGTTCTACAGCAAGATGTAACTGGCGGCATTGTCCAGGAGAAACCAATCCTGCTGAAAGACTGACCGGAGGTGTTTCCTTAAATGCACTGATTACTGAGGTAGACTGGTGGCAAGGACCAGCTTGACTGAGTAAGGACTCAGAAAAATGGCCAGCTGTGAAGCATTCAGAGCCCCAAATCAATGACATCCTAGGGATGACAGCGACAAATCCTACGACGCTTCACTCTACAGGAAACGCATTGCAGTTAACCCCAGTGCTAGACGCCACAAAGTTTAGTTCACTGCACAAGCTTCTCCGTGTCACAGCATGGGTGCAGCGCTTTGTCTCGAACGTTAAGTGCAAGATTAAAAAAGCTGGAGTCATCTCTGCTGAAGAAATATTGGCTGCTGAGAGATATTGGATCCGGCAAGTTCAAGCTGAATCGTTTCCTGAGGAGAGGAGTTGGTTGCTGGAAAGGCAAGATCCGCCCAGTAAATCATGGGTAGCACAACTACACCCATTTCTCGACGAGAACGGGCTTCTACGCGTCGGAGGAAGACTACAGAACCTCACAGACAGCTGAGACGTGAAGCATCCATTGCTACTTTCAAGTCGACATGGTTTCACCGAGCTGGTATTTGCGGATGCCCATCGTCGAGTCATGCATGGAGGAGTAACGGCGATAATAGACAATGTACGCGAACGATTCTGGGTCCCAAGAGCGACAAACGGCAAAGAAAGCAATCAACCGATGCCTTCTATGCGTCCGCTTTCGCACGAAACCCACTGTGAACGGTTGTTCGGAACAGCTCATCGCTCACCCACGCATCACTCAAGAAATTTAAAGGTCGGCGACATCGTAACAGTCGACATTCCCAACACGCCCAAGTTATTCTGGCCTCTAGCCCGGGTTCAAGAGGTGTACCCAGGCACCGACGGATTTGTGCGCACCTGCTTAATTCGATTACAGGGAGGCAAAGTCTTCAAGAGGCCAGTGCAGAAGCTACATCGTCTAGAACTAGATGTTGCCACATTTGAGGCCCCGGAGGATGTCGGAGATTAGCAGCAGACAACAAAGAAAGAGAATGGAACGTGGGCTGCTGCCTCCGCGCCTGGCGCCAAGAAGTGCGCGCACCGCTATCATCATCATAAAACCTTTTGTGTTCGTCTCTCGCCATTAAAGGCTTCGTTGAGTGTATCGCGGCTCTGTCTTTTCTGGCGACGTGAACGAGTTGCCGGCGTTCCGCAACACATGTGTTGCAGTACACGTGCTCAGGCAATAGTCTACCATCTGTCTTCAAGTTCTCTGCGTCTGCTCTATCAGCATGAAGTACCGAGTTCATGATGCCGCATTTAAAAGGAAAGTGATCCACGTGTGTGGAGACGGAAGGAAATCGGGCCGCATCACGGGCATTCGGAGAATCCGAAACTTGCGTTCGGGACTGGCGCAAACAGAAGGAGAGGATTTTCGCCAGCAAAGCAATGCAGAACGGTTTCAGTGGACCGAAGCAGGACGTAATCTGTGACGATCCACTTCGATGATACGATCACCTTGGCCCTATCTTGAAAGCAATCTGCCACGGGGAAAGTCCGCCGCACGCCGTGTTTTCGCCGCTTATAGGTCGCGTTGAAGCGAGAGGCATGATAGCACGAAGGTCAATTCGCTCGCCGCACTTCGTCACTCGAGCATTTTGACAGTTCCTTTCCGCGATCAACAAGCGAGATGTGTTCGTGTTTGCCTGTGCGCGCGTGACAGCGGGCTTGTTAATTTATTTAGTAAGCGAATACGGTACCTAGAGCACGGTGACAGCGACGGCAGAAATGCGCCTGGAGTGTCCATTATCGCAATAAAATAGTTCTTTTGGTTATAGTGCGGTACCGCTTATAGTGTGGATATTCGCGACTCTGGCGACTTAGTTATAAGCGGTCAACACTGTAAGTTATCAGAAGAAATGGAGCTTTGTGCAATTTGCAAAGAAACTCCAGTGGCAGCTGAAGAACATTGTAACTGTCAAGGTTGCTCTCAAAGTGTTAAACACTGCAGTGGCATGCAGTTTGCACATGCCTTTCACACCCTGGAAGACATACTGCTGTTTGAGTGTGAATGGCATTCTGGTGTGAAGTGCGTCAGGCCTCATGCCGATGGTAGACATCGCAGCAACCGAGTTCATGGCCGCCATGCGTGCGGCGTCCAAAATTTCTCTTATAGATTAGTGCCAGGAGTAGGTGGCGGCACCGCAAGGGAAGTCAAGCCTAAATAGTCGCACACGTCCGAAAATTCAGGCATCTAAAAAATCTGTCAGGCACTGTATATGATGCGATTTTCATCACAACGGAATGCAATTTTCGTCACATACGTCAACTGTTACTGCAACCAACCTGTTACTGCAACCAACCAATGTGGTTGCACGTCGCAGCGATCAGTGTGATTTTTGGACGCTAACACAAAAAAATAATGAAAGAAGGAAGGGAGAAGATCTTTCGTGGTTTGTTTTGGTTATGGAGGTTCGTTGGAAAATGTCTGTCGTTCAACAAATCAGCTGTGGATTGCGCAAGCGGTACACACCATCAGCACCGACACGCGAAGAAGGCAGATAACAAACTCGTAGGTCAGATTTGGTTCTGTGATTTCTATGCGTTTCTAGACACGCTACTTCGCTAATCAAGCTGGTTTTCTTTTTTTCACGTTGGCTTCGGGTGCCAATAGTACATACTTGTGTGTGCCTTTCAGTTATTTACATGCACTGCAAGTTCTAAATACTATGAGGTGTCCCTCACAAGAAGACACGGCACAATTTTGAGTTGGACAATAGCAAACGCCTTCGAATTAGGGCTTTTCTGATGACTACTATTTTACGACATGTTGCATTGGCATCTCCGCAGTTGCAGACTAAGCAATCTTAAACACACAACTTTTTTAAAGATCACAAGGCATGCTACTTACTCCCTTTTTAAATAAATAACATTTGATTGCTTTTGTGTTAGTTCATTGTAACAATACAGGCTTGAATACGTTTAGAGCCGGGTGGACCTTCAGCATCGCTCCGATTGCAAATTGCGCTTTCAGCCTCGCCAACACATGCGAAAGCTTCCAACAAAAATTACTGCTCGATGTAAGCAGCAGCAGCAGCAGCGATTTCCTTTGTTCTAGTCGCTGCAGATGAAACACCCTTATATCATGAAAAACAAACAAAAGTTGATGCCAAATCAAATAAAGCTGAAGCAATCACCTGTCCAAGTGGTTTCCCTGTAAGCTCAGGTGTCACTGGAAGAGGCTGCAATCAGAAACATTGCTTATGATTGAAAGCAAAAGATAAATAAGGCAGACTACAAACACAAGAGCGTCGACTAACAACCAAAAGTTTTGGCGACAAAGCTAGGCAGAATATATATGTTTCTATCACCTTTACCCAAAACAACATCAAAATCAGCATGGCCATTGCTGTTATTTAAGGCAACAGCATGGCTGGTACCTACAACTTAAAATCTCTGCTTTTGTAAAGCTTATCATTATAAGGATGTAAAAGGAGCAGAGTGCCAAAATAATGCTTTTTGTCAGAAGCTACTAGCCATTTAATAAATGGCAGTTTCATCTGAATAATCATTTAACGAGGCCTTAAGGACAAAGCCTGCAGTGCTCTTGAGTGGAGTCTGCTCATATATCTCAAGTTCTTATGCCTCCCTAACCGTTTATTGACGAGTGTTGATTACAGGCAATGTAGCAGAAAATATAGTTTTTCTTGCCGAGTTTCACTATTGAGCACAAAGTTTCTGGATAAATCTCTTCAGCCAACAGTGAATGACAGGCAGCAAGCATCATTTGTTGGTTTGGAGCAAAAACACGAGATGAAGACAAAGTTTAGCATGCGACTCGCTTTCTTTTGAAAGAATTGTCAGAGGAGACAGACCAATGTAAGATCTGCGACTGCAGTGGTGTAACACACGTGATGTAAAGCAAATGAAATGCACAACTATAGTTCACATATGACGAGAACTGCTTGTACGAATTCAAATGAAGCCTCAGGTGGCTTGGGGCGAAGCCCACTTCCAGTTCCCCGCCAGGGGTTTTCCCCCTATTGCTGAAAAAATTTGTGCAATATGCATTCTTCTTTTCGTTGATTATGCTTATTCTTGATGTTTTTGCACATTTAGATAGAAAATAAACATTGTTTCTGGGTATATATATGTGCCGTCAATAAAGCGTTAATAAGTCGCATAAAGCTTGCTTTAGCTAAACTTCACCTTCCCCAACAAAGGCGTGTGTGAATTGAGACTTCCGATTTAAGTAAATTTGTAACACGGCAATTCAATACATTTGGTATAGGAAGCGAAAAATTCATGACTACAGAGTTTCATGAATTGCGGCCAATTCAATAAACTAAGTTCAAAACCCGCAGCGGTGGCCCAGTTAGCTAAGGCGTTGCACTGCTGAGCACGAGGTCGCGGGATCGAATCCCGGCTGTGGCGGCCGCATTTAGATGGAGGCGAATTGCAAAAATTCCCGTGTGCTTGCGTTGTTGTGCACGTTAAAGAACTCCAGGGGGTCAAAATTAATCCAGAGCCCTCCACTACGGCGTGCCTCATAGTCAGAACTGGTTTTGGCACGTAAAACCCCAGAAAGAAGAAGTAAACTAAGTTCAAAATGACTATTAGTACAGTCAGTTAGCAGCAATGTAAAAAAAGTGTCTAATAGAAGCAACAGTACAAAAGCATAAAACAGAAAGCTAGGGAGAACAATCTCATATTAGGTGTGATCTGATATTTGATAGCGCACAATATTTTGCTCACAGTGAATTGTAAAATAAAACATCTGGTTTCCATTGATAAAGCTAGAATAAAAAATTTTAAAATGTATTTGAGGACATTCAGGAAAAGTATCATACCTGTATTCCACAAGTGAAGGTGTCGGCCAGCAACGATTGCTTCAATGATTGAAATTCGGTCACCTGCAAGTTTAGACAAGAGCCACAAAAACCAATAACAGCATTAGTAATCATGGCAGCAATACGCATGTGTAACACCAAATTTCTCAGCTTGAATTATACACTGCATGTTAAACCGTATGCGTTCCACAGCAAGCCGGCAAACTTTGAGCGCATCTAATACGGATGAAAATTTTGTATGTGAACTTTTTTTATATTGCCAGTTGAACCGTACAGCAGGCCGGGAAATCTAATTGGTGACGAAATGAAATCGAACCCCCAGCTACGACTCCCTTGGTGTAACGGAAGCCAATCTCGAAGGACACAAGTTAGTGTACTGCAAGCGCGGGAAGTGATTGCACAAGCCAAAAATATGTCAATCGCCAGGCGTTGTTGGCAAAGGGAAGGGGGGGGGGGGGTGAGTGGCTGTCAGAGCCAGAGGCTGCCAGTGTGCAACAAAGTTGAAAAATTCTTTTAGTCCTCCCGTGTCGCGATTTGCAACAAGAAAGGTGCAGTATAGTTGCCTGACTAACACAGCTGCCACTGCATTTAGAGGGACTGTGAACGGTTAGGGCCGACAACACAACTAGAACGATGACAAAGACAAACTGCCTTTATGTTTATAGCAACGCAACAGCACACAAAAAAGGAGAATGCGCAAACAAGCTGCGAGGCATTTATAAAAAGGAAATCTGGCCTATTTATAGTTATCCAGTACAAAAAAATCAAAAGTTGGGACAGTGGCAGTCCCGACTAGGTCAAGTCAGGACACGGGACATTTAGTCACAAGTCGGGATTGTCCCTCTAAATTTGGGACGGTGGGGAACCCTAGGTGAGATGTGTGCTCGAAACATAGATCCGGTGAACTGTGCAATGATTCAGGCTACATGGAAGAGCTATGTTTTTTTTTCAAGATTAATGTTGTTGAAAACGTCTGTCGTAGTTTATAGCGCAGAATCACACGGCAACAAAACAATTTTTTACAGCAAAGTTGTTAGGGGCTCACTCTTCAATGGTCACGTCTGGCAATAGAAAAAAAAGCCCATTGGCCGTATGCTGTATCTGCGAGTCAAAGAGGGCAAGGGACGCGCGCTTTCACGGGGAGCGAACGCACGGCGGAGAGCAAACGCGACTTCCCAGTTGAAGGGGAGCGGGGGGCGAGGAGGGCATTGAGACACCCTAGACTGTGCGTGTGCGTGCCCGCTCTCCCACTGCGGCGCATGCGCGCAGCCCTGCCGGCCTCTGCTGCCTGTGCCGCCGACTCTCTCTGGGCTCTCGCCTGCCTCTCCCCTAACAGTGTCGGCAACAGCGTTTAGCCGTTCCGTCACGTAGCCAGCGTTTTGACAGCGGTTGTGTGCGGTAACACAAACAATGCGCACAACTGTTGTCGACAGCGGTGGCGTTTTGCGGACGCACGCGGCGTTGGTGACGTGTTTATGAAGAACGTGCCAACCTTTGCCGTACACCCTATGGCGGTGTACCGTAGCGACCATAAGGCCATGGTCCCTGTGGTCACTAAATAAATGAAAACCACCAGATCATAAATATTTCTCATTCCTTAATAGTTCAAATAACCAATCACACCATCACATCTCAATAGTCATGATTGGAAATACATAATTCCCACCATAGAAGACCAGCTTCGCTGGTCTTCTATCTCCACCTCAGTAGAAGGGCTGAAAGTATTTTTTCTTGCGCTTGTGTTTTTTGTGATCCTGTGCTCGAAGTCTGCAATGGATTCGCAATTCTAACTAGCTCAAATCAGCACCCTTTGAAGTCGCTTAAAGCCTTCTAAATGCAAGAGCATTTTAATTTTTTTTTGCCTACCCCTACCCATTTTGCTGAATCTGGGTTTCTGGCCTGTATACAATGCCAGGGCTTTATAGATGGCTCCACAATGCTGTCCGATGTGCATACATTACCTGCGTTGAAGTATCGTCACTGCACCAAAGGACAATGCTCCGCTAAAATGCCTACAATGATGATTACGCCCATGATTACGTTGGAAACCATAATAATGACATTGCCCATGATTGATGATGCCAACGGTGATGACGGTGAGAGTGATGATGATCCTTCAGGTTGAGATCTTTATTTATTTATTTTGTCTGTTCAAAACTAGTGGACTCAAGGTCCAAGCAGGGTGGACAATACAAATTTATTTATTTATCTACAAATACAAAGTAGCAAAAAAAAAGCAAAAAAAGAACAACGATGGAGGCTTAAAAATGTTAATTCGCATTCTGATCACTTGCTTCAGTAAGGCAATTCCATTCATGAATGGTCCTTGGGAAATAAGAAAACTTAAACAGGTCAGTGCGAGCAAAATACTATGGCATTAGCGCATTTTGGTGGTGGTGTCGGGTGGGCCTGCTAAATAAATATGGTAATAGATCCTAGAACTAGTTTGTTATTTAAAAGCTGGGAAATAAATTCTAAATTTTTGCCTTCGTGCCTGTAATAGTGGTATGTCGTTAGCTTCCATTAAATTAGAGGGCGAGTCTAACACGGAAATTAAGTTTTCATTCAAATGCTCTCGCATCAACACTGACAGTCATCAGTACAGTAGATAGGTTCAACCAGAATTTACTTCTTTTGACACGGTGAACTTTTCATGGCCACTGCTTTCTTAATGTACAACAGTGTTCACCTTCTGCACAGGTGCTGCAGATTCCCTATCAGGTGTCCCAGAAGCCACTGCTGGTTTGGCTGCTGTCCGAGAAGCTTGCGGCTTGTAGTTCATAACAGTTACCGTATCCTCGTTGCCAATTTCTTCGAGGTACCTGTCCAAGTTGGAGCTGCCGTGGAAACGGCCTGCAAAGCCAACAGGACAGGAGACATACTTTAGACACCAATACATAGAGCAATGTTTGCAGCCAACAAAAGTGATAATTTGTTTGATCGTACTATTAAAATGCTGGCAGCCAGCATTACTGGCTTTTTCCATAGCACTCAACAGTCAAATGAAGGAAACAGGAAAGACATGGTATACAAAGAAAAAGGCAAAAATGGAACAAGAAAGCAATGATGAGCTTTCTAACGCTGGCAAACGAAACAATACAAACAAAGCCATGTGCACTTTGTATAAGTGTTAATGCATCAGGCACCATGAATTTTTTACCTTAGCAGTCCGTGAGGTTTCACGCCCCGAAATGACTCTGAGCTAATGAAGGTTAGCGTTCGTGGAGGGCTATGGATTATTTTTTAGCTTCTGGTGTTCTTTAACACGCACCTAGGTCAGTGTTGCCGAGCAGTTTTTTTGCATCCCACACCAGCAGGAATGTGACCGCCATGGTGGGAAATTGAACCTGCGACCTCACTGTCACAAGTTTTAAGATTTGTAGTTCTAACATCCCGAAGTTGCATGGTGTGCTATGAGTGATGTCGTAGTGGAGGGCTCCAAATTAATTTTGACCACCTGAGGTAGTTTAGAGGGCCACTAAAGACAAACACTAAAGTTCAGGCCAACAACGTATTCTTTCCAAATTATTTCTATTTTCATTACTTTTGCTTTAGTAGGTTGATTTATAAGAAAAACTTAAAGTCAATGTTTCATTTTTTTTATTAACACACTGAAGCCCCAGCACCAGTACGTCAGTGTAACGTCACATATGTCAAAGTATTTCTCGCATTTGGGCCGTTGTGGCGCAGTTAAAGGCTCTTGAACCATGCTAAGTTCGCTCTTTGGCTCTTTTAGAGTAGTGATATAGTCCATCTTTGCCAATAAAAAGTTAACTAGGCCTGAGCAGACGCCATTATTATCTACGTCACTGGAAGCTGGTGCATAAACTTCAAGACGTCGCCACCTGTCTTGTTTTATGCATTTTCTGGCTTATCAAGCCTTCTCTCCTACTAAAAGTAGCTAGCTTTGTATTGTAGTAGTGTAATTTGCTAATACGGCTTAAATAATTGTCTTTTTATTGTCCCTTTAACGTCCGCCCAATGTGCAGTACACGAGTGTTTTTGCCTATCACTCTCATCGAAATACAGCCGTTGTAGTAAGAATCGAACCCCCGACTTGGAGCTCGGCAGCAGAACTTGGCAGCCACTAAGCCAATGCACTGGGTCCGTTACATATATATATATGGTACAGGCATTGTCCTAATATAGAAAGTTGGGTGAGCGCCTCGGGATGCATTTACTTGTGTGCGCTCAACATAAAAAACTACAACAAAGGCAGGACAGCAAAGTGAACACCACAAGCACTTACACGCAGCCAAAGCTCATTACAGAAATTCAGAAAAATATATCACAAAAAAAAAGAGTCAAAGGAACTGCGAATACCTATTAAGGGACGCATACAAAGAACAACAAACGCAGAAGCATCTCAAATACAGTAAAAACTGATCACTACTGCATTTTCAGACGAGGTTGTCGATGCTTGGCTTACATAGTTTGTGCCCACACTGGCTACAGTGAAGACAAGAATGCGCGGCTGAACAACAAGAAAACGAAGTAAACACTAGGACACATTAAAAAAAAATGCAACACAGTTGGTGCTAATTAACCAGTTGTGACACGAATAACAAAGAAAAAGTTAAGTTCTGAAGTTTTACATGCCAAAAACATATCTCAGAAGGACCGCATGTTGGGCTGGTTGGTCTAACATAGTTACTTTCAGATATAGCGCAAGTAAGTAGACATACAAACGAAGAAGACACGACAGGCGCAGATGAGTGCTACTACCAACTGTTTATTACAATCGACACACCCTCCGATTTATAAGGTGAACTACGTACACAAGTGTCACGCCCATGCAAGGTGATAAAAACAAATATTAAAAAGTGAACAACACTAGTATCTACCTCAGACAACAGAGTTCAAGTAGTTCAGTTCGGCAGTGTGCAAAAGAAAAGACGCTTCGCTTATGCAAACTGCTGAATTCTTGTGGATAAATAATGCTTCCAGAGCCACTTGAGTCGTTTGCAGATTTTCCTAAGATGGCGGTCTCATAAAATCGTGCCTCGCAACCACACATGGTGATATGGGCAACCAAATGTGCATACTTGTCACCTTTTTTTCTTAACTTTTAGTGCATGCTCCCTGAGCCTGTTGTATGCTCCCTGAGCCTGTTGTTAATACACCGTTTGGTTTGGCCAATGTACACCTTCCCACACAACAAGGAGTGAAAAGGGCTGAGACCCAGTGACAGACGGCGAGACCCTTAGGCATGCCTTATATGCCTAAGGTCTCGCACAACCTGAAGAAAGTCACAAACAGGCATTGTATTCCTGTGGTCTTCATGGCTCCTAATAAGCTATCTAAGCTCTGCCCTCGAATTTGCGGTGACAGCAAACGAGGTTGCCAAACCAGCCATGATAGCTGCTTCATAAGGTGTACGACAGGAGTGGTATACTCCGTTCCCTTTTTGTGCGGGAAGGTGTACATCGGCCAAACCGAACGGAGCAGCGTAACACCATAGCCACTGGACTACCATTGTGCGCTGCGAAACAACCATCCTATAATATATAATTGCTCTCAGGATCTCTGCATTTGTGAATAATTCCACGACCACTACACTTTTCTCTACAGTATAATGGCACAACACAGTTTACTGCTGACCATATAGCATTCCTCTGCAATTCATTCCCAATTCTTTATCACTATTGTTAGAGCTTTACAACCGTTTAAGAGTGTCGAAGACACACTTAGACAAACTCTTTGCATCTAGCTAAAGTAGCTATGGTGCCTGTGCAATTTCACATAAACACACTGAAAACTGATTGACCGTGTGAAACCACCACAAATATTTTTTAAGCTAAACACTTCTCAGGCAGTGCTTCAGGACTGAAATTTTGAGACAGCAACCTTTTAACTAAGCATGGTTCTAAGGCCATCAAGCCACAGACATTGACATGCTACAGCAGCCGACTTACGAGGTGGAGACCGGCTCGCATGCTTAGAGTTCCAAATTCGCAGTGATGACCTAGACAAGTTTGACGGCACTTGACTTGGCTTGCGCCTGAATAAAGAAATAAAAGAAAGTTACACAGCAGTACACAGCCGAGCGCTGATTACTTGCGCTGGTTGGCATATGTCTAGCAAGCTTAAATGTGCCCTGCAGTACTTCTTGAACACGGCAAGTAGGCCTACCCAATTGCTAGACAATGCTCTTATGGTCACCAGAACGAAAGATGTTCCTGAAAATGCAGCAGGGAGCTTACAGTTTTACTCAAACTACCACAACAGTTTCTCACCTCAAAATCTTCACAACTGTTTATGCTTATTGTGACGCAGTGGCAAGCACAAAGGCTGCTGGCCAATTTCCTTAAGACATCAAAACTACGGAGTGTCTCACAACACAGTACCCAAAAATGGAGGAGCGCCATGACTAACAATGCCATGACACCATCTGGTGACTAAGAATAATGAAGTTGTGCCAATACTATGGCTTCTGAGATTGAGTGTCAAAACGACCATGTCAGAGCCTGGTAGCAAAGCTCTGCGCAATGACAGATGGAATAATGTGGGCATAGGTAGGTTCATGTCAGCACAGTGCGCAGGTGCAGTATGTTGTCGTTCCTTCCTTCAGACACCATCTCACGTATCAAAAATATGCGAAGATACCTAACCTTGCTCAAGTGCCAATATCAGTTTGGTTTAACATGAGCAGAAATGGGTGTCAGCTTGCATGTATGCCTAAAAATAGATATTATATGCTACGCTTCTGTCATTTAACGGAAGCAAGGGTTCACACAGTAAGTGTAGTGGATGCACAGAGCCATCCACTACAGTGATGTACAGCTCATACTCATATGCACCTTGTTCTTTGCAGCAACCGCAGATCATGCATCATGTATCCAAGTAAGTTGCGCTACACAGGTTACACAAGTCTGTGTAGCGCAACTCACTTGGATGTGCAAGACCAATTAGCTTCTCTAATGGCCTTATTACTCATGCATCAAGATTTGTTAACGATCTGCTAGCCCCCCAATTTCTACTATGCATTGTTGTGCCTGGCGGTCCTTCTGGACAAAGGATGCACACCGGTGAGCGTGCAGTTATGAAAGGCCATTCACGCTTTATCTCCTTTGCGATGCCAAAGAGCTAAAACACGCGTGACGTCAAGATATTTGGCAAGTGATTATGTGTCACGTGTTCGTCTGTTCAACGACCCGGAGCTGACAAACAAGACGAGCTCTGGGACCCCAAACTGCAAAGGGGTCATCGACCAGTGCAACCTACTAAATGTTGCAAAGAGCCTACGCTGACCGACTTCGTGGGAACAGCGCTGACCCCTGTTCCACATGAAATTACATCTTCATTGCATCGAGGGCGGGTCGAAGCTTGGAGACCAGAGGCGGAGTCCAGCGGGGTGGTGCAGCACCGTGGGTGGGATTTTGCGGGCTGTGCACAATCCCAATTGGCCGAGAGGACATTGAATTCCCTCGACGAGAGAAAGGGGGAAATTAAGTGCTTAAAAAGCGAATTTTGAGTGTTGTGAGGATGCTCGGGCATGCAAAAACTTTAGCATGTAGTGTGCTCCGAGAATCATGGAGCCGTTCTTGTTAACTATCATGTAAATTTGTATATAAAACCCCTTTCTCATCTCTTGGACGTCGCTTTGGACCTCTTTCTCCCCGCACCTGGCACGGCATCACTCACAGAACCTTCGTGGCTGCTCGGAGCCCCGACTTCACAACAGCATGCTTTTTTTTTTTACAAATTTTAATACCTTGCTGTAACTTTTCATGAAAATTTAGTTTTGAGAAGTTAAGTTTAATGCTCATGTTGCTCACTTTAATTTTTTTGTCTTCCTCATGTTGCACTGTTTACATAATCAAATTTATGCATCAGAAATTGCAGTTATCAACGCACCGTGAAGGCCAAGTACCAACAGCAGCATTTTTCAGTATTGTCTCTTCTTACTAGTGATTAACAATATTAGACTTCTTTTTCGAATTATCAAGCCAAGATACATCAATTTCTGCAGACACATGTAAGCACAAGAAAATGACTCAAATAAACGCCACAAACTTGTCTATCTGGATGATAATTTTAGTTAACACTATACAAAGAAAGACAAAGAAGCCAGATAAAGCATACAAGAAATTATGTTTAATTGAAATGTGGATATAATAAGTAAAACGAAAATTAAAGTGGACAGAAAGACAATGTGCTGCAAGTGGTAGCTGAACCGACATCTTTCACATTATGTGTGCAGTTCTATTCCAATTAAGCTACCGTGGCAGCCATCTTCCCGTCCACTTCCTTGTGCATTTTTGAATGTGCAAAAGTTTAGTCATGGAAGTGTTAGGCAGCACCATTTGCAGTCACAGCAGCTGATGTGGTGCATCTTTTAACCAAAGGTGTCACCTAGTATGCGAGCTTAGAATCTTTTGCAACTGGCGTCTCACAATGATGGTAGAACGACGCTTTGATTCATGTTATTAAGAAGCAACAAAAAAATTTGTCAGCCCTTCCACTCCGTGAAGGTAGTCAACCAGCGAAGCTGAAACGTGCAGCCCCAGTGTTTATCACTGGGTTAATCCTGAGGGTTCATTAAAGTATTTCTCAATTATGAGCTAATATATTCGGCTGCAACAAAGAGAACGATGTCACTGACGGTATGCCCGCGAGCTGCCGTTGTTGCTTGCGTTCGAAGTCTCGAGTTTGCTCGGCGGCGTGGTCAGCAGCATTCGCCCGCCATTGCCACTTGCGATTCTTCGAAATTAAATTGCTTCAAAATTAAATCTGTCCATTACGTAAGACAACGAATGGCTCATACCCCCTTAAGCAATGGCTCATACCCCCATTACAACGATAAATGCGGCCTCCCCATTACAACGATAGAAGAGAAATTAAATTCTACGCTGGAATAATGGGCAGCAACGTAGCCAGCAGTGAAAGAAGACGACAACGAACGCGGGAGCAGTGGCACGAGCACGTGCCGAGCACGAATACGAGCGCAACCCGAGGGGCGCCAACGAGCAAGCTGCGGAAGACAACGACGCTCGA
Source organism: Dermacentor silvarum (assembly GCF_013339745.2). Lineage (NCBI taxonomy): Eukaryota > Metazoa > Arthropoda > Arachnida > Ixodida > Ixodidae > Dermacentor > Dermacentor silvarum. The sequence continues at coordinate 50,723,602 of NC_051161.1, read as the reverse complement.
GCTAATGCTGATGATGATAGTTTTCTGTACACAGGCGATTTCGCCTATCCGTATACGATTTCGCCAAGACATATAAAGCTTCGCTTTAAGAAGGAAAGTGGGAAAGCGTGAAAACCAGGAACTTGAAGTGATGGGCTTCGAAACACACTGATATTAAACTTACAGCTGTGATCCACCAGCTGCTTTGCTGAATGCAGGCTCCAAGTTTTTCACAACATGTGCTCTGAAATAAGCCATTAAGGAAGGAAGCAGAAAGACAGCAAGCAGGAAAAGGAAAACTCGCCCAGGCTACCAAAAGATCTCTGTACCAAAATAATTGTGCTTTAAAACACAACTATTACTTTTCTATCAAAATTGGTGCCCTCAATTCAGTAATTAAAAAGTCTGTTAATTAATCTAATCTAATTATCTATAGTTCAATTATGAAAAAAAATCCTCGTGGTGCAGTATGTCACTGCTGACAGAATACCATTGGTTGCGTCCTCGTATATTCTATATTTTATTGTTAAGAGCTTGGCTAACGTTAGCCGGGACACCCTGTATGTATGGTGTCAATGTCACTGAAATGTGACACTGCACACTCACAGAAGTATAATCAAGAGGTGCGGAAGACAAGACGGAACAATAAATGCGAAGTACAGCAAAGAAGAAAGATTACCAGAATTTTAAGGATACAGAGAGCACGCCGAATCTTCCAGCGTGTCATCAGCTGCCTCTTTGGCTGTGACTTGATCGCATTGCAGAGAGAGGTTCTGCAGGGCTGCAATAACATGAGCATTTGCATAGTTCACAGGAATAGAAAAAAAGACCACTGCTATGCATAAGGCGAAACACCGTACATCTAACACAGGACTACTTCTGGCACAGTTGGCACATACAGTCACCTGCATTTCAATTCTAGCAACTTGATAAGAAGGATGGATGTGTGGTGTGGCCTTATCAATGCGAGATTTCCAAAGACCTACAGCCCAAAATCACAAGACAATGACGGGAAAGACAACAAGAGTGCTAATCTTCTAATGCTGTAATGCTACTTGATATGAAGATATGATGCTTACCGTTACTTTATTTTTGCTCAAGTTGAATTTTTTGGATCGCATCATTCAATAAAACACTTGGCTTTGCTTTCTGCCTTGCTTGTGCCAAATTACAGTTGCCAAAAAGCCGCAATACCAGTTCCCTCCTCTGAGTTTTTTTTTTTTTTTTTGACAAACAAGGCACACAAAAAGCCATGTAAACTATTATATGATGGAAAATATGATTTTGTTGCGAAATGTGATCAATAACGGTCATCAGTGCAGAATCTGTTAAAGTTGTTACAGTAAAAGTGCAGGTTACTGTATCTAAAAAATATATATATATATATTATACTTTACAATAAAGCGCTTCTGTGGTGTTCCTACATATTAACGTAGTGCGAGCAGCACACATTAGTGCTTTTTTAAGCCTACCGTATTTGTACTGTAGCGTGGTCGTTATAATTATGTTAATGATGATAGTTACCATTGCACTTCACGTTATTGTGAAAAATACATTTAGTAGGTTTTGCAAACTAGAAAAAGCTCAGCACTGTTTCCTTTCTTTAAAAGCATGTATTCAAAGTAGAGTTCTTATAACACTTCCTGACCTTTGGTAGGTACTGTAGTTAGTCGCCGATACTTGCATATTATGCATACACTGCTTATGTAGTATAGTCAACTAAGATATGAATGTTTGAAGAAATGTAGCTTTCTAGGAACTTGATGCCATAGTGTTTATTTGGTCAATCAGCTCTGTTTCTGTAATGTATCAGTTACATCGCAACAGTCTGTTCACTTCTGGATTGGAAGTATTCCTCAAAGCCGTTGAGGAACCCCATGAGAATGATTTTCTGTGTGACAGTGATGAGCGACAGCTTCGAGAGATAACACAGGCCGTCGCACAAACGAATCGCTCATTCTTGTCGCTCGATCACTTGGTTCTGGAAATGTAGAATTCAATATTTGTCGCCCGGAAGTGGTATGAGCGACTAGCCAATAGTGCAAAGCCGGAAAAGAATGTACTATTGCGCTCAATACCAGTGGCAACACAAGTTTTTTTTCTTTGTGTGTGTGTGTGTGTGTGTGTAGGCGCCGTGCCTGTATAGTAGCACGGCAGTGCCTACACAAATTGCTGAACACTGTTCCGATTACTGGTAGCATCCTGAGCACAAGAAAACTGTCACTTATCATTTTTATTATTGAAAGAACTGACGGGTGTATGCCCATGTTGCAACTCTTATTGAGCAAAATAGTATACATCAGGGACATACTACTGGTTGTCGCACAGAACGAGCAAACGACCAAATTTTGATACGTGCAAGGATAAAAAAACCTATTGCAAGATCTTCACAAATATTTTATGCTGCTTTGTACAGCAAAACAAATCAACTTGAATTATTACAGCAGGCGTCATGTCGATTTCGGCGCACACTTGCTGCCCTCATACTGGCAACACCGGAGAGACGTCGCACAGTCGTTGCTTGTATGGGGTTCAATTTGTAGGCAACGAGTGGATGCAACAGCCATCTCCATCACATCATGCACAAGATCGCATGCATGGGATTTAAGCCCCAACCCTATGAGAGCAATTTTGTGCGGGATAGCAACAAGTGATGGCTTCGAGCGACGAAACGGGCCGTCACACCTACAGATTGCTCTTTCTTGTCGCTCGATCGCTTGGTTCTGGAAATCTAGAATTCATCGCTCATCGCCCAGAAGTGCCATCAGTGATTAACCAATAGTGCGAAGCCAGAACTGTATGTACATCAGTCAAGTACTACCGATTGTCGCACAGAACGAGCAAACAACCAAATTTTGATATGTGCAAGGATAAGAACCTACTGCAGGACCTTCAAAAATATTTGATGCTGCTCTTTACAGCAAAACACGTCAACTGAAATTATTAAAGCATGTGTCACGCCAGTTTCAGCGCACATTTGCTGCCCTCATACTGGCAACACCGGGGAGACATCACACAATGCCATCGCTCCCGCGACTTGTAGACGACGAGTGGACATGACAGCCGTCTCCATCGCGTCGCTTGTCGCCATCGTGAACAAGATCACTTTCACGGGGTTTGTACTTTATACTTAATAAATGTTTGAATGGACTCACCAGGCAAGAGGTGATCAGGCACTTTGAACCCAAGCGGTATAAGCTTCTGCAATGTCTCTTTGTTGTCACAGTCTGTCTGTTTCAAGCACTCTGTCAGTTCTTGAATTGATGCTAATTTCTCCTTCACGACCTTTTCAAGCCTGAGTTCAACCAGCTTTAGCTCGGCCTGAAAAAATAAATAAATAGAGACAATGTACAGTAGTAAAATTCTCTCTGTAAACTTGAAAGATACGAACAGCTCTGTGCAAAGACAAACTAAAATATTAAATAGATTTTGTGGTATTGGCCCTTAACAGCATATCAATAGCAGCAGTACGCCTCCTGGCAACCATGTTTTAGTATTTGCAAGTTTAATCCATAATTTAGAACGAAAGCCGAGAAAACACGCTTGTGCCATCGGGACAGTAGGCAAAAAGTCGCAGGGACGTAGGAAAGGCGAACTGGTCAGTTGTATATTACATCGGTGTCACACGACCACTTTTGATCGCGATCGAGCCCGATCCGGATCGAAATTCTCGACTGCGATTGGCTCCCTCGCGCAGCTTGCGCAAAGGAGCCAATCGCGAGCGAGAAATATGATCCGGATTGGGTGTGACGCCCGTATTGGTAAGCCCCAGAAAACGACCAATCCCGAATATTTGTTGGCCGTAAACAAACGGAAAGCATCTAACGTATCTGTACGTTAGTTCGAAATTCTGATAGGTTAGCACAGGGTATGAAAGTCACAGTATGAAAGTTTTCAATTCACACCTCAAGAACTGTCGCCATTTCGGAAACTTTCCTGGCACTCGTACAGGCTGCAGTGGTTCGAGGACCCTCCAGACAGTTGGCGGCGTTGGGAATCTCAACGTCCAGACGAGCAGCTACTTCTTTCAGCGCCGCAAATGGTTTGTCGGGACCGCTGTTCATTTCGAACAACAGGGGAACCACACAGCAGGACAACCAAAAAGATGCAAAGAAGAACTGAGACACAAACGGCGAGCACTCGCAAACAGGCAAGCCAAATCTACCGCCGCTGGTTGGTGTCAAAAATCCAAAACTCGACGTCTATGACGTATTTCCGGTTCCAAAAGTCGCTTTCGGCGCATTTAGAGGGCGCCACCGTATGAGACGTCGTAGATTTGACGAGACGTAGATTGGACCATTTAGACAGCACCTAATAAAAATCGCAAATTAAAGTCCACCAATCAGAGCTCTCAAAACCTGCTTCGTGCGCCTACGACCAATATAGCGAGAAACTCTATGCCTGCGACCACCTGCGACAGGTGCGACCAGCCCAACCGCCCAGCCACACCTGTCTACACTCTGCCGGCTCCGCGGCATTTTCATCATATGATCCACATATGCAACGCATGTGTCGTTTAATTTTGCTGTTATAACATTCTTTGTTTCTGTAATTCATTTGTTAGTGAGCAGTTACCTAATTTGTTTTGTCTCGTTGCAAACACAGCAAACCCATCGCTATTGCCACACCATCAACTACTCCTCCTTTCCGGTCCCGGAATATTTTCCTTTTCAAAATTTCCTTCAGCTGTGCTACATTTCCAATAGTTTGATTGTTGCTCTAAATAATCTGTCAATGTCATAATGATTCGATGCGAATATTCTTCAGTGTCCTGGCGTTAGTGCGCGTCGTTTCCACTCAAGAACCGATAAGGGGCGCAGGGGAATTAAAACGAGAGCCGTAGGAGGTGTGCCGGTAGGTTGGTTTCATTTATTGATGGCATGTTATCGTCATGATCTTTCTTTGCCAGCTTTATAACAAGTCCGATCTCTCGTATTACCCTTAGTGTGGAACTGCATAAGACTAGGTTACCCGCGTCGGTGCTCTTTGTGTGCGTGAATTGCCAAATGCAGCCTCGAGACATTGTGTTGATCGTCGATCGGATCGAACGCGACCAGAAAATGAATACGTTATAGACAATGTTTGAACTTTAAACGAAAGAGGGAGAAAAAAAAAAAAAAACTCTGTAAATGTGGTTTACGATACACTTGAGTTGAACATCCCCCCCCCCCCTTTCTTTTTCTTTTTTTCTTCTTTTCGCGAGAGCAGCGGCGCTGAACAAATATCAAAATGTGCTACACTTGTTAATAGGTGACCGTTCTTGCAAAAATTTGACCGCAGTTTCAGATGTTGACATTTCATTATTGCCATGCTCAGCTGCTGAACACAGTTGGGAAACGCGGAAAGATGCATTTATCCTTGACTTACCGCGCACACAATTTATTCAAAATGATCGCACCTCAGTCTTGTCTAGCTATATATATATATATATATATATAGATTTAGTTCCTGTACGGCCAGAGCCGGCACTGATGCCAAAATAACAATATCAAGCTTGCCGTAGGGTTCCGTAAATTCTAATCGAAATGTACACGTTAACAGTTATAGTTAGAAAGTAGTCGATTATTTATGCAAATTGCAGCATATACCCATTAGCAAAATGTAACACAGTTTTTCATAAAAGCACCATTGCATCTTGTAAATTACTTGAAAGTCCAGCCACATATCTATGCTAAATGTAATGAAATGGAATGTATTTAACGCGGATAAATGAAAGAAATTCAACTTCTTAGAGGACTCATTTGCCTAATTTGAGTGAGATGTCTTAGTGAGTAAACAAATCTCGGCTTTCTTTGAAGTCTGTCATGTCACTTGTTTCTTTTTTTTTTTTTTATCGTGAAAAGAACTGATTCAGTAGCTTAGAAAACAGAGAAACAATCCCTTTGTTGGTGCTGATCTGAAGCACATATAAGTTTACGTGAAACATTATAGTGCCTTCAGTAGAGCTGTTGTGTGCAGTAACTGCTCACTGAAGTGACATGAAGTTATGTGATCAAAGGGTTCAGTTTACATGCAGTACAATGCTTATGGTTATTTCCTTGCCAGCACTGAATGGAATCGTGAACACACGTGCACACATGTATGCACCATGACTGAAATGGATGTGGTATTTTCTCACTTCAGCAAAAAGCAGCCTTACAGGAGTGCTGACGTGAAATTTTAGACTTGTCATCGTTTTGCATTAAATGACAGGGCAGACTCTCTAAACCCTAAAAAAATATTCCGGTAGAACCAATGCCGCAGTGTATGACAACGTTAATGCAATTAGCATTGAAGTAATGTAGCGACACGCCGTATTGCCACTGCTGAAACGGGTCATGTATAAGGCATGCATGCAGCTGGTGGAGCCTTCTTCTTCTTTGAACTCCGGCAGCTGCTTGTGGCCGTGGCCAGGTTGGTCAATGTACACTTAGTACAGCTTAGCAGAATCTCACAGATTACTTCTGGGGCACAGCTAATGAATGCAGTGATGTATAATGCTAATCGAATTAACATCGACAGTCATCTTATTCCTCATTGAGCTCTCACTGCTGCTTGCGTCCGCAAGCAGCAGTGACCCAAGTTGATCAAAGAGGTTCATTGAACAGCAGCACACACGAAAGTGTCACAGAAATTGACATCAAAGAGGCTCATTGAAGAGCAGCAGATACCCAGCGTTACATATGCAGTGACCCAAGCTGATCCAACAGTTTGTTGCAAACCCTTTTCTCTCAGCAGAGCAGCCCAACATTCTACCCACTAGACCATGGACTACCCAGTAACCCAAGTTGGTGGGAAAACGGTTAGGTGCGGGCAAACAGACAGACGCACCACAAACTGGATGAAGTTCCCAACGAATGCTGATCTCTTTAAAATACTTCACAAGCATCAGAGCACCATGAATAATTTACCATAATTCTTGTTTCTGTGAAACAGTTAGGTTTTGGCACCCAGGAGGTGAATGCGCCATAACGCCGCAATTTCTTGGCTCGCTTCATTCCTGCGATTACTGCAGCTGCCACACCCAGTCTTATCGGTACACGATTGCAGAAAATAATGCTGCGTAATGACGTCACAATAATATCAGTGACACCAAGCTCGGCTTTCGAGATTAACTTTAGTATCAAATTAAAATATAAATGCTTCTCGACCTTCACACTTGATAAGTTTCACATCCTTCTGGGGTGAAAAGCACGTGGAACAGTATTTACTACTTCAAAAACGCGCGCTAGTACTCCTTCAATTATATTTATTCCCCTTTCCCATCTATTCCAGATCAACTTTACCAACATGGTGCATTGGGGGATCAAGCTGTTTCACGTGGTTGCTTTCTGCACGTACGCATACTGCATCTACTATTCCGAGGTTCACTTGGACATTCCACAGCGGTCTCCATCCCACAAGAGATTCGGCCGCTACAAGTACCTCACCCATTGGAACTTGGTATGAATTGTGTTTTGTGGCAGAAGTTCGATGGAAAAGAGAGAGAGAGAGAGAAACGTTTATTAGTGAAACAGTGTCCCGAGCGAGGCCCGGTACCACCCTGAGGTGGGAAGGTTCCTTAGTCCAGGAACCCTCTGGCTTTGGCTGCCCTCTTGGCCCTGGCGACGAGTTGTCGTTGGTCTTCCAGGTCCCCGAGGGCGAGCTTGGCCTCCCACGTTTCGAATAGGTGGTCTTCGTTTGCTTGTGGTGCTCGGTTAGCGTCCATTTTCAGCTGCATTTCGCTATCTTCATGCCACGGGCATTCCAAGAGCAAGTGTGCCAGGGTGTTCGGAACGTTGCAGAGTGGGCAGAAGTAGCTGTGGAGCGTCGGGTAGAGGCGGTGCATTATAGTTCCGTGAGTGTAAGTATTACTTTGTAGGCGTCTGAGGACCACGCTTTCTTCTTTGCCGAGGTTTGGGTGCGGTGGAGGGTACATGCGGCGCTCGAGCCTGTAGTGTTGCAATATCGCCGAATAGTTGTTGGGTACGGCTTCCACCTCTTCTGCCGCGGGTTGGAGGGCGTGTGGGGCGAGGGGAGCCCGGCTGACGTGCTCGCGGGCAGCGGTGTGGGTCGCTTCGTTCCCCTCTAGTCCCTCGTGTCCGGGTACCCACGTTACGCAGGTGTACGGGAGCGGAGTGCTACGTCGTTGTAGTAACTTGGAGTGCATCAGTCGAGATGCGGCCCCTCGAGAAATTTCTACAGGCGGCCTGAGAGTCGGTGAAAATGACTGCTGCGTCTGTGCATGTGGTGGTGGCGAGAGCGATTGCCGCTTCTTCCGCCGTTTCCGGGTTGCGTGCCTTGACGGTTGCCGATGCTAACTTGCGGCCTCGGGAGTCTACGACGCTGAGAGCGTACGCAATGGATAAGAAAAAGAAAAAAAAAAAAACGCGCAATAAACCGAGCGCCCAACCCAACTCTCTGAACCAGCACGCTCACCTTTTCATCGGCACTTTTATCTCAGTCGTCTACTGCATGTGTGGCAGAAAAATGGACAGCATGGCAGTGGGGGATGATATGGAAAATTTTGTAAGCCTTCCAAGTTTTGCTTTGTAAATAAACTCACATGCTCATAGGATAGCTTCTTATCTTGTGCGCATAGTCAGGGTGAACATGGAAGTGCAAAGCTACTATGCAGCCACGTTACTAAATTCACTGTCACATTTCTCACTCTCCCCCCTCCCTTGGATTATCAGTTTTAAAAAAAATTAGCTCCATCTCTGCATTATGCCTGTCCTTGAGAACAACATTCCCCCTCTATTCTCTGAAAGGGCACCGCTCCCCCCCACAAACGTCCTATCTGTGCGGCTTTTCACTACAGACACGGACCCCAGAAACTTCACATAGCTTAGATATATGAAGGCCATGTGGTCGGCTTCTTGCCATAACCTAATTCACTATGCACAATGCACTGTACAGTCCGGAAAGCACAGGACAAACAGGCAGAGGGAACGACACCCAATAACAGCACATGTCATCCCCTCTTGACTGTTTGTCCTATGCTTCCTGTACTGCACAGCAATTAGGCCAGTTGGCAGGCTCCTTTTCTTTTTGAAAAGAAATTCAGGAGTTTTTTTATAGAAGGAGTGTCTTGCAGAGCAGCTTGCAGAGCAGCTTGCTACCAGTTTTCTGTCTCTTGGAGCTCTTTGCTTGACAGGCAGCCATATTTGCACTGGAGCTTGAATACTGGCAGTCTCCATTATAATCCCTGGACAAACAGCTGCGTCACTGAGACTTCCCAAGTTAGTGCTGTTGAGCTGAGTAGCCACACTGCAGTCAACAATGCACCCGTGAACCCTGTTTATGGGTATGTAAGTTATCAGCGTTCTAGCCTATTAGTAGGGCTGATTAACCATTAGAATGTGTGCAAGAATCACTATTTATAGTTATACTTCCTTTTTTTTTTAATTCTTGTACCTTCCTTCATTTGTAAGCCAGCCAGCAACAGCATTTTATTGAGCATCATGGCACACCTTTTGCCTTTGAGCAAGCCTTCTCTGACAAGCTGATATATGGGTCATGTGTGCTGTATTTGCTGCTTCAGCCAGCAATGCACATTTCAGTCTTCTACATTTACTCTTTCACCACAGTACTCTCTTCATTTACTTTGTTGTCTCTGAGCTAGTGCTGGTTGGCTGTAATATGTAAAGGAATCCAGCCAATAGCCTCCATCTACTCTTGTGATGTCGTAGGGATAGATGAAAATTGGTGGGAATTCGCCATTGCTGCAGGACAGTACAAGTGACTGAATGAATTGAATTAATTCTGGGGTTTTACGTGCCAAAACATAACTGACTATTGTAGTGATATTGAGTTAATTGTTCGATTTATTCATAGGGTATTAATCTCAAAAGAACACATGGGCTATTGGGATTGTACAACGAGACGGTGGCGTATCCGTGGTGGTATGCTGTGGAGGGAACTCGCGTTCTAGCAGACGGAAAAGCACTGTGCATGCTGTAAACAAAGCTCTTTCTATGAACCTTTGAACGAAATATGAAGATAGTTACTGCGGTTTAGTCTTTAGAAGTGCAATACATTGATTATTAATGTGGTAACCCATCGATTGTGAGTGAAATAGTGGCGAGCACGCACAGGAGAATGCATGACTTGCAAGGGCAGTGAATACATGGCCTCCGAGATGTGCAACACATGATAGCACACAATGCGACACCAGACTGGCCATTGGTGGCGCCGATGCGGCACGCTACCATGCCTTCTTTAGGTTCTGCACAATCTTTATAAGATGTGCCATAGTGGAGGGCTGTGGAATAATTTTAACCCCCTGAGGTTCCTTAATATGAAACTAGATTTATGTACACAGGTGTTTTTTTCATTCGACCCCCATTGCGATGTTACCAGGGCGGCCAGGAATCAAACCCAAAACCTTGTGTTCAGCAGAACAACACCATCATCACTGAGGCACCACAGCAGGTGATATTGTAGATTTTATATGGTGCATAAGTGAGCATTAGTTCACTCAAGCATCTACTAGAAAAAACATTATGAAGCAGCTGGGCAGATTTAGTTAATCTGTTGAAGTTGGAGAGCCCCTTTTCATAAGAGTTGGAAAACGGGGTTCAGGTCCGAGGAGCGGCACAAGTGTCCGGTTGTCCTGTCTGGAACTTCATATTGTTGTTTATTGTAACAAGGTTAGAAACCTATACTTTACTTGTGATTGAGAAGAGCAGTTTGGGCTTGTTGGTACATGACAAAATACTTAGCAGCTAAAGCACTAAGACATACATTGACAAGGAAGGGGATGGGTGCATCCCCTTTCTTGTCCTCATCTATTCTGTTTTATTTGTTTCGTCTTGCTTGTAATGTTGTGTCCTCTTGGGAGTGACAGTTTTCCTTTTTTTTTTGTCTTTTGCTTTCGAAACATGATACCTGGGCTAGCTGGTAATTACATTGTACTAGGCTTACAGCACAAAAGATGGACACGCCAGTTGGTGGTAAACGCTTGTCGTTGTTGTCTGCAATTTTGTCTTGCAACCTGCTTTCGCGCTGTAACCCTAGTACTTCAGTAAAGTGCCTTGATGCAACTGCATCGAGTATCACATACTCTGCCCTTATGACAGTCCACAATTTGATGCTGTAACGTGGTTTTCGTTGCAGACATTGCAGGGGTTAATGTTCACCCTGAGCTGCTTCCTCGACTTTGCGCCGATGCGAAACAAGCGAAGGCTCAAGCAGGTCTACGACCACTTATTTGTGTCACTGTCGTTACCAGCGAGCATGGTGAGTCTCACATGGCAAAGTGGGAGGATGTCGTCTGAATCGGTCTGAACTGATTGAGTGATTCTCTATAGTGTCTCTGTACAACAAACTCGTAGGGACCATAGATTTTTCTTAATTTCTTTTTTTTTTCGGTTGTCACAGTTTGAATGATAAAGGTTTGAATAGAATATCATCCAAAATAAAACTGTGAGCTAACATTTTAGCGCTAGCAGACAAGGACAAAAGGGAGACATGGAGTGCTATGCAGGATGCTCCAAGTTTCTCTTTCACTCGAGTTTGCTCGACGACAGTCAGTGAACAAAGATAGCGTGGAACGTGCAAAAGCAGCAGGCAATAAAATGTTGAAATAAAGCCACATGTGTCAACTCGGGAACGTCCTGCACATGCCACTTCCTCGTTTCGAACACAGAACACTGGGCATTGTTACGTGCCAGCGCCGCTTATTGTTATCAACGCAATATTGCAATACCTTGACTCTCCCGCTATCTACACACGTGGCACAAGCCGCCTGCCACGTGTTTTTGGGGCGCGTCACGGGCGTCTCTCTTCTTTCTGACATTATCTGTCTATCCTTCGTCGAATGCAAACAGTGCAGACGTGGCGCATTCTCACGCCAACCCTTTCTTTTGAATACGTTAACACTTCCACAGGTAGTGCTCTGGGTGAAACGATAAAAAAAGGAATGAAGGCACTGGCGGTTCGATCACCTTACTCCTTCTTTTTGGGCTGCCCATGAGGTAACGCCCAAGTGATGATAACCCAAGAGTGAATCTAGATAAGCCAATAAAAATGGAGGCGTATCGAGGGTTGATTCTTATGTTTTGATACTATTAGCTCATTCGTATGGGCATTGCCAGAGCTCACAGAGATTCTGAACATTGCTAAACTCAGGCCTTCCTGCATACTATCACTCACTCACTCATGAATTTTCCAAGGGATAAACTCTTGAAGTTTGCACATCGTGGTGTCTACATCTCCATTTTGTCCTTCTGTGTTGGTGCTAAAATGTTATCCAAGTTTGTATACCAACAGTGTGAGTAGTCACACCAACAAATATAAGCACAAAAGAATCTATGTAATGCATAAGAGTGAACGACTGACCACTGCAGTGTACCATGGTGAAGAGGAGAGAGAGAGAGTCTTAATGTTACACCTATTTGGGATATCGGAGCTACAAAAATGCTAAGTCATGAGCACAATTTTGTAGTGGCACCCTTCACCGTTTGCAGGAGCTTGAATATATAACATGGGCACTTTTAAACTATTGATGCCTCACGAGTGCCCTCTTGCCGGCTGTGTTTGACCTTGTTGCTCTGCTCTGCGAGACCAAAATGTTTTAATTGACTGAAAACGCTCTTTAGCATCAGAAAGCCTTAAAAACACAGCGAACTAACCAAAATTTTTAAATATATTCAAATCACCCAATGGGAGTCATCATTAGTCGACTGCATTTTGAAACTAGCGTTTTGTGTTGGCGAAACTGGGTATTTATTTTTAAAAAAGCTGGCTGGCATTGACAATGAAATGTTTTGTATCTTTTTGTGTAAGAATGTGTTATGTGCTTACAAGAATGCCAGGCACCGGCTTGTATCCTGAACTTGATTATTTGCCAGCCTTTAATAGATTAATTAATGATCAGTTATTTATACGCTCAGCATGTAATAGAGAGAGCCAATCATGTTTTTAATGAGACACCTAGCTGTTGTCCTCACTGTGAATTCGGTGAATTCATTAACACCATGGAGGAAGTCGCGATAACAAATCAGCTGTCGAGAGAATGCGTGTCATACTTTCGTGCTCATTACTGGACAGGCTTTACATGAAGATTCACAGAGTTGTGATTGCTTGACAGGCACATAGTCAATGCATATACTTGCTGCCTTCATGCCCTTGAATCGGGCGAGCTAACTTTACTTAATCAGGTTTTTCTCTAATACTGGCCTGGCCTATGCAATGTGACTGTAAACATCATTTTGGCTGTGCCATTCTTGTATGAAGAAGGGATCCCAAAACTGCATCTAGTTTTTCTTCTTCATTTCTGTCATTTACAGCGTGGTCCCACTTTAAATATGTAGATAATAGGCTTGAAAAGACCATGCAAAATGTGATGGTCTCTTTCTTAGCACTTATGTAACGAAGTTAGACACCTAATGCTTCATTCTTTTAATTGTGGTTTCTCATTGGTCAAGCTCGCCACATGTTTTGCTGACTTCCCCAGTATTTTCTGTATATTAACAAAAACAAAAAGTTAAGCAAGCTATGAGAAGTATAAGAGCATACAACAATAAGAGTCATCTCATCTGGGTACATTGACAAACACTGATGCTCACTGGGGCTAGGGCATCTGTATTGCTGCCTCAATAAGTGCACTGAGATCGATAATTACATGAAGTGTTTGATTAAGGTTAACTATTCAGCAGTGAACATCGTGCTGTCATTTATTTGTTAATGCATAAGCACTCTTTGGTGAGTACCCCGGCAAGATCTGTCTGTCACGTGAAAAGTGTAATGCCTTGTATATGCACAAAAATGTGTAATTTGCAAAGACATTTTATCGTTATAATAGTGTAAATGTAGATGATTGGTAACTTTATAAGCGGTAATGAAGAATTGAAACAAACAGAAAAAATTATCAGAGGGAATACCCCTATGATCAAATTTATGCATACCCATAGGGGGGATACATAGGGCTCCATAGAAAATGCATGGGGAAGCCTATAGTAGGGGTGGGCCAACCGAAGTTTGGGGGTAGACCAACTTGAAATTTGGGGGTGTGCTTACACATACTTAGTCTAACTCCAGTGGAGTTTCTGCATACATTTTTTTTTTTTTCGTACTGCAGTTATCACGGTGCAAAATTGCTGGCCTCTTAATCCCTAACCAAGCTGACCATGCCACTTTGGTTGCCCGATTTCTTCTGGTTCCGCCAGAATGTCACACAGGGACGACAGAAAGGAAACCAGAACATTGCTGTCTGTCGTACTTGTGTATACTGTTATGCTAGCTGAACCAGTCGATGTGCACTGACCGACCGAGCACATAACAGTAACTTCAACCTCACTGCCTTTTTTTTTTCTCCTTTTTTTTTATTTCTTTTTTCAGTTTGTGACCGGATTATTTTGGGCACTCTACTTCTATGACCGAGAGCTGATTTTTCCAAGATCACTTGCGATATACTACCCATGGTGGCTCAATCAACTATCGGTGCGTACACACACTCGCATTGCACGGCTGCTACCTTGCGCTCTTTATTTGGCAAATAGCTCTTAGAGGCCAACTGTAAGATAGTTTCAGACTGTGTAAAAGGCCTCATTTCTAGTAGTGTAGATACAAAGCAACCTCAATGTAAAATTTTATGTATCCGTAACACAGGGGCTAACCAATGCAGGGTGCTATGGAGAAACTGTAATGGTTGGCTCGGGATCAATTTTCACTACCAAAGGTTAAATAACATACATATGTTCAAAACTCGGTAAACTAGCGTTTTTGCATCCCACGCCCCTGAGAATGCGGCTGCGATGGTCAGAAATTCAGAAACTCGCAAACTCATACTTAGAGAAGAAGTGGGAACCGAGGGGCTCGATTTTGTTAATAATGACCACATAAAGCCAACAGACAATGAAGCCAAGGACAGCATACTTGGGTATTTACGTTTATCTATCTGGTAAGCATAAATACAAAGTCGGTAGACGAATTGATGGCCGTCGCCATAGAACAATTGGTAGTGCAACGCACGCGTAATGCAGAGGAGGTTGCGGGTTCGGCTCCTGCCGGCGACAAGTTATCTTTTTGTCCACTTTCATTTTCCTTTTATTCATTATTTTCTACATTACAATTTCAACCACACTTAATTTCCCCGATGCTTTCCTTGGCTTCATTGTCTGTGTTGGCTTTATGTGGCCAAACTCGTACTTAGCAGCATGATGTCGCAGATATTTACTGCGACGAGTAATCATTTTGCTGAGATACCGTGGTTTTAACCAAAAGTTCACTAAGGAACCATGCGTATTCCATGTTCTGTAGATTGTCGCAAGACTATTGGGTTGTTAATTGCACACTGCACAATATTCCCATAGAGTATTCTGTGTAGCATGTGCTTGCTTAGCGTCCTTATGCATCTGCCTGCCTTGCTGATTACAGCACACCAACATTACATTTTTCGCACTGCTCGAAGCCAAGCTTGTCTACCATGCCACGCCTGCCAGGAGAGATGGATTTCGCACCATCTTCATACTTGTCTGTGCCTACGTCGGATGGTAAGTGGATGCTCCGTCCTGATCACTGGTAAACAATTTTTTTTTTTTTGTCATAGTGTAGTGTGCAGTCAAGTGGTGGGCAATGCCCCATTCTCTCGCAAGGTGGAGCATTCAACATCAACCTTTGTGCACTATGGTTCCACGTTGTGAAAAAATGTGCTAGTGTCATAGTTGTGACCAATAAATACACCATCATCATCATCATCATAAACCATAAAGATGGGCAAAAAGGACACAGTTTGGTGCAGATTGTCTGTCATTTTCTTTGCATCTTGTCTTTGCCTTTTTGCTTGCGAGTCATTATTGCAAACCTTTACCAACCAGCCTAAATTACTGTTGTAATGTATGGCTCTACTATGATGGCAGTACAGTAAGAGCAGTAACATATGGCTATTTACTACTATCATCATAGTGATAAACTTGGACTACCCACATGCTGCTCTCTGGCTTTATTTTGCCATCCAGTTGACCCAGAAATTGACACCAGGCATTTCTTTAGAATCTCCTAAGTTTCTTTGATTTGATGGAACCCTACCAGCTTTCACAGCATGCACCTATGTTTTTGCATGTATTACGTCAGTGTAAATACAAGCACAAGCAATTCCAACACTATTCCAGTGCTTTATTCTGTTTCTAGTGGCTTAATTCAGACTACATCTTGGCTAGTCCATGCCTAGAAACTGGCTACCAAGCAATTACATGTTTCATGTAGCACTTCCATTTAATTACACATAATAGGCATTCTGATCAGTGCTTTCCTGTTAGTGTTTCAATTTATGCAGAAGGTATACAAGCGTGTGCAAAATAAGACTACTAAGATTTGCGATGCCAGTCTATACCTATAGTTAATCATCGGTAAATATTGATTACGCTTAAAGGCCGAAAGCATTGCTATTAATCAGTGGCAGTGTGCTTGCTTGCTTTGGGGGTTAAAGAGGAGGGCACTGGTCATGGCAACAACATTGGTCATGCCAACAGCACTGATGACAAATTTTCTAGTATGTACTCTTAGTGAACTTCCAGTCAAATAGGTGTGTTACCATATTTACTCGAGTTTAAGCTAGCCTCAAATCGGAAGGGCCAGAAATGTTTCCCCAAATGTAAGCTGTCCAGAATATCAACTTAAGTGCTGTACATTTTTTACCTGTATCACAGAGCATCAAAAGCTCACTCATTATCTCAATGTCAGGTTGTCATGTCCTCAGTGCACATTGCCATCTTCAGTTGCGTTGGAACTACTTTCAAGAAAGTTTCAATGTCAGCCAAACTGGTACGTTTTTCTGCGTGCCCACTATCCTGTTCATCACCAGTGTTTAGGCAACATCAACGCTAGCAACTCACTCATAGAATTCTTGAGCCACACCTATAAATTATAAGCACATATTTGTCTCCTACATCTTGCTAAAAAAGAAATATGTCGGCTTACCTTCAAACAGGGTATTATATAACCTCTAAAGCTACTATCTTGTAATGAACTTGCATACATGTTGTAAGCACAGGTGTTTCATGGTGCGTATAAACCTACTAAAAGGAACGTTTACCAGGCTAGTAAACTTTCAGGTTTGACAGAATGAGTTTTATTAGCGTCAGCTCGAAGAAATGGGCATAGCTGGTCCAGGGCAAGATGCGCAAGTTGCAAGGTTTTGAAAAGACCACCTGATGAAGTGCTTGGGGAGGCATTCTCCAACTATGGCAGTCTGTAGCATTGGTCTTGCGAAAAGCCGCTTCAGAAGGTGCCGCATCAACCAAGGAACTAACGTAGTGCCAGCGCCATCATCGTTGTTATTGTTGCAACACCTGGAGATTATCATTGTAATCGCTCTGGTGTGTGGACTTTCGTCATATCCCAACTAGCGACTCCTAGTGCAGCTTGGGCTGTGAACAGTTCTTGTCAGTTAAGGCAACAGTGTACATATATATCTCATGGTGGCTTCGAAACAGACTGACATAACATACAATGCTAGTATGGATCACAAACTGATAAACTTGTTTATGCATTAGCAAATGGGCCGACTCCTAGTTATCAATTTATGTTTTGAGATCTGGCTACATGCACTGGTCCTTCCTTTATATTAAAGCTCCGTGCCAGCTAAGCTGCTACATGAAAGAAAGGTAGACAGCTACACACTGGTCAAATGCATAGTGCGGCATCTATTGTACGTGTGTGAGAATGTGGCAAGGCAATGAGATCCCTGTACATTGTGAAATATAATTAGGGCTGTCATTTCCATAACACCTGAAGTATGAAATAGCGTCAACAGAACTAAAGTAACAGCCATAAACTAAAAGCTTCTGGTAATGTCTTCAAGTGTATATGCCCTTCAAAATAAAATTTAAAAACTATTGCAAATAATGATGTTTCAAATGTGTCAAATACATCCCAAGGTACTTATGATTGTACCTGCACTGTAATATGCACCAAGTGAGTTAATGAAAGCAGTTACAGCATAGACGTCTGCATGTTTGCTGCAATGCTAGTTATGTTGCCGTGTAGGAAGGTTCTCTTGTTTCGTTGTTTTCGACAGTAATAGTTTACACTATGAAAACTGCTTAAAGAGATTGCTGTATTCCAAACACAATTCAAATGACCTAGCCAATACAATTCTTGCACCTCAAGTATCTTTGAAAGTTCAGGTGCAGATTGTGGACACAACAAAACTTGGTGAAAAAGTCAGGATTGCCAGCCTGTTCCACCTCTGCTTGTCTTTTAATGATACTGAAGATTAAATAAATGTTCAACAGAGAGAATTCATTGGTGCCTGAAGGAGATATCGTGACATGAGTGCTGGTATTTTTAGTGAAATGGGTGACCCATTCTGAATGGGTATGAATGTATGATTATATGCATCGTGTTTCAGTCTTAGTATTCCATCTAGTGATCATTGTTGACGCACAATTCTAAAAACAGAAACGTTCCGGCGGCTTTTTGTTTCTGGTAGACCTTCTCACTGGTAGCGTTTCTGCTTCGTCACCCTCTCCTTGTGAGTGTGCTAGTGACGTCCTGCCTCTGCGTTTGGGTTTTGCAGCAGCCTTTTTTGGCTTGTGTTCCTCAGGTAATGTTTCTGTGCGAGAGCTGAGAGACAACAGGGATTGCTCAGAAAGGGG
This sequence comes from Dermacentor silvarum, assembly GCF_013339745.2. NCBI lineage: Eukaryota > Metazoa > Arthropoda > Arachnida > Ixodida > Ixodidae > Dermacentor > Dermacentor silvarum. The sequence continues at coordinate 50,705,063 of NC_051161.1, read as the reverse complement.
TGTGCATTCTTCTGCAAAATTTCTGGCAGCTGACTTGTAGCCGGTTGCTTTCTTAGCGGCATTGGACTATCGGCCGGCTCTTCATTTCTCACCTCCTCTTCACCTGCAAGTGTATCTTCCCTTGTGGGCTCCGTCTGCTCTATAAACACTGCAAGCTGTTTCTCAGCTTCCACCTGTCGTGTGCTTTCCGTGACTGCAGGTGGTGGTGACTTTGTCACATGAATGGACTCTTCCGTGCTATGAATGTCTAGACCAGCCTGGCTTGGAGGTAGTGATACTGCTATGTGAACAGACTCCTCCGTACTAGGAATGTCCAAACTTGCCTCTTTATTGCCAGCCTGGCTTGAAGCTAATAATACTGCTACGTTCACGGACTCCTCCATGCTAAGAATGTCCAAGCTAGCCTTTTCATTACCAGCCTGGCTTGGAGGTAGCGATACTGCTATGTCCACGGACTCCTCCGTGCTAAGAATATCCAAACTAGCCTTTTCATTACCAGCCTGGGTTGGAGGAAGCGATAGTGCTATGTGAACGGACTCCTCTGTGCTAGGAAAGTCCAAGCTTGCCTCTTCATTACCAGCCTGGCTTGAATTTAACGATACTGCTACGTCAACCGACTCCTCCATGCTAAGAATGTCCAAACTAGCTTTTTCATTACCAGCTTGGCTTGGAGGTGGTGATACTGCTACGTGAACGGACTCCTCCGTGCTAGGAATGCCCAAACTTGCCTCTTCATCACCAGCCTGGCTTGAAGGTAACGATACTGCTACATTTGCACTCGGAGCATTCCCACATATTGGAATCGCATTAGCGTCTCTTGGTTGCAGAGCTGAGTCTTCTGCAGGTTGCTCGAGTGATTCCTGGGTGCTTTCATAGTGGCTGCAACTTGAGGTTATAGACAATGGTTCGGGATATGACTGCAGCCTTTCATCATGGACAACTAAGGGGTTCGTGAGTGGGGTCTGAGGTAGTGTAGGTGAAGGAAGCAATTGACTTTCCGGATTCACGCCTGCTAATTGAGCTTTCGAGGATGTTGTCAGTTTTGAGGCCACTTGTTGTCCTATTCCTTGTGAATGTTGCAAATGTGAGGAGTCATCTGTGATGGTGGGAGGAGCTGGCTCCATTTCTTCCTCACATAACAGCTCATTTAGAGTAGCTTCTGGGGATAAAAGATCACCATTTCCTGACATGCCATCTGCCACATCGCCTCTTTCTTCAGCAGCACTGTCTTGCATCTCCTGCTCAGCCTGAGGAATAATTGAGAGTTCCTCATTGCATGAACCTGTTATCAGGAACTCTGCAGGACCCTGATCACAAGACGCTAAGGCAGGGTGGCCAACTGCATAAGCTGTAGACTCGGCTCTGCCCTCAGAAGTGCTAACTAATTGGGAACTTTGTTCATTTGTGCGTGCTGCAGACACTTGCTGGCTTGTCTCGGTCAGGTGGCAGCTGTGCATTGGTGAAATGTCAGGTGAAAGTATGATCTCCTCAGCTGAAACTTCAATGACCGAAGCCACTTCAATAACCTCCAGCCCTGCCTGTGTGCTTAGCACAATAGCTGTTTCAGCGACAGAAGTGCTAATACGTTCCTCCAATGATGAGGCAAACAGCGCAGATTCTGTACTGGCATCAAATGTTGGAGATACACCAGGCTGCTCAGGCTGAATTACAGTGTTTCGTTGCATATTTGCATTACCATCAATATCTGGCTCACGCGGTAAGCTAACTATGCCTACAGAAGCCACTTTATCATGCGTTGTTTGGTTTTTAAATGATGGTATGGAATGTTGAGTTGGCCTAGGAATGTTCTCATTTACATGGTCATGTTGCTGGCAATTATCTGCTTTATCTCTCGATTCCTCACTGAGGCTCTCTTCAGCTACTGTAATAACCAGAATTTCGTTTTCGTCAACTTCTGCCAAACCAATGGCTGGCTTTCCTGCTGATTCCTCATCGCGCTGAGCCCAGTTTGGCACGGGTGGCACTGCGGCATTTATTTCATGTGGTAGGGCATGGCTTTGCAATTGGTCATCACCTGGCAGAGCATTTGCCTGTTTTGCCTGATTGAGAAGGTTCTCATCCATGGAAGATGATGCAGGCTCTGTGTCATACTCTGTGACAGCCCTGCACACTTCATGCAGCTGTTGGTCACCATCATCCCCACTATTGGTTTTGCTTTCTCCATTTACAGAGTTTGCTTTTGTCATTTCATCTGCCGTATGAACTAGCGACATTTGGACTTCATTGTTTTCAAGTGATGTAGGCCGAGAAACATCTCTCAGATTACTGGCAAAAGCTTGCACTGCGGGTGTGTTCATTTTGAACTCGCATAGTTTCTCACCAATAGGTGCATTTACTTCTTGAGTAATGGGCATGTTCAGGTGCGCCTCCTGCCCAGTCAAGAGCACCTGTGCGTTTTCAGATTCGTCTCTTGTTGATAGAGCTGCTAGGATATTATGCTCGGTTACAGCACTGCTTTCTTGAAGCTGTTCACCTCCATCTTCAAGTAGAGGTGCATCAGCAGATTTGGCTTTCTCTCTACCCTCCAGCAGAGGGCTCCTTACGTTCGTGAGCTCCATGCTTGTTTTTTCCTCTGTTGGTAGTAACAGCATAGATTCAGCTTCCACATGATTTGATGTTGATCTTGCAGAGTGGTGTTGCTCAGCACTAGCTGTGCCCTCTTTAAGATTGGCGATTCTGTCCACAAATACAGGTTCGTCGGTGGAATTGTTTGGCAGTGCCTCTATGGGAGAAATGTCTGCAGCTTCCTGCCTATGGCTTGCCCACTTCTGGTTCATTGCACTCACATCTTCATTGTCCTTTGATGCTGGTGGCGCCATGTAATCTTGCTCACCGTCAGCAGTAGCACCTTGGAGGTCCTTTATTTCATCCTTGGATGCAAGTTCACTGCCAGAGTCCCTTCTGTACTCCTCTGTGGAATGGCTCAAGTCTGTCTGACTCAGAGTCATTGCCTCTTGGTTTGAAAGTAATGATGAGGTTCGATCAACGCCTTCTAATGCTGGTGTCATAGTGAGGTCTTGCACAATGTCAGCGACACCCTCTTGAAGTGTGTCTGTTTTGACTTCAAGCACACGATTACAGGCGGAGTCATCACTCTGTCCTAGTACAGTGGTGTTATCCATGTCTCCTTGCTTTGCACCCACTCGCACTTCGCCAAGAATGAACTGTGCACACTGATCTCTAGAGTGCTCAGCTGATGATTCCATTTCTTCATAATCACTGCTTGCAGTGATCTCTTCACCTTTGGCTGTTTCAGCTTTAAAGGTGTCGTGTTCTTGTGTGAGAAGGCTCTCATTTTCTGTCCGCTTAGTGCTTGCATGTTCCTTACTCAGGATTTTACTCTCATCTCCAGCATCTTCTGATGGCGGTCTCACACTGAGGGCCCGTTTGCAGTCATTGGCTGTCATTTCGAGTTGGTTTGTCCCACACACAAGATGTGCAGACTCACGTGAACCATCTCTGAATTGCTCACTTGTGTGGCTGCTCACAGATATTACTTGCTTGATGATCACGTTTTCATTCTTAGAAATTAATGATGTGATTTCAGTCTGAGCACCTTGTGATGGTTGGGCAGCTGTAATTGGACGAGCTTCATCAGTGCCAATGTCTTTTTCAAACTGATACTGTATGGTGGCAGCAGTGTCAGTGCTAGTATGATGAGCATGCTGCACAACATTATTGGTCACATCAATTGTCTCACTGATTCTTTGCAACTGACTGAAGGACAGCAATGTTTCTTCATTTTCTCTGTCTTTCATTGATGGGTCCTTAGATAAGTTTTCACGGTCAGCAACCATGGCCTGTGTTAGTGGCTGGTCACATGTAACATCAGATGCAGGTTGCATTAACTTGTCTGCCAGATCACTTGTCTCTTCAATATATTCTCTCTCCAACTCTCCCTGTTGAGCACTTGACTCTTCCTCATTCAAACATGACGCACTTTCATTCTCATTGTCGTTTGAAGATATGGTGTTGTCATATTTAGTAAGAATTGGTTCCCGCTCAGGCTGGTTTGCAGGAATTTCACAAGCACTTGCTCCGTTATCTCCTGGAGGCAGTTCATACAACGCCGGTTTGGTCTCTAAGCTTTCAGTTGGGAGACTAGACAAAGAGTGCTCAGGCACATTGGCTGCTAGTTTTTCACTCTTATCATGGCTGACGACTGCACTGAGCAGGGTGGGCCCACTGGCCTTTCCAGCAGGCTCGTGAGAGACCTGCAACTGCTTTTTTCTGGGAAGGCCATGTTGATGAGTATTTTTGTGGCTCTGTTCTAGAGGTGACCTGTCATTCACTGACATTGCTTCGCTGTTGTCTGATAGGGGATTCGAATTTTCAAGCACATGAACCATGGTCTTTCCACTTGTTTCAGTAGAAGGATGATTTAGCCGTAGCTCCTGGGCCGTGTTCTTGTAATCAGTCTCGGGTAACAGTGCTTTCATTTCAGTAGTACAGCCCCCAGGTGACGGCGATGATGTTGACGCCACCACAATGGTTGGTTTTAAAGATGGAGAAATGCGCTCGGTACTCATGGTTACACTGCTGTCCTGTTGAGGTAAAGTGCCTTCTCGTTCAGCTCTTTCGGCCAAGCCAGAAGTGGATATAATTATTTCAGGCTTCTGAAGTTCACTTAGAGGTTTAGGCTCAAGATCAAGCTGCTTTTGTTGTTCATAGTGATGGGAATGTTCTGGTTCTTGTTTGTGTGCAGTTGGTGCTGACGACAGCTCTCCTACTGCGAAAGATTCAGGCTCTGGAGATGGTTCTTTTGTAGACACTTCCTGGGGCTCTTGCACCTTTTGGTTTGCTGCTGTTGGACTGTCCATCGAAGGTGGCACTGCTAGATCACACAGAGGTGTGACATCTGCTGACAAGCTGTCACACTTATGTACAGCACTATCCAATTCTTGAACTGTGGAGGATTGTGTAGATTCTGTTAATTCTAAGCTTACAGGCACATTATTGGGCTTCTGGCTAACATCTGGCCCATGATTCATCTGCTCAACATTCACTTCACTTTCACCAGTTTTGTCCTCATTACTGTTATCCAGTGTGCTAGTTGCGTCTTGCATCACAATTATTCTCGGAGCTATGCTTTCTGTTAGTAGCGCTGTTGCCTGCTCCATAGGATTAGTGGCAAGCTTATCTAGTCGAGCTTCCACTTTAGTGCTCTGTGCCTGTCGACAGGCATTGTCCTCGTCTTGCAATTCAGACATCTGAGTCGCTGCAATGTTTTCTGTGGGTTTCGTTGAGGATCCTTCTTTGCATATCTGCTCCTGTAGCTGAGGCAAAGGATTTTCAGGTTCAGTTTGGTGGGATAGCATCTCATTCTTTGGAGATAATGCAGTGTGAGAATCTCTATCAGTTGCGATACCTATCACCGAGACATGCTTTGGTACATGTGCAGCAAAGTCCTCAGACTGAGTGGAAGTGTTGTCCTGAGTTTTCTTGCGCGGTGTGCTTTTTGAACTTTGCAACAGTGCAGTTTCCTGGCCTTCTGTCGCCTGCTTAAGATCTGTAGACAACACAGCAGTGTGCTCCTTATGCTTATGCACATCTTTTTGGCCCCGTGATTTTACTGGAAGACCACCAGGCTCACCCTTTCTAGTTTTGTTGTCATCTCTCGTTTCACGCTTTGCCAATAGCTCAGCATCAGTCACCACCCGGTCTGTTGTGGCGCTTGCAGATTGGGCGTTTCCATGCGACCGTTTGGAGTCTGTGTCAGCACATTTACTCACTTCTGTTGGTGTAACTAAATTCTCTGTCGACTGGTTTTGCACTGCCCTGGATTCCTCCACTGTAAAACTCGCTGGTAGTGTTGTAGGTCCATGCTCGAGTTTGCTGATGACATTCTGGACGCAGTTTCCAGATGGTGGACCACTTAGTTCCGCTGAACTGCTATTAGCCTGGTCTCTTACTGGGGGATATACCGGTGGTGCGGGGTTCACAATTATGTTGCCAAACGTTAAATATCCAGGCATGAACTGAGTAACAACGTTTCCTTGAATCTGTCGACGCAAGAATCGATCGGATTTGCGCTGGCCGGCTGTGGTGCAGCTGTGTCCTACTACCGTCCGCTGCTGGACAGTATCCGCAGAATCTACAGGACTGGGCTTGCCCTCTGTCTGAAGGCTGGGATCTTTTGTCTTTGATGGTGATTGAGACCTGCGAAGCTCCGTTTTATTAGTGCTGTCCTCCTTGTAGTTTTCTACTGGTTTAGATGGTTCTGGCATCACTTTCTTCTCGGAAGAGGAGTACGATGGCTTGCCCTTTGTCTGAACACTGGGATCTTTTGTCTTTGATGATGATTGAGGGCTGTTAAGCTCCATTTTACCTGTGCCGTCTTCCTTGTTGTTTTGAACTGGTTTGGATGGTTCTGGCGACACATTCTTCTTCTGGGAAGAGGAGTACGATGGCTTGCCCTTCGTCTGAATGCTGGGATTTTGTGTCTTTGATGGTGATTGAGACCTGCGAAGCTCCGTTTTATTAGTGCTGTCCTCCTTGTTGTTTTCTACTGGTTTAGATGGTTCTGGCATCACTTTCTTCTTCTCGGAAGAGGAGTACGATGGCTTGCCCTTTGTCTGAACACTGGGATCTTTTGTCTTTGATGATGATTGAGGGCTGTTAAGCTCCATTTTACCTGTGCCGTCTTCCTTGTCATTTTCTACTGGTTTAGATGGTTCTGGCATCACTTTCTTCTTCTCGGAAGAGGAGTACGATGGCTTGCCCTTTGTCTGAACACTGGGATCTTTTGTCTTTGATAATGATTGAGGGCTGTTCAGCTCCATTTTACCTGTGCCGTCTTCCTTGTTGTTTTGAACTGGTTTAGATGGTTCTGGCGACACATTCTTCTTCTCGGAAGAGCAGTACGATGGCTTGCCCTTCATCTGAATGCTGGTGCTTTGTGTCTGTGATGGTGATTGCGACCTGCGAAGCTCTGCTTTACCGGTGCCATCTTCCTTGTTCTTTTGAACTGGTTTAGAGGGTTCTGGCAACACTTTCTTCTTCTCGGAAGAGGAGCACGATGGCTTGCCCTTCGTCTGAATGCTGAGATTTTGTGTCGGTGATTGAGACCTGCGAAGCTCTGTTTTACCAATGCTGTCCTCGTTGTTGTTTTGAACTGGTTTAGATGGTTCTGGCAACACATTCTTCTTCTTGGAAGAAAAGTACAATGGCTTGCCCTCTGTCTGAGCGCTGGGATTTCTTGTCTTTGATGGTGTTTGAGACCTAAGAAGTTCTGTTTTACTGTTGCTGTCTTCCTTGTTGTTTTGAACTGGTTTAGATTGTTCTGGCAAAACTTTCTTCTTCTCTGAAGAGGAGTGTGATGGCTTGCCCTTCGTCTGAACACTGGGAGTTTTTGTCTTTGATGGTGACTGAGACCTGCAAAGCTCTGTTTTACCGGTGCTGTCTTCTTTGTTGTTTTGAACTGGTTTAGATGTTCCTGGAGAAACTTTCTTCTCGGAAGAGGAGTACGATGGCATGCTCTTCGTTTGAATACCGGGATTTTGTGTCTTTGATAGTGACTGAGACCTGCAAAGCTCTGCTTTACTGGTACTGTCTTTCTTTTTGTTTTGAACTGGTTTAGATGGTTCTGGCAACACTTTCTCCTTCTCGGAAGAGGACTTCGATGGCTGGCCCTTCGTTTCAACACCAGGATTTTCTGTTTTACCGGTGCTGTCCTCCTTATTGTTTTGATCTGGTTTAGATGTTTCTGGCGACTCTTTATTCTTCTCGAAAGAGGACTTCTCCAAAGAGGAGTACGATGGCATGCCCTTTGTTTGAATACCGGGATTTTGTGTCTTTGACGGTGACTGAGACCTGCAAAGCTCTGCTTCATTGGTGCTGTCTTCCTTGTTGTTTTGAACTAGTTTAGATGGTTCTGGTGACACTTTCTTCTTCTCGAAAGAGGACTTCGATGGCATGCCCTTTGTTTGAATATCAGGATTTTCTGTCTTTGAATGGTGATTGAGACCTGCAAAGCTCTGTTTTACTGCTGCTGTCTTCCTTGTCGATTTGAACTGGTCTAGATGGTTCTGGCGACACCTTCTTGTCCTCGGAGGAGAAGTACGCAGACTCTTTTTGCGATGCAGAAATTCTGCTCCATGCCTGCTTGCACAGGGACGCACCATCTTGTTTCATTTCAAAAGACTGGATCGGAGTAGTTTTATGGGTAATTTCTAAAGGCTCGAAATTAAGCACTGACATTAGGCTCTCCCGCCTTAGCTTCCTGAGTTTATCTCTGATATTAGTTGGCTCTGGTGGCTGTTTTGACTCGGACACCTTGTCTACTTCAAGCTGCACTTCTGGCAAAGAATGCTGCTCCTCTTTGCTAATTACAGGAGCCTTTTCTTTATGTTTTGATTTGCTGTTTCTAGCTGCTCTTCGTTGACAATCCAACTCCGACTTTTTGGATATAGGCAAATTGCTTTGTTGAGACAACTCTGGTTGTGGCGGTTCTTTTATCTTGTTAGAAAGCTGTTGCTTACTTGGAGTCACTTCCTGGCTTTTTACCTCTGGAGTGAACTTTCGTTCATCAAGCTTAACTGATTTTGGCTCAGTTTCAATTGAACATTTTGCTGTTGGCTTTATGGATGATTCAGAAATGGAGTCCTTGTCGTTTGATACAGCATCCTGAGAGAGCCATTGCTCTGGTGGAATATCCCGCTTTCTTGGCTTTGTGGCTTTCTCACTTTGTGGTTGAATGTCTGGGACCGACACGCTTGCTCTAGCTTCGTGTTCAAGTGAGACACAATGCTGCGTTTCGGGTGGAATGTATGGGCCCTCCGGAAGAGGAATGCTTTCCAGTGGAACCTCCTCGAACAAGAAGGTTGGGTCCGGATCGTCAGTGAACGTGTTGCACTGAGTTTTGTGTTGAGAGTCGTCTACATTGTCATGTTTGGCCTCTGCTGTTTTATCCTCTTTAGATTCGTCCAAGCTGTCAGACTTTCCAGTCACTGATTTGTCCAGGATATGAAGATTGGAGGCATGATCGTTATGTAGATTGCTGGCAGTTGTTTGACTGTCTCCCTCTGGCTGGCCTTTGGCTTCTTGGTGGGCTGTACCGTCATCAGCCTTGGCTGCTTCTGCTTTTCCTGCCTGTAACATAACCAAATGACCTCTATTACTAAAGGAAGCACTGGCCACATTGGAAGTTATTTCTGTTACTGTACAGTTGTATTAGTTTACAGTTTGCATATTGGTCATCATACAGCCGATGTCTCACGAGTTGGTTACCTAATATAGTGCCACTATGTTTAACAATGTAAAAAGGCTTGTGTTAACACTGGTATTTTCAAAATTGCAGCGCTTCATTGCTTTTATGATGCTCTCTTTATGCTTAGCATCAGAGGTGAAAGCAAACTTAGACATGCACAAAAGTTACCATGCAAACAGCAAGGACGCTTTTATTATCACCTGGCAAACAATGTGCGTTTACTTATAAGACCACTCAGAATGTTTATCAGTTCTTACTTCAAAACATGTCACACCACCACAAAACAAGCTTTTTCGAAAATAGTGTGAATATATATATAACAACAGCACGACTCATCAGCTGGAAGGTTTTTGTCTGAACTCAGAAGTTGCGCTCGATTTACTGTGTATGTACTGAAAGCCACGACTGAGGATAAGTCATCCTCGAACTGTTGCCTCAGCCCTCAGGCCTTACTGATGCTGCAGTGCCTGATCATAAGCAGCTCTGTGCCTCACCTTGCAGTCGTCGTGGACAGCCGTGAGTAGCCTCATGCCGACGTCCAGCAAAGTGCTTGGTTGTGAGCAGTGGATGCGTTTTCACCACTTGGGATGCTTCATGCAAAGGAGGGCATGTTAGACAACTTTGCACTCACTCTCACTGCTTGTGATATACTTCGCTTGCGTAATCACTTCAGCTGCTGATGTCCGTCTTCATTTTGTATCCAATAAGGTTCACATGCCCTGCCCGTCATTCTGAGGTAAAATAGGCAAGAGTGCAGTAGCCAATAATGCAAATGGCATTGGTCGCATCACCTCATGATCATTCTTGCTATTGCAGCCTTTTTTAATTAAGATTTGTTCATCAGCCAGGTTTTACTGAGACACTGCCATCATTCCAAAATGTCGACTGAAAATGGCTGCAATGTGCCAAAGCATTGCTACTGTATCGGGCCATACCAATCATTAACTGCAAATCGCGTTACTGAATATTGCTACTTTTGATCCATGAGAGTTCACGTCTCTTGCTTGTCCTCCATCTAGGTTCCATCATTTTTAATATCCTCTGTGTCACTTTCAGCGTGTTAGCTGTAATCTAGTGTTGGTTTAGTGTACTAAAGTTTAAATAGTTGCTCATTATAATGCCCTCAATATTTTTGCGTAGAAGACAGCATACAGCTAGAAATTAGGCTTTCTCATTTTTTAATGGGAATGTCTTCATTCTATTATCTGCGGTAACATTCTTGTCCTGAAGTTGAATAACATATATCGTTATTTGCTTCAAGGAAAGGGTTGTAGCGATACCAGTGTTCTTGCGCACTTTTATTGTTAGACTTTTGGGATTCGGTTTTGCCGAGTGTGGCATTTTTACTTTGCCTGCACTGTGCTTGAGTCGCTGCATACACTGGATAATGCACAGCAGAAAACCGCTCAAGAGACATCTTTTATGAAACTGTGTGCTGCAAGGGAATAAACTAATCACCTCACTTTTTTTTAATGTGGGACTACTCGTGTACTGTTGAATAAACCTGCAGGTGCTTTCTATCGAATGCAGTAGTGCAGTCACACTCAAACTTGAGATTGAAGCGTCTGTTCCTCGCCGTCACAGCTGCATTTTAATGAAGATGCAAAGGCAATCGCGTGCAGAGATATGACTGCACATTGCAAAACTCCATGGTGACTTAGATTGATTTATAGTGTTCTAGTATGGCATCCCTCATAATCCAAACGTTGATTCAGGACACGAAGCTTCCCTATTTAAGCACTTGTACTTCTTTCTTTTCACAAACCACTTTCAAAATAGTAAGTTTAATGTCATGTTAGCCAGTTTTCATTTCCTGCTGGTTGGCCTAGAATAACTTGGCATGGTCACTCTCCGAGGAGACCACATTTGCATCTGTAATGTTCTCTGCAGGCCCATTTCAGGCATTGTAATTTTGCATTTCAAGCACTGCGTCCGCAGAAAATGCAACTGCATCACCCATGTCACAGCTACCGCAGAGAAGTGGGCAACTATTTCCAAAAGGATTTCAAAACACAACACATAAATTTCGCACAATGTGCTGCTGGTCCAAAAGTTAAGGCTTGATTCCTTCCTGCAGCGGCCTGTATGGTACAACATCTGGAAGTGGCATTGTAAGACATTCTGGTGCACTTAGGAGAGTTTTGCAGGATTAAGTTGGCGACATTCTTGCAGCTTCAGTTGCATTCAAAATAGTGCACAAATGTGTGGCTTATTTTGCTTAGCAAATGTTTTGCACATTTCATTAGCTGCAATTAATTGCGAGGCACATGGCTCACAGTTGCTTTAAATACGTATGAAGCCAACATCAGTGATGCCCTAGGCAGGAGCTCGCAGATATTCTTTGTTGACATGTGCATTTATGAACTTAAAAGCATGGGCGCATTCTCTTAGCTCACATCGAAAACATTTTGGACATTACTCTTTGCAGGATCGTGTACCTCGGAATGGTGCATGACCTGTGGGTGTATCCAGTGCTCGAGTACATGTCACCAGCCCTGCTGCCGATCTTCATCGGCTGTTGCTCGGCGGCCATATTTGGCGTGTACGTTGTTGGAGAGAAAATCAACTACAGGTTCTGGCGTAAGTATATGAATGTCTTTGACCACAGGAATGTCGCATGTGCATTAACTCGCCACATGTGCGTGTCATTGGCACACCAAGAGTGGTTGCACTGAAACATCATTTTAGCAGCTTCACGATTGGCTTACCTAAGCAAATCAGAATGATTCAGTGTTGTTAAAATACTACCTACAGCTACAGCATTAAAGTTGGGTGTGTGTGTGTATCACTCAATCCAAAAGTAAAATTTTCTTTTTTCGTTATTATTTATGACAGTGTTGTAGAAACTTAAAATGTTCTTCCCCTCCTATTTTCCTTGATTCAATTATAGACAATTACCGTATTTACTCGATTGTAACACGAGGGGTGACTTTTCATTGTGTCCATTAAGAAAAAATAAAACCGCGAAAGTAACGCGAGGGGTGACTTTCTGTTGCAGCCAGCAAAAAAAAAATATGAGGAAGAAAACTGCTAAAGTAACACGAGACCAACGGATGCATGAAAAAGTCGCAGTTTCGCCCGAAAGGCGAAGCATCAATTGTGATAGCAAATTAGTAGAGAGCGAAGGTTCGTGTGGTCTATCGCTTCAATGGAAACTGAGTGGCGAAAGCACAGTGCATACAAAGATCAAAGCCATGTGGAGATCGCTTTCAAGATATGGTGCGCACGACAGCCCACAGCTGCGCAAAGTAGAAGCCACACCCCCTCTCGCGCCTCCTCTCTCCCGCGCTGCCTTCCTCCTTTCGCGTGGGCGACTGAGTCGCCAGTTCCCCTTGCGCCCGGTCGCGAAATACGCATTTGGTGCCGCAGCTAAACGTTGCCTCCCATGGCCCTTCGCGCGATGGAGACGTCGCGTTCGCTCTCCGTGAAAGCGCACATCGCTCACACATTTCACTTGTTGATTAGAATTGGGTGCATCATTGCACTTTTTAGACAACTTGAATTTCGGTATTCGATTGTAACGCGAGGATCGACTTCAGGTAGCGAAAATCCGGAACAATCGAGTAAATACGGTACGTATCACAGAACTGTCATTGCATTCCAGCACTGATTGCACATTCTCTTTTCCTAAGATGACGTGCAAATTCAGTAAAAAGAAATATAGTTAGAGTATCATTCTTAAATTTATAGTAGACGATAAGGTACCATATAGGTATAGTTTCTGTGCACAAATGCACTTGTTTTCCTTAATACAGTGCACAAATTCATTAGGATATCATTAGCAAGATCATTGAATTTATAAACAAGTGTTCAGCTATTTCTTTTCCCAGACAGTACATTTTTCCCCTATGCTGCAAGCAGTTTCCTAGGGAACAAAACGCACTTTGCAAGGAGAACAGTACCTGCCAACCTGTGAACATTAAAATTCATAAGAACAGTCACACACAAAGCGAAGAAGGTGAGGGCAAGGGGAAGGGAGCAACATGCATTTTTGTTTACATTTGCCCTGAGCACACACATTTTGTGGGATATATACCCACATTATTTACAATTATATGCATGTAAACACAGCACATAAAGAGCAGTCAGCTCAGCACAGCAGAGACTTCGAAGCAATACTGCGTTTTTAAATCAGTGACTTTTTCAGCAACATTGCTTTTGTCGATTTAACCTGTTTAAGGAAGTGGTCTGAATAAAATTCTCGAAGTAAGTAGTCGTCTGTTTAGTGCCTTGCATTTCCACAAAAGGGTGATTCAGGTACCATCGCATTGTTTTTCTTGGGTCCACTTTTTTTTTTTTTTTTTTCCTTCAATCATGCCCGCCCCATCCTTAAACACCTTTAAGATACTTTTGCAAACAGAATCTATTTTTCATAATACTTGATGCAACATTCGTAAAATCATAAAACAAGCCCGAATTCATAATCATTACGACAAATTCGGGAGAGTTGGCAGGTATGGAGAACTACGTAATCAATCATTTTGACAAGGTTAGAATTTAAACATACACGACACCCGAAGCAGTGATTTTTTTTAAACGATTTTTGTTCGCCTAGCATCATAATGGCACTGAACAAACATTGACTGGAGGATGTACTACTATCACAGAGACAACGCACTTTTCGCTGCGAAAACTACAGAAAGTGCAAGACTTCAAGCTGATGACCACTTTGTTGTTTCTTTTCAGCCACCATAGCTGTGCAAAGGCATGACCTGAGTGTATCAGAGTCTGAACATGTAGACTAATGCTGTGGTGAGTCTCCCCGCCCAAGCTACTGTGAAACTTCTGTTAAAGGAACACCAAAGGCAGCTTTAAATCAAGCTAAAATGATACATTGATTAGTCCAATGTGTTCAAATCATCTCATTACTTTTACCGAGAACGAAGTCTTTGTAACAGAAAGTGATGCCACCGCAAAATTGCCTATGACATGTATGATTTTTAACTAGTAAAGGTTAGTCAGCCACAGATAATAAAAAACATTAGTTGTGCTGCATTCCAGCACGAAATAAAAGGCAGCTTGACCAATTCTGTTTGATTTTCCCTTTACCTCGTTTTATCAATGCTTTGATTAATAGTGTGGTACCCTGTCTGTCTTTCAAGGATGCTTCACAAGAGCGTCAGCTAGCTCAGCATGGAATGCTGTCATGACAGTTGACATTTTTTTATTATTTTGCATTGAATGAACGATCAAGCCCCTTTAGAAACATATTGGCATCAGAATGGCCCAAACAATTTACTATAATACTACTCATTTCTATGAACCAGCTTCAGTTTCTGTACCCAGTAGGTGGGTACGTCAGGATGTAATGACACAACTCATTTTGTACCTGCAATTACTGCAGCTGCCAAAGGCAGGTGCAGCAAGAAATGTGTGCAGCACTTGTATATATATATTTTTAATGAGCAACAATGTCATAACTAGCCTTCTTATTGCTACACAACATCAGTAAGTATTGCTCTGTGTTATGACATCATGATAATGTCCATAACACCAGGTCCAGCATTTCGAGATCAACTTTATTTAACAAGTTCACTAGTGTCAGTGTATAATAGAGCATCTACAACTTTGAAATTCGTTTCAGTACTGCTTAAAAATTTTCTGGCCTATTCACACTATGTGGCGAAAGCAATAGCTAGCCTCGAATGCTTGTTTCTCTACCATCAGTTTACTGAAGTAATAGCTTTGCAGACTTTTGACCGGGGTTTGTGTTAAGAACCATTGCATCCACGTAGATATTTTTTTCCTGCTTCAGTGACTGAGCATCATTCCTTCTGATCTTTTCAGGTGCAGCCCGAAGAAATCGTTTTATCTAGTCTCACAGCCCTCGCTGAAAAATTGCGCAGAAATTGTCACTTTACCTAGCAGCTGTTACGGCGTGGCTAGTGAGTGAAAAGATAGCATTGTTTGTTGCATGATGGTATTGTGCGAAATGCAATATTGATGTACACGCAGCGTACAAAAGACGAAACAGAGGCTGTCAAATTAGGCTTCGTATACTCGGAGAAAGAAATACTGTCAATTCGGCAGTTGTCCATGCAATTTTACAATTTTTGATGTTAGTAGCAGGCGTAATTCATTGTTACCGTGCCAGTAACAGGCCAGTCCGTACTAGTCAATATGTCATTAAAACGCGGTTTAGCTTGCTGTGATGGCTTCTTTCCAAAGGTGCATGTTTGAGTGCCCCCATATTTCACACCAAAGAAGCATGAGCCACAAAAATATCTAATTGTTGTCAATTCATTACCCCTTGTCATGAGGAAAGGGGAGAATGTCGATATCACGAGCGACAGTACCCGTGGTTCATGCTAATGCAACACAGTTGATCCAGGATATATCGAATTATTTTCTATATCGAACAGTCATATAAATTCCCTTGAAAATCCCATGAATGAAAGCATAGCGATGTACTACGCGTACATCGAACTCTCGTTCACTGCCACATTCGATGTATTGAGCGCTGCGCCGCACCGCTGGAAGTGCGCTTCTCCTAACCGAGCCATGATCACTCCTCGCGTCGTCGGGAATATTTAATGCCGACATATTTGAAACGGCACTGTTTTGGCAAGTGCTGTCAAACAAGATTTTGAATCCAATGGGCAGTTCATCCATGGAGGAAAAATGAGCAGGGTACTCTCAGTTTTGCTTGCTGCGCATTCGGATGGCTCGTGCAAACTGCGGCCATTCATTATCGGCAAGAGCAGATCACCAATCTGCTTCAAGAACACAAAAAGCCTCCCGGTCCGATACACGTTCCACAAGAAAGCATGGATGACACTCGATCTTACACTTTACACTGAGTGGTTCCGGGTATGGGATGTTCGAACTGGAGATGCTGCACCACCGGGTTAGTCTTCTTCTAGACAAACCAAAGCATTTTAGGATTCCGTGAGCTGCCAGAACGAATGCGACCTAAACCTCCACTTGGACCGATCTTCACATTGCAGTTTGAATTTAACAATACCACGGCATGCCACAACCGCACTGCAGTGTCATATCCAGGCTGCGCGGGCTTTTAGGGGTAGTATTGCGAAGACCATTCTGCACTGCTCGTGAGAAAAAAATAAGTCAACTTTTGTGCGTTTGACATGGCCTTGGCGAAGCAAATCCGTAAGTTACTGCTTTTGACAGTCTAGGGAAAGTGTCCGAGACGTGCAGAGATTTCAAATAAGCTTTAGATAGGCATATTTAAAATTATCGATATATATCGATCTATGTTGCAATCTCCTTCAAGTTTGAATATATCTGGGATCAACTGTACTTTCTTTAATAGACAGGAAGCTTGGTTTATAGCTTTATTACTTATTGTGATGTTTTGTTCTTTTCTACTATTCCATCGATATTCTTATGGTTATGTAATGTGGGGTATGTTAAGTATGTAGTGCTAGTTCCTTTTTACTGTTTTGGCATAGCTATTTTAATTAGATATATGGGTGATACAGGTATGTGGTTAATGTTTTCCTACCCATTTCCCACCGAACAGGCATGTTAGAATGTGGTACTGCCATTTTTTGCATGGGAATACCCAGGTGTACAATGCTGTCTCCTCTGAAAGCATTTGCATGCAACCTCCAATGCCTTTTTGAGAGAATAAAAAGTTCATATGTTAGGTGTTCTGAGTCAATGTGTCATTTTCTACTGATGATTTGCTAAGCTGACTCTGCCATTTGTTAGCTTTGCATCTACAGCTAGTAGGCATATGCCCCCCTAGCTTGCCGAGTATGCCTTATAGCGTAGCTGTACACACATCTAGTGCAATATTGGGCTGTGCTGTCAAAAAAATTTATTAAAGCAAGCACGCACTGTGTGTGCCATACCTAACACATGCAGACATATTTTACCCGCCAGCTGTAGGTTATGTGTGTGTGTGTTCATGGATTCCTCTTTTCACATTGAAGATTACATGAATTATTATCAGGCTTTTCCAGGCTGCCGCCAGCTTATCATAAAGGTGTGTCGTTTTCATGCAGGTACGGTCTTCACACTGTCCACTTCCTTCATTTTCATTCCCAAGTGTATCAATGTCTAAGGATTACAAGATTTCTGAATACGTCAACCTCAGTCACACAGATGTAAAGACAGCAGTTAAAAAGAGTTCGTTTAATGTAAAGTTTGCGCCAGGTTTCACACTATGGCCCACAGAGGCAGGCGGCTTCTTGCCTCTCTTTGATGAGGGAAGCACAGTGTCTGCCTGACAAATGCAAGCTTGCAATGCCAGGTTGCCAACTTCAGCATAACAGAAGTGCAGGGGTGGGACTCCTGCGCCAATTGTGCCATTTTGATACAAACGCAAATTCCTGTGCCAAACTTCGCCAAACATAGAAAATTGACCGAAATTGTGCCATGCTGCGCCGGAACGGCTTCGAAATGTGTGCTCCAGCAGTGGTCGCATACAGCGAGCCGATTCGTTCTCCGAAAAAGAGTGCAGCTGTTCACGTTCCGCACGCCGCGCCTCCCGCACAGTTTCTCATAATTCTCGTGCTTATAACACTGAACTTTCTGGCGCTTCCGGCAAGTGGCCGGGGCACGCACGGCCACTCCCGGCTGTTGTCGCTGCTGTTGGAATGGCCAGGGTTGCTGTATTTAGTGTGTTCCAGAATACGGTTGAGTAGGCCGAGCGGTGCGGCGCTCCCTAGCTGAAGCGCAAAACAACAAGAAGTAGACTGAGGGCACTGCTAGCGAATTAGGTGTTGGGGAGGCGCACGCTGCACCGAGTTCAGCGTGCGGGCGTCTCTGTCACCAGGGCCAGTATAACGTAAACTATTCAAATCTGTTTTTATGCCAATACGGAGAGGCCTGAGCCATTTTGACCTATCACGAAGGGATAATGGCGGATTTGGAATGAAAAGTCGCAGTTGCGAAGGATCAATTGCAATAGCAAATCAGTAGACAGCTGTACGAAGTAAGGATAGTAGCTTTATCAGCTGTATAAACTTGTAAACGTTTGCTTAATTACAAAATTAACAAGCATGGTATCGCGCTACAAGCATGAACACATCTCACTCGATGACCGCGGATATTCGCTGTCAAAACGCTGGCATGAGAAAGAGCGGCAGCAGCACCGAGTGAATTGACCTTCGTGCTGCCTCTCGCTTCAACGCGAACGAAGCGGTGAAAACGCAGGGCACACGAAGCTATCAGCACTAGCACTTTGTCCCCATCGCAAATCGCTTTCAAGATAGAGCCCGCGCGGCCGCCGGATTAGAGCGCCCCCCTCTCCTTCCCCTCGTGCCTTGCACGCAACGGAAGATGGCGAGCTTCCTCCCAACTTTCCTCCCTTGCGAGCGCGAGATTGAGCCACCATCGTCCACTCACACTCGCACGCTTTCACTCGCACATACAGCATACAGCGACAATGTTATCGTGCCTAGACCTTATAGGGAACATCATGGTGACGCCAACAGCAGAAATGCGCCTGGAATGTCCATATAATATTGCGATCGCAATAAAAACAGATTGAAATAGTTTTACATTATACTAGCCCAGGGTTGATGGCGGCTCTCTGGGTCTGCGGTGACGTATGGTGACCCAGAAATTGTTACAGCGTCAATTGGACCGCGTAATTTAAGAACATTTTCTGCTATCATGAGCATCGGCATGGGAATTATATAGTTCGATCATAGTGCCACCGATGTTTTCAGCTTTACAGGAAAGCATGCACCATGCCACCGCTCGAACCGCTTTTTCATATTCTAGTACGCTATAACTACAAAGCGCAGTTCTACTACGCGCTTCGTGTTGGTTTATTCTGTGCTTCGTCGTGGTTTCAAAGTGCGCTGCCATACTTCATTATTCCACCAAAATTCAGACAGGCATGTTCCAAACTGCTTCAAAATGAAATTTTATCCGCTCCCAATTGCTCCAAAACACAATTTTACTTGCTCCAAAATGACTTTGGGCAGTCCCACCCCTGGAAGTGTTGCATTGATGGCACCAACATTGCATATGGCAGTGAGGCAAAGCTACACAACTACCGAGATGACAGAAATAGGCCTCTGCTTTTTAGAAATATTTCGTGTAATATGGCTGCCCTATACGGAATTCTAGGTTGTTGAGACAGCTGTTTCAAGCTTCGCATTGTGCAAGCAACCTAATGTGCAAAAAATGCAACTGCACTGATGAAAGCTTAAATTGTAGGTGTTAGGTTGCGATAAAATTTGCAAAATACCAAGCTATAGCAGTGGCAAGTGCAGTGTTCTGATCAGTGCACAGGGCTTGGTGATATTAAAGTACACAACGATATGCCATGTTCCTTGTCGGATGACTGCACAGAAATGACCTTTACAGTGCTGCCTGCCCCAGACATTCAGTTTTTTAACACAATGGCCACAAGACCTCACAAACTAAATTTAAGCTATGAATGAAATGCCCTACCAGCATTTGGAAACAGCAGAATCCTGTAAGGAGCATAGCTGTGCTCACACTTATAAGCATAAGCTACCATGCTATCTCAGTGGAATGTTTCCTGGCATGGCACTACGTAACAAAGTATGTATACCTGTGAGCAAAAGTATATGGGCCACAGGAGCGCCTGCCAAACAGCATCGACATGCCACCTTTCTGCAAGCTGATGCACATCCCATCATATCTGACGGCCTGTCATGTTTCTTTCCCTGTCAACTAAACATTCTATGCTTCCTCTGCTCCGTCATATCTGCGCTGCTGTTTCAGTGAGTGGGTGCAGCAGAGCTGGCTTGCGCGTCCTTGCATTGCATTTCTTCGGTTAACACGTGGCCTACCGACTTCTCGCGTCTTTTGTTAACTTTGGCAGAATGCTTGCTTCTTCCTGCAGCGACATGTTATCGGAAGCACTGCCAATATTTGCTGCCGATGTGCTGCTGCTACTTTCATATATTAAGGTATTGATACACTGTTGCAATTTTGTGCGACAAATGAGACGGATTGGAAAACAGTGCCTGAATCATAATCATCAGCCTATATTTATGTCCACTGCAGGACGAAGGCCTCTCCCTGCGATCTCCAATTACCCCTGTCTTGCGCTAGCCGATCCCAACTTGTGCCTGCAAATTTCTTAACTTCATCACCCCACCTAGTTTTCTGCTGTCCTCAACTGCACTTCCCTTCTCTTGGTATCCATTCTGTAACTCTAATGGTCCACCGGTTATCTATCCTACGCATTACATGGCCTGCCCAGCTCCATTTTTTCCTCTTAGTGTCAACTAGAATATTGGCTATCCCCGTTTGCTCACTGATCCACACCACTCTCTTCCTGTCTCTTAACGTTAGGCCTTACATTTTTCATTCCATTGCTCTTTGTGTGTACTTAACTTGTTCTCGAGCTTCTTTGTTAACCTCCAAGTTTCTGCCCCATATGTTAGCACCGGTAGAATGCAATGATTGTGCACTTTTCTTTTCAACGACAGTGGCAAGCTCCCAGTCGGGATTTGGTAATGCCTGCCGCATGTACTCCAGCCCAATTTTATTCTGTAAATTTCCTTCTCATGATCAGGGTCCCCTGTGAGTAATTGACCTAGATAAATGTACTCCTTACAGACCGTAGATGCTGACTGGCGATCCTGAATTCTTGTTCCCTTGCCAAGCTATTGAACATTATCTTTGTCTTCTGCATATTCACCTTCAACCCCACTCTTACACTTTCTCGGTTAAAGTCCTCAATCATTTGCTGTAATTTGTCCCCATTGTTGCTGAATAGGACAATGTCATCTGCAAACCGAAGGTTGCTGAGGTATTCGCTGTTGATCCTCACTCCTAACCCTTCCCAGTCTAAGAGCTTGACTACTACTTCTAAGCTTGAAGTGAATAGCATTGGAGAGATTGTGTCTCCTTGCCTGACCCCTTTCTTGATAGGCAACTTTCTACTTTTCTTGTGGAGAACCAAGGTAGCTGTAGAATCCTTGTAGATATTTCCCAAGATATTCACATATGCCTCCAGTACTCCTTGATTATGCAATGCCTGTATGACTGCTGGTATCTCTACTGAATCAAATGCCTTTTCATAATCTTTTGAAAGCCATATAATGAGGTTGATTGTATTCCACAGATTTCTCGATTACATGATTGATGACATGGATATGATCCATCGTAGAATAGCCATTCCTGAAGCCAGCCTGTTCTCTTGGTTGGCTGAAATGTTGCCCTGATTCTATTGGAAATTATCTTGGTGAATATTTTATAAAATACTGAAAGCAAGCTAATTGGTCTATAATTCTTCAATTCCTTAAGGTCTCCTTTCTTATGGATTAGTATTATGTTGGCGTTCTTTCAGCTCTATGGTACACTTGAAGTTGTGAGGCATTGCGTATAAAGGGCCGCAAGCTTTTGAAGCATGATATCTCCTCCGTCTTTGATTAAATCTACTGTTACTCCATCTTCTCCAGCAGCTTTCCCCCTGGACATGTCTTTCACGGCCCTTCCAACTTCATCGCTAGTTATAGAAGGAGCCTCTGTATCCGGTTCATCACTATTTCAAATCAAAGTAGTTTGGCTGTTTTGGGCACTGTACAGGTCAGTATAGAATTCTTCCGCTGCTTTTACTATGTCATGAAATTGCTGATGATATTTCCATGCTTATCTTTCAGTGCATACATCTTGCCTTGTCCTATGCCAAGCTTTCTTCTTACTGATTTAATGCTGCATCCATATTTTACGGCTTCCTCAATCTTTCTCACGTTAAAATTTTGAATATCCCTTACATTCTTCTTGTTGATCAGTTTTGACAGTTCAGCGAATTCTATCTGATGTCTTGAGTTGGACATTTTCATGTTTTGTCATTTCTTTATTAGGTCCTTTGTTTCTTGGGAGAGCTTCCCTACTGGTTGCCTTGGTGCCTTACCTCCCACTTCAATTGCTGCTTCTGTGATCAACCTAGTTACGGTTTCATTCATTACCTCTATGTTGTCGTTATCTTCCTTTTCTAGAGCTGCATATTTGTTTGCGAGCACCAGCCTGAATTGGTCTGCTTTTACCTTTACTGAGTCTAGATTGGCCTGTTTCCTCTTGACTACTTTTATTCTCTCTTCAAGTTTAGAGAAATCCTAGACCTCACTAACCTATGGTCACTGCACTTTACCCTACCTAACACTTCTACATCCTGAATAAGTGCCTGAATCATCATCATCATAATCAGCCTATATTTTATGTCCACTGCAGGACGAAGGCCTCTCCCTGCGATCTCCAATTGCCTGAATTGCCTGAATAAGTGGCACCAAATATTGGGAGCACTTCTGATAATATAAGGCTGCAGTGTTACAGTAAGAAGCAAAGCATTCTGCGTGAGTCATCAACAGGCGCAAGAGAAGGCAGCAAGCTGCGCAATAACCGAAGAAATGCAATGCGCAATGGACGCACGAGCCAGCTTTACCGCAGTCACTCAGTGAAACAGCGGCACAGATGTGAGAGAGAAGCAACATAACATGCCGGGAGACATGATAGGACGCGCTTGCGCTAGTCTCGGCAGCAGGCACCGCACCAAAAGATGGAGCGTCGATGCAGTTTGGCACGCACTCTCGTGGTCCGTATACTTTTGCTCACCTGTGTACCTAAGGCTGCACACATAGGTCCACATTGCTTTTGTTGCCAACTGTACATCATTGTTTCACAATCAAGACAGCACCCTATTCCCATTAGAAATCACAGCAAACTTTGTCAGGTGAAATGCACTGCAGTGATGATGATGTGATCACATCAATCAAATCATGACTTACAACAGTGAAGGCAGCTTGACACACAAAGAACAACAATGAATAAGTGAATTATCACAGTTATTTCCAAGTTGTACTCCACATTGGCTGTTTCTACAATGTTCACTTACTCCCACACAACAATGAAAACAAGAATGGTACTAAATGAGTAGAATGTGGCTGTTTCTACAATGTTCACTTATTCCCACACAACAATGAAAACAAGGATGGTAAATGAGTAGAATTAACTTCAAGTGCTCTGAAGTCAAGATGCACTCTCTTTGGCCAGCCAAAGAGGGCTTTTACGATTATAACAGAAAACGCAAGTTGACTAGACGCTTTCAGCATTCAACACTGTCAGGAGACACCAAGTTCATTGAGGCTAAAACAAACAAAGCATGTTTAAAGTGCCATGATACTGCCAATAGGAAGGTGGTTGGCCAGTAAAAGTGGCACATGGGAAAAAAAAGAATATCAGAATGTCATAGTGACGTATGAAAACCGTGTTCTGCTGTCTTGTTCACTATGTGATAACTTAGTTTGCCCGGTGCAATCTCAAGGTCCAGGGGTGCTATTCTAGATGTCAAATTCTGCCATGTTGGCATTTTCAGCCAATCAGAGAAGCCACAGAAGCTCTGTGGGCCAATCAGAGCGGACAAGATGGCATATTCAGCAATTCGACAGAACTTCACAATGTCCAGAACAGCACCCCCAGCTTAGCTCGTACACCACCATGATTCACAACATGATGCACAACCGCAGACTGATCTGTCTGCGCAGATCACAAGCTTCACACAGCGGGCATCGAGGTGTCAACAACTCGAGCTTTCGATGGTTGCATCACCTCATGCATCAAACTAGAATGGCCACACCAGCCCTGTGTGTCCCAAAATCATGACTCCATGATAAAGAGTCTAATACATGAGATCTATGTCTTGCTGTGGCATCATCATGGACAGCTGACCAGCGGGACCCTGGAAGTAATTTCGACCAATGACGCCCTTCTCCTGGAGACAGAGCATGGCCGCTTGTGCTTTGGCATGTTTCTTGTTGGCACTGTACTCTTGCGGCTGATACTCGACACCGTTCACTTTCACCTGGAAATAGGAGATAGGCTGTCGGCTTTTTCATTGTAAGAGAGGCAAAAATTCACAGAAGAGATGACAGGCATTTTGCACTTTTCCAGAAGAACTTTCCTTCCTGGCAGAAAGCACTTGACGTTGACACAGGACAAGACATTTTTGAATTAGTGATCACTAATAAATCGATTTCACAGCAGGCTGCATTGTTCCAACTGCTATTGCAAATGCGAGCTGCCATCGGCTGGTTAAATGTGGTTAAATGCAGTGCCACCAGAACAGCGAAGTAATAGTACTACTGGTTGGGCCATTAAGTGCAGACAACTGTTGCACTGCCAGTGTGCACTATTGTGCACTACAGTGCCAGTGAGCTTCTCAGAGAGTAACACCCTGGTTAGAAGACAGACCATACTATAGAGGGCTCCAAATTAATCTTAACCACTCATGTCTTTCTATCGTGAACCTAAATTTAAAGGGATCCGAAACACTAGAAAGCGTTGCCGATCTGTAGATGAGGCTCCTGTGAACGTCAGCCAAATATTATTGCACTGCGTGCAGCAGGAAATTTACAATCTCGTGTGAAAAACATTGTGAAAAACCGCTTGCTCTCGCTTTCGCAGTGTCATCGCAAGCAGCGAATCCCACGAAGAGCTATTGGCTGGTTTCGTGATCACGAGAACATTCTCAGTAATACAACTATTATTGATAATTTTGAGGTAAATAAATGAAAAATATATAGCATGTCTGCGCTCTCAAAAAGAAAGTATTTCATCTTTGTACTGCCGGTCGAGCTTAGCTACATCGCCTCCGAGACAGCAGCGGCGTGCTGCATAGTGTAGATGTCGCGGCCACCAAGGGGTGCCGTGACGAGCCCTGTGGCCGGTGAGATGCTCGATTTTTGGGCAGAGCCTTGCCCCTTTGCCACCTCTCCTGTGTAACTTCCAGCACACTAGCGGACACGAAAGAATGGAGAAAGCCACTTAACGGTGAGACAACTACATCTAACTCTGCTTATACTTGAAGGAATTGAAACATTTTTGCGGCAGGAGATTCATAAAGTGACATTCCTTAATATTCTACGATAAGTTAGAAAAGTGTTTCAGGGCCCCTTTGAAGTAAGTAAGACCATTTTTACGTTTTGCCTCTCGATGAAGCGCGACTTCGGTAGCCAGGAATCGAATCTGCAGTGTCATATTCAACGGCAGCTGGCGGTCAAGCCGATGTAGCAAGCGGTAACCCAACGAGTCGCACTCTCGCACTGAGCTTGCCTTGAATAAGAAGGTTTTCTTGTGGTCGGGTCCACTTTCACCAACCAGAGAGAACTCGGGCGGGCCCCATCGCGACTTGATGCAGAGCTCAGTCAGGGCTGACACAGGGTGCTTGCCTGCAGGTCAATTCCAACAGACATGGAACAGACCACAAGTGCCGTTACTTGCCTTTTTTTTTTTTTTTTTTTAAAGGGACACTTAAGGGAAAGACCAAATCAGTTTGAGCTGGCGAAGTATTCTTTCGAGACTATTTTGTTAAATTTGCAGCCATAGGTTGATTATTAAAGAAAGAAATGAAGGTTGAAGTTGAATTCCTGAATTTCGCACCAAAACCCAAGCGCCGGTACGACTGTGATGTCACAAGTTTCAAAGTATTTTCTTGTATTTGGGCCGTTTTTGCTCAGTAAATGTTACTGAAACTTACTGAGTTCGTCATTGTCTCCTTTATAATACAATGTAGCCCATCGTTACTGATAAAAGCTTTACTAGGCCTGAGTAGACACCATCGAAATTCATGACGTCACAACGAGCTGGTGCAAGAACATGAATGAAAGTGGCAACACCAGTCTTTAGTTTCTTTGTCTTTTTTTTGGCTTAGCATGCCACTTCTTACAGTAAGGATGGCTTTTTTGGCATTGTAGAAGGGCAATTTACTAATAACACTGAAAACATTTTCTCTATTTAGTGTCCCTTTAAATGCTTAGAGTTTCATTCAAACATACCAGAGGAATCATCTGACATTACGTGTTTATGAGGGTTTCCGTAATGACACTGCAACCAGCATGGACGTGACAGGAAGTGCAAGCACTCACTCAGTTTGGCTGATAGCTTAGAGTGATTTGTGACAACTGCGTAAATATTTTTGTTTGCTGCAAAGCTGTCTGGATGCATTACCAAAATGTTTTATTATTAGGCAACAAAATTTATCTATAGAAAAAAAATTGCACATGTTCTAAAGCACTGCCAAGTTGTAATATCGAGAGTTTGTTGGTTCAAAATGCTGCTTGTCCACTCCACGTCTGCTTATGCGGTGAGGGGATCACTGCAAGAAAGCACGTACGATACCGCAAGACAGAAAAAAATCTGCGCAACTTTGTGACCATTGCGTGAAATCACCAAGTCTAGAGAAAAAAAGGAAGTAAAATGAGTGGGAACATGCTAAAGGTGGCAAAGCTAGAGAAATTAATGCATGTAGCACAGCACACGGAAGGTAGCAAACGCCAATCCAAAGCTTGCATACATCCCATCCTTTCTGTGGTAGTTCAATTATCGCAGCGCCAGTTTTCCCTCTGGTGAGTTTGGTGTGAAACTCTATACAGCTGCGACGCGATGGCAGCTGGCTCGCGCGCGACTCTGTCAAGGCGCTGCTCATCAGGTTTTCCCTACCTCCCAAATCTTGGTGCACAGGCACAGGAGGGCGTTTCGTCTCTAGCTCCGACACCAGACCTGTAGGAAATGGAAGAGCAAGGCGGAACCTCCCTAAGTGCAAAATGCACCTGAGTGACTCGTCTGTGAGCAACAATATGAAAACTACAATGGCATAATACTAGTAAGGCTAATAGTTAACTTAAAGAAAAAAAAAAGAAATACTGCAGGGAAAACCAAAAATAACAAAAGCATCACCTAGCAGCAATAATGTTTTGCTGCAGTAGCATAAATGCAAAATGAGAAAACATTGCTTGTAGGCAAGTCTTACTAAAGGCTGAGCATATGACAAACATGACAAAGACCTGCGGCCTTTCTTCAGGTCTCTGGATAGTGTGCTGACACAATGCATTGTCTTTTGAAAAACATAACTACATGTGCATACACCTAGACACCAGTTTATTTATCTCACAATACCCCTAAAGGCCCTCAAAAGAGTATAAGTACATAGTAAGGGGGAGGGGGGGGGGGGGGGGGAAGGGGGGGACTATTTTATAAAAGAGCTACAAGAATATACAAAATTAGGTGGTAAAACCAAATTCACACATAAAACAGATTGACAAGTGAGGGTAAAAAAGGTACAAATGGGCAGAATTGCAACATATTAAAAACAAAGTAAAAAATTGAAAATACAAATAGAAATATGTGCTCATCAGAGACAATATATATATATAATAATGGCACAAAAAAAAACACAAAAGTACAGGAAAAGAGGTAGAAAATACAGTCTTACTCGCAATTTAGGCAAATGTTTGAATATAACAGTAAACAAGTAATTTATACACCGATAAATATGTGAACAAGCGGTGAAGGTGTACATGATGAGTGGTTAAATTAATTCTGCGTGTAGAAGTTCTTGGAAAGATGGGAAATCTTTTTCAGTAGCAATGTGTGGTGGCAGGTTATTCTATTCAATTACTGTTCGGGGGGTGATGGAATTGGCATAAAGTGATGAACGACAAGTTATATGTTTTATCTTTAAATAAATTATCTGTGCAGGGAAAGAATGCTGTGGGTGGTTCAAAGGTACGGGTAACAATAAAGTGTATGGACCAGCGAAAGGCGAGCGATTCTGCAGGAATGTGATAAGTCGTTAAGCTGAGCGCAATCATTTAGTGCAGAAATGCTAGCATATGGTGAATAATCCGAATAAATGAAGCAGACTGCACGGTTTTGTAGCAATTCGATTTCCTGAATGTGATAACTTTGGGAAGTTACCATTACATTTTCTCTCCTTTGCACACATGTTTTATGAGATACTGGTTGATGTGCATGTTACCTCACGATTAATTCTTGCACCATGCAAGTTTTGTAGACAAGGGTTAGGCTACATGGTATGAATAACATGGTGGTGAGTGTTTTGAGGGGCTACTGTCCAAAGTTTGCCATCTAAGATGATGCAGTGCTAGCTTTCTGAGCAGTTTAGTTCAGACTTATTCTTAACCATAATAATGATTAATTGATTGGTCAATAGAATGGCTGTAATTCAGCTTGCATGGTGGCATGCATTCAAGCTATAGCAGTTGGGGGAGTGGCAGGAGACACTTTCGCAATGAAATCATGTGCAACAGCAAAGAGTTAGCACTTTGCCTTCATAAGAAGAATAGCCCCTATCAATATTGGTTGTCCAGAAACACAATGTAGGGAAGTGCACTCACGGTCTATCAGAAAGCTTTGGAGCAGTTTTTTCCCTGTAGTGTGGCCTGTGATGATGGCAACAATATTTGAAGGAGAGAAACCCAAGCTATACACGAATAAGGCTTTCGTACCTCTCTTGTCAGTCTTGATGCTGGGAAGCAGAGGCTCTAAAGCGCCCTCCTTGTTCTTGCCCAAGCCTTCACCAGGTATCCACCCCATCTTGCGCAACAAGTGCATACCTATGCCCTCAGTCACAGGCGCAGCTTTCATGAACTGGTCCTGGGCACGGACAGCGACGGTGATGCTATTAAGACTATATCGCTTTATAAGAAAAAACTAAAGAAGCCCAGTGTTCCAAGCAGTGTGAAAGACAGAACCAGAGAAAACAAAATCATGACTAGATGCAGCATTTTCAAGGGCCTAACAGGTTGCTGTAGTTTTTACCGGATCCGTTCAAAAATATGCCAAGATAGGGGTGCGGTAGCAGCGGCGAGCAAATTCCCCTTCATGCCATTTTCTCGCTTCAACACGAACTAGGCATGCGAGAA
This sequence comes from Dermacentor silvarum, assembly GCF_013339745.2. NCBI lineage: Eukaryota > Metazoa > Arthropoda > Arachnida > Ixodida > Ixodidae > Dermacentor > Dermacentor silvarum. Next base: position 50,676,215 of record NC_051161.1, on the reverse strand, counting down.
CACCGCACACACGAAGCCATCAGCTATCTCAGGTCTGCTACCCTTCGAACACAGGACAGACTGCCTCCAAGACACACACAGACACGCTCAGCCATTGCAGCTGGAGTAGAAGAGGAGATGCGCACTAACCTTATTACAGCGGCACCATTTGTCACCACCATGGTGAAACGCACCTTTCACCATAGTGGTGACAGATAGTGCCACCATTCCCGTTGTACCAAATTCAAGCTTTTGCTTAGTGGTGGCATCGCAGGCGATCCACATTTCAGCGTTATTAAATGGGCAAGTAACGCTCACAAATGTGGCATGAAACTGAACCCACTACAAAATGCTACCGCTGTGTGAAGAGTTGAAATTAGCCTGCAGTTCATTTGGAAGAGCTGTGTATAATCATATATGCATCTATCGGTACCACACTAGCTTTTGCTGCCACAGTGGTTGCTTCCAGCACATCATTCACAGAAATAGCAAAGCATGAAACAGTATTCTGTTGGGCTAGTTGGTGCATGTCCACATAACTTTGCATGAGGACGACAGACAAGAAAGGAAAGAGAACACCGCTGACTGACATTTGAATTTTATTGAACAGAAGCAGGACTTATATAGACCTCCTGCATAATGCCAACAACCTTGTGCGCACATTGGCTTCCCACCACCATCATGAAGGGCATCGTGTAGCAGAGCCCATGCAGGCTCTGCTACAGATCTCACCGAGTTTGCTGCAATGTTCCAACACATAGCGTGTTCACTACCTAACGTGTCCCTGTGAATACAAGTTTCATTGTGTACAACAAAATAGGTAGAATATATTTTGGCATGTTCCCACGCTTTCGCCATGAATGCTTTGTTGATTCATCACTGCAAAAGTGCCGACGGGAAGAGGCATTGACTGCAGAAGCTGCAACTTTTGTCCAGTCTTACGTTCCCGATTCTGTCAGAGCGAATCGCACGAAAAACAAAGCGTGGACTGATTCGATATGTACTGGCGTTGCAACACAGCACTGTCATCTAACACAGTCGAAGTGGCCTCGCAAGCACTGGAGTATTCGGCCACACGATCTAGTCGGCTTGTTGCAGCTACCGCTGCCCATCATATCATGGAGAGCCTATACCTTTCTCAATGATATCTTGGCTCAAGAAATGCGACTGCTGTTGCCTACATTGCTTTAGGCGAGTGACACATGGCTCACAACAGCGCTGTAGCTCATATGAGTGTGACAAACAGATAACTAGCCATGTGTGGGCTGTACATATTCCTTTCAGCTGCGCTTAAGTCCTAAAATTAGTGCGAAATATGAGGAACGGTCGGCATGGCCTGTAGCAGAGCCGGGCAGTCTGCGAACTCCCTACGTGCGTCCTGCACTCGCCCACGCACCTACCCTTCATGATGGTGGCAGAAACCCAATGTGAACACAGGGCTGTCGGCATTGTGCAATTAGTCTATAGCAATGCAAAGAAAAGCAAATAAGACAGAAAAATTAACTTGAAGGTATAAATGACACTGCTACATAGGCTGGAGAAAGATAACCAATTTCTTTCTTGGATAGGGCGATTGACACCATGCCGACGTAGGAGCTGCTTTTCTTGCATAAAGCCGTAGCCTCTAGTATGGCCACAGGCATCTGTCTCAGTCTTTCTCCTGAGGACACGTATCCGTTCAAACATGGCACTGCAACCACAGCTAAGGCAATGTGCTGCCAGGTGGCCTGTCCAAAAAAGAAATCATCTTTCTCCTGTATATATAGCAGTGTCATTTAGATCCGCAAGTTCATTTTTCTGTTTTATTTACCTTTCTTTACATTACTACATAAGCCCTGCTCCCCTTCAACAAAATTCAGTTAGTCAGCAGTTTTCTCGTTTGTCTTTTCTGTCTTCATGGAAAGTTATGCTGGCCGAACCTGTGGTAGCAAGACATGGACTGTGCAGCAGTTAAGAATAGTACTACAGCAGTTCGCAAGAATTTATGGTCAAATCTCCAGAAATTATCAATCTATAGTGTTCATGGGCTGCTACAGGCTATTTACACATTAGTACGTACCTTCTTAACCCAAGCGGGAGTGGGCCCAGAGAGCTCATCAGGAGTGAGTGGCTTGAAGTCTATCGAGCCTGTGTATTGGCCCGGCTCTTGCTTTGATGCTACCCAGGCCTGGAACTGTTCACAGAAGTGTAGCAAACTTAGCCCTGATGCATGCAAGTAGCTAAGGAGCACAAGCTTTGCAGAAGCATTTCCCAAGCTCGAGCTATGCAGACGCCATGCTTCCTAACACAGTGCACATTATATCTTTTAAACCTCTCCCCCAACTAGTTGAATCTGTTGGGCCACAATGTCCACATTTTTTTTTTTATTTGCTTATTCAAGAGTTCGAATCGATGCCATGAACCCACAAGATTTGCAAGAATGCACTATGTGTTTTCATGTCTCAATATCTTTTCTACTCTAGGGAATGGGGAGAAGGTTATTAACCTCATTAAAAAAAAGATAATAAAGATCAGAGCAGAAACACATGTGCATCTCTGCCACAAACAGTTGCTACTCCATCCTCTCAAAATAAGTAGGCTGCCTGAAGCTATTTTCAGCTTCAGTTCACAAGGTTCTCCCATGTTGTTCAGATATTATGTATTCATATATTGACCCAAACCAAGCAGCTATGGCTAGGCTATTTGTTTCTAATGCTTCAGGCAAGTAATAGCAATAAGCCCTCCAACCTCTGTTGCTTAGCCAAGTTCCACGACAGTTGTGCACCCTTTATCTCAATGTGGCCCCATGAGGGGGCAAACGCTGTTACCTCTACAAAAAATAACCAACCCAAACAGGTGTCTGCATACACGCCGTTGGAAAATGCTCTGCAAACGAAATGAGGCACACTCCAGGCCTGTGACACCTACCTCCTTGTGGCAGTCGTGGTAAACTTTCATAGCTTCCAGATCCATCGGGTTCTCCTTGAGGGCCTTCATCGCTTCAACACGACGACTCATTATGGTTGCAATGTCGAGGCTCTCCTGAGGCGGAGATGGAGGGGGGCACGCGCATACTGCACACTTTGCTTTCTCTCTCTCATTCAACCTCACTCTCTCCACTGCTATTCATCTAGTGGCGCCAGAACAGACAGACTGAGGGAAGCCACGGCTCACCCTCATAAGTGTTATTCCAGTTCCCCCAGGCATATTTGAACTTACTGAACGCAAGGGCCAGGCATGGGGAATGTTTGGCTGCATCTGGCCATTGCACCAAGAACATCACACCATTATCATCCCCAAGCAGACAGTGTAACTTTCCGACATGACAGTGCAAGCACCTGGTGTAGCAAATAGTAACATGCTGTGAATTGCATGTACATTGGTTATGCGAGTGGTTCTCAGACTTCTAGCCGACGCAGACAAATAATCATTTATGGGGGTAGGGAGGATGTCCTTACTGTAACGCAATGTCAGGCTCTATATAAGACAAAATCTCAACTTGCAGCATATGGGTCCTAGGACACCATGATGCCTGGTTGTTACTTTTCCCGTTATGCTGAGCTTCAAATTCTTGTCGTCACCACCACTATGTGGCTATGCCAGAGATTCTGCTGTGTCACCGCTTCACCCAGTGAGGCGCTGCTTCCACGGTTGCGCGCTGCACCTTTTTTGGCCTCGACATGAGCAGCCAATAAAGAGTGTTGTCAGATTGGCTTGCAGTGTCCTTCTTGGCAGCGAAAAAGACATAAGCCTGCCCCTGCAAGAAACTAACCAGACCTGCTGTGCGCTTCACAACCCGTCAAGCTGTACCTGCGGCTACTGCTTTCCATCAGCGCTGCTCTGCTGCATATTATCATGATCATCACCAGCCTCTTTTTATATCCACTGCAGGACGAAGGCCTCTCCCTGCAAAATATGCATGTTATGCTTGCTATTAATTCAGTGAAAGAATAAACCAGCTCATTGTATTCCTTGTTGGGATTCGTCACTTTGTAATTCCTCGCCATACACAGGCGTCTTTGCATTCCATACCCGTCGAAATGTGGCCACTCCAGTCAAGAATCAAACCCGCAACCTGTCACTCAACAGCAGATTTCCGTAGCTACCGAGCTACCCCGATGAGTATGCTTAGCTTCAAGGCAACCCTGTGTGTAGAATATTGAGTCTAGTCGCATTCAGTATTAGGGACAATGGATTCTCTCAATGGAATTTTGGTGTTTGTGCTGTTATGCACACTTCTGAGCGTCAATACTTTTCCTTTGTGATGAGCTAATTTGGAATAGCCAATTAGACCATCGAGTCCATTGACTAATGGGCCAAACACTTCCCATCGCAGTTGCAAATCAGTGCATTAGGAATAACAGTCTTTGCAGCAGCATGGCTGAGCAGAACTTACAGTGAGATCGGTCATATCTGAATCAGTGGGGAGAGCACAGGACACAGCGGTTATCACAAGTGGTGGTAGCAACTGTCAGAACAACTTCCTACACTTCCAGAACTTTTTTACATTTTGTAGAGGATGTAATTTCTGCCATAAATGTAGGCACGTTTGCAATTGGTGTCATTAAAACCTAAATGTACAGAATATATTGAATAAGCTTATCGTAAGCATTTAAATTCCAGATAATCTTGCCTGCACAAGACTACAGCACTTGTTTTCTTGTCTTGGTGAAACATTAAGCTTTATGTCCCAGGCTTTGCAATGGTTAAATTTAAACACCAAAATGCACCTGAGGTGTTGCCAAACACAGCAAGCACAACATATTCATGAATATCCAGGTGCAACAGAAGTCACAAAGTGTGTGGACACACACAAGCCCACAAGCACTGAAGTGCACACAGCACCTCACAAGTATGTGTGTGCAACTCTTTGGTTCGTCCAGTCCTCTATTATGCATGGCCACTCTTGAACGTGTCTGACCAATAAGGCTGAAATCTCTATGCTTTTGCAGGCGCAACTTACAACTTATGAAAAATTGCCAAGATTAGGCAGGAAATTACCAGCCCTACTATGCACTGAACTATTATTGTGTATTTTTTGTTTACTCTATTTTGACATAAACAAGTGCAAGATTTCCCTAACACAGGGGTGCAGGGATTCGTGCATGGAAATGTAGGGATATTAGTGAACAGTATTTAAATTTCCCTTCACACTGCGATGCCACCCCGGTAAACATGCTGGATGGTAGCAGCAATCGCGAGGATGGTAAACGTTGCTCGGCATATGCATGTCATGACAATCAGTATCAGTAATGTTAGGACAGTAACACTATGCTAAAAATTTGCCGTGGTTGAACGTGGTTAAACCAAGTTTGTCAAGCGATAGCACGGTTTTGCTTGCTTTGGGAAAGGACAGACGCTGCTCGGCGCCATCAGCAACTACCGCATCTACAACTGCACCACAAGACAACACACACAGACGCTGCTCGGCGCAGCAGCAGCGGCGAGTGAATTAACCTTCAGGCTGCGTCTCGCTTCAACGAGAACTAAGCATTGAAAGCGCAGCGCATACGAAGCTACCAGCACTCAGCGCACTTTGTACATATCGCAGATTGCTTTGAAGATGAGGCCCGCACGACCGTGCACTTTGTCCACATTGCAGTCCCAGTTTGACCCTGGCCGAGCTTGAAGGGCAGACTTACGGAACCAGGCATTTTCTGGGTTTGTACATGCAGTAGTAGAACTATCGGTCTAAAAACTATTGTTTACAACACTGGCCAAAAGTGCCATGTCAGATCCTTTGTTCACTCTTTCAACAGACAATACTCCTCAATGGCACATCTCTACAGTAGTCCCCTCAAAGCCATTGAAGATACCTCCCAGGAACCCCATGGGAACTTTGAGAAACACTGGCCTACATTGAGCTAAAGCTACATTGTGAACTATAGCTGTATTATTACACAACATGCGGCAACAAAAGGTCGCCATGCACAAATGAATAAAAATCAGACAATGCTTTCAGTTTGATCATTGGACTCGGGACACATATATGTTTTATTCTGGATATCACTTACTACACCACGGTGTTGCAGGTGTCTTTTTTTCCCCCACATATGCTACTAAAAAAAAAAAAAAGCACTGCCATAAATGATGATGATAATGATGCAGTTCTGACGCCACTGTATCCAGACACACACGCACATTGCCAAACACTAGATGGTTCACCTTAAAATGCACACCAATCAAAAGCAAAACTGCTGCTATGCCAGCATCTAAAGAGCTGCACCTACCAGCAGGCTTTGCTATTATTGACTGTTGTCTGAAGAGGGATCCTTGGCAGCAAACATGAGCCACGCTACTTTGAAAAAAGAATAGCACAACTCCTGGAGTGACGGACAAGAAAAAGTGAGGTTTGCAGCAGCTGCTGGAAAAGTTCTTTGAAATTTCTGGTTGAAAAATCTTAAGAAATTTTTAGAACTTTCAGAAGTTATTCACTTTTTTTTTTTCCCCTGCAGCTTTGCAAGAGCCCTTCAGCCTCTTTCCAACTGAAGACAGCTGGCATCGCATGCTGTAGTAGTGGCGTCATAGTTTACTGCCGTCGCCCTTTGAAGCATTAGTACCTACTAGTGTCGCTCTGTTGAACACGTCATTAAATACACGAGAGTTAACAGAAACTATTTTTGTTATGGATGGTGCCACAAGCATGAAGCAACACTTGGGACTTTTTCATACCACAAAAAAAAAAAAAAACTAATCCTATTTGTGAGTCTGTAGGCCTGTCGGCAGGCATCTGCAACTGATATATGCCACTTCGACATTTGCTGCCTAGTTAGAGCTAGACAACTAATTGTAGTTATTTATGTATCTAAAACGACAAAAAGACCACACACGTTTATGACAAAATTTTTTGCCCTCATCCCCACTAGTGCAAACTTTTGTCGGTTCACTTGCATTCAGCACAAGGGATTTACGAATAAGCATTAATCTTCGGAAGCAGTAGCAAACTGCAGCTGTTCCGAAGTCAGACTTCTTAAATATCACCCAGCTATTGGCATGCGAAAACTAGTAAAAACAAGCAAGACAGTACACAGACGTCTACATCACACGACGTCCCAGCTGCCAGAATGGCATGGCGACAATTACGGCAACACACCAGCTGCTGCTCTCTCAACGCCAGGCCATGTTTGGCAAACAACCAAGCCCAACCAGCCCCCACAAGCAATGCCCCTTCTTCCCTTTCATGCCCTACCACCAGACAAGTGCCTGTTGGGAGTGCCACCAGCCTCCTCATCAGTCAAGCTGTATGAACGACAGACAACCACTTGCCCAACACAACGTCACACAGGACAACTGAGCAGCTGAGGGGACCCTACCAGCGCTGTGTCTGGCGGCTCCATCACCGTCGAGGAAATCACTGCTGACGAGACGGGCAGCGGAACCTCCTCCATCTGAAACACAGGCGGAGTGGCAACAGTGGGCAGCGGGGAAAAGGTATCAGTGGAGGGTAAGGGAGGAGGAGGGGGCATGAGGGCAAGCGGGGAGGTGGTGCCTCCCTCCTTTGGAGGGGCAGCACGACTCTTGGTAGCGGCAGCCCGAGCGACCTTGGGGGCCGGTGCCGGCTCCGTCTTCTCCACGGGCACCCACTCGAGCTCTTTCACGCGGTGCTGGTTGCCACTCGAGACGGGAAACTGTTTGTGCAGGTGTGCAGCATCGGCCACCTTCTCGGCGAGCGTCTTCACGGGGAGGTTGGTGGCATTCTGTGGAGGAAAGCGCGTGCTTAGCCCCAAGCGCCGGGGGGAGGGGTCTCGGAGGCGGAGCGAAGGAGGGGGGGGACGAGGCTGCAAGGGGCGCAGAAAGAGTAGTATGGCAAGGAAAGAAACATGATGGGAACACTGCGTGTCTTTCGCAAGTGTTTGTGAGTCCGCAGGAGCAGTAAAGAAAGGCAACAAATTGTCATAGCACAAGTTTATTAAACACATGCAGAGGAGGCAAAGCATAAAACATCGTTCTGCAGCCAATACACCAAACAAGAGAGTCGAGAATCAGAAATTAGGTGCAATCACCCTTAAAACACGGGCTCAATCAATGACTCCCGAAGTGCATTGACGTGGTGGGTCGTTTGGAGGTATGTGGTGGCAAGTCAATGACGCTGTACAACAACAGAGCAATCGTTGAATACAAGTCATTTGTCCAGTAGACTCTTGAGAAGCAATCCCTCTTCTCGCCCATTTCTCAGGTCTTAGACCTTTCGTAACCCAAGCACGGTGTTGACACATGAAGTATGTTGCCATCATTTCAGCTGACAACTGAGACCATAACGAAGGACCCTTAATGTAACTGAGAACTTATGCTGATGTAAATACCAGAAGTGATCAGTGCATCACATCTACATCTGCACTTTCTATTCCGATATATGCCCAATTTTTACATGAAATCAGGTGAAGTGACCCTTGTACTTCCATTTTTACTTAATGGAGCCCACCTGATGAACAAATTGAACGTTAGATATATAGAGCAAAAAGTGTAGCAAAGCATTCAAGCAGCGTTATCAAGACCCGCTGAAAAAGGTTGCGCATGTGTGAAACACCAGAAGCAAACATCCAATCGAAACATAACACCTTTCCAAAAAAAGAAGATCAAGCCATATGTACAAGCCAAAGTTTCTTGAAAGCAGTATAAGCACATTAACTATTGGTCCAGAACACAGCAAAGCAGACAAAACTGAAAGAACAAAAAACAGTGTGAACAGCATTTCTCAACATAAACACTGAGAGCTGCCTTACACAGTGTTGTTGTTACAGGACCTTTCATGTTCTGTTTGAAAGCAAAAGGCTGTCTAAAACACTGCACGCTATTAGGCTACACATGAATGAAAATTAAAGTAACAAATACGTGGTGTTCATTGTTGATCGGTGATGAAAACAACACACATGACATGTACACTTTGAAAGAATTAAAAAAAAAAAGAAAGAATAGATATTCTCTCAGCCACAGTTCACAACAATCCATTACCAGAGAGTACAACAAATATAGTTCAGACAGCAAGTTGGTGCCACATAAAAAGTTCGAAACAACAAATGTCAGATCACCGAGACATGAGACAATAATTTGAACACAAGCTCTCTCCATTATGCCAAAACAGGTGAAATACTAATTTCGCTGACGATTAAACTGTACGTATTCACAAAAATAATGTAGTGACAAGAGAACAACTGTACCACGAACGACAGGCTCACCTACAAGTGCAAAGAAATTATGACGCCAAGTCAAGGCATTCAAGGCAGACGCTCAATCGGAAGCACTCCATCTACCGCTACCAAAGTACTAGACACTGCGACAATGTGCAGAAAGTACCAGCCCAATTACATGCTAGCATGTAGGCCCTGGTATTCCGTAATCAATTGTACAAACTGTATGAAAGAGATAAAAACCAAATGCTGGCGATGGATTTTCGAGTGTAGACTGCATCGTATCATTGCTTTCTCCTCTACACCAAAGAAAGCCACCATGAAATGTGCGTGGCAGGTGCTGTACTAGAGTAAATGTATTTTCTTTCCAAACAAAGTGCGAACCATGGACTACGACTACATATACCGATGTACACATACAGTGGATACATGTGCAAATCAAGAATTTGCTTTCCGAGAACACCCTCACAAGGCTATTGCCTCACCAGACACTGAAACTCGGATGCAAACCAGAAGCCTTAGAAGCAGACGCACTGCAATAACACAGCTTGTGAGACTAGCTACACAGTGACCCTGCCCATTTCTCACACACGTGGATCACAGGCAGTGCTTTCCACTTGCCAATGCAGTAGCACAAAAACATTTGCAAACTCTGTCTTCACTGATGCTATGGTCTGGTTCCATATACAAAGTGTGGAGGTAAATCGATCAAAGATGTCACCTGCATGAGTACAGTGGAATCTCGTTGATACGATCCTCACAGGAACCGGAAAATAAAATGTATCATTCGAAAATAATTGTATATAAGAAAAAGAAATGGTATATAAGAGGAAAAATGTATTATGCAGAATCGTATCAACGAGATTTCACTGTAGTTGTAAGTACGATAAAATGCAGTGAAGGGGCAGCTTGGCATGTTTTTGATACAATGAGTACCTTTAGTCAAGACACAGCACTGTGCACCTTTCCAATGCCCACTCATCACATTGCTAAGTTAGCAGTTTGCTATAGCAGCGCCACGTTCCAGGGCATTTTGCACCTGTTAATGCTAGAGCATCGAAAACTTTTGCCTTCTGCTGCTGTAACTGCTTCCCTGCCTGTATGCTACACACAAGCATTTTATACCTCTCAATACTACAGCATCGACAACTTCTGCCTTTTAACTTTTCCACTGTCCGCATACTACATAAGCACAACAATGACATGCGTCGACATAAGGTACTATTGGTAAAGTGGATACTTTTGATGAAGTGTTTTCCACAATTGCCACAAGCAGACAACACATGGCACGATGCGACGACATGTCATGTACCTGAACGAAGGCTGCTTCAATTGTCAGAATCTGTTTTTGCTGCAGTTGGTGGAACATCAGGTCGTACATCAGGTCACACGCGTAATTGTGCCATGTGTCTTCTGTTTTAAGCAAGAACTGGGCGTGATGCATAGACAAACTATAGCTTCACTGGGCACATAAGCAAGAGTACACCAGCTTCATTTCTAGTCATACTGTGATCACAACTGAATGTATCACATGGACTTGCAAAATGTCCAAGTTGCAAGCACCTTCAAACATAGCTCTTTCAGTCAAGTTTTCAATTTAAATCAATCCAACTTTGTGGCAAGGATACCTGCCATATTTCCACGTTTACGCACATGACCCGCACTCTCAATTGCAACACTAAAAAAAAAATTGGGGGATAAAATACATGGGTATAAGCTATGCAATCAATTACAATTACGTTGTGAAAGCAACCTGGTACAACCGTCAGCACAAAGCCATGAGCCAGAAACAATCCCATTTTGTATTTTTGCTGTTGCTCACTGGTAATGCGTGTTATGGCGTCACAGCAACGTGGGGCGTATTTATACGTAAAGTCAGCTTTCATACGTGGTTTCGTGCCAGCAAGCGCAAGTTTTTCCTTCACGGCAATGCAGAGCACACTGCTATGAAGCTGCATGTGCAGGCAGAATGTACACACCACCCGCTCCCCCATTATGTCTTCAAATTTCTATAAAATTTTTGGTGCGGGTTATGCATGCAGAAATGTGGCCTTTGCTGCAGCAAAGTATGCACATATTCGAATTGTGAAGATTAATTTGCCTCACACAAATGAACGTTTCAACCTGCTATTCTTCAAATCTTCTCTTTAAAAAAAAACTTTGACTAAGGTAACTTTAGTAAAGCAGTGTTTACTTTTCTGTGATTCATGACATCTGTCAGTGAGCTACCAAGACTTTGCAACTTATGTGAAATGAACGTATTCTTAATGAGGGCAAGGCTATATTAATGCGAGTGACAAGAGCACATGCTGACGAGGCACTTGATGCACGGACAGATTTTGGATGTGGCTCTGGCTTGAATTTTTTGCAATAGTAAAGTGATGACAGGACTTGTGTGCATTTCATGCCAGTACTTTTCAAATTAAGGAACAGATACGACAACCACACTTAACCAATGTCAGTTCCAGAATTACGAGGTATGACGTCGTGCACAGTCACACACAAGCTCAGCAGCCTTTAGGTGTTTCATTTTCCTTTGTTGTAACTATGTGCGCTGCACATTGCAATGCACCAAACTATATGTTGCAAAAGTAACTGCACCATAAAATCACAATGCAGTGACGGTTTCCTTGCAGTCTCACAATATTGAAAATAAATTCAACAATGTATAACACAGTCAACGCCCGATTTTTCGGACATGCCCGATAATTTGCAAACCTTCGCGGCACCACCACGTACACCCCATAGAGTCCATGTATAAGAACGTCTGAAATTTCAGATGCAAAAAACTTTCGTCGTCTGATTTTCCGGACTTTTTGACATGACCGCAGATCCGAAACAGCATTAATCAGCCACCGCCGCCGCCATTTTGATTACCTCGCCGCCTTGAACCAGTGCTTTTGTACGCAGATCTGCTGGCAGCCATAGCCACCACCGCGGCAATGCTAGGCTTCATTACTGCGACAATCGCTACCAAGCTTTTCGCTGTTCGGTGCTGTGTTTCTCATTGAAACAATTAGCCACTGTTAGCAATGGCGTCGACTTCGCCTTTGTAATCCTCGCCAATGGCTTCGACGTTTGGAAAGCACAGCGCGTTGCACAATGCCAGTTCCCAAAGTCAGCTTCGCCTCAATGCAGCTGTGTTACGCAGCGAAGCATACCATAAATTGAAAGGGGATATTGTCACGGGACACGCTATGCATTTCTTAATTTTACATGCGTGCACCCGCCACCTCAAATCACAGTACGAGCACCGACACGCCTAATAAGTGTACTGGCAGGCCTTCAGAGCTATTTCGAATATGCCTGTGGTGATTTGTGCCCTTGGGGGCAGTAAAAGGCACGCATTCGTTTATTCGGACTGGCCGATTTTTTTTTTCACGCACGGTTCCTAGGAAGTCCGAAAAATCGGACGTCGACTGTACCGCTGGCGCATGGCCACTTTCGATCGTGATAGAGCCCAATCCGAATCAAAATTCTCTACGGAGATTGGCTCCCTCCCACAGCCTTCACAAAAAACAATCGCGACCAAGGAATTTGATCCTGATAGGGCTCGAAAGTGTGCTGTATGACGCCCGTATAAGTCGATCACACACTATACCTAGTGACAATCTAAGAATTCAGTGCAAGCTCTGCTCACAGAACTGCACCTCTCTCAGCATCTCTGCACTCCAATAACTGTTACCAACATTGTCCAGCACTGAATAAAGTTCGCCTCTGCTATGACGCCGCAGAAAAGAGTGAACAAATTCTCTATTAGAGAATGAGGTATTTGCCACTGCACTCCTATGTTGTCACCGACTGATAAAAATGGGTTCTATCGGGATCACACATTCAAGAACAGGACACAGTGAGGTGAGCTGTCGAGTCAATCACACAAAATTTTTAATCGGTTCCGAAAGACAAACTGCCTCGAGTTTTTTTTTTTTTTTTTTTAGTTTTTTTTTTTTTTTTACATGTCCAGGGCACAGGGGCTTCACAGTCACACAGGAGCAACAACAGTGAGAAATGTGAAGGTGTAACAAAGGAAAAAACAATGTAAGGAGGGTTTCCAGACTGACTGACAAAGCAATGCCATTACAACAAAAAGTCCCTTGTTCATCGTCCCATCTAGCGCGGATCGGTGTTTTTGTTTTTTTTGTTGCTTTTTTTGTCCTGTCAGTGATAGGTGATAGCCCGAACGGAATTGTTTTCGTCGGCGTAGTAGGTACTTACAGGAATGTTAAACCTAATCGGGGGTGGAGGTTCCTTCAATTTGAAAGGGTGGTGGTGTGTTTGTTGGAACTCTTCAGCCACTTCCTCAGCTGTCTTGGGTTCCACTTCACCAGCGTACTCGCGCTTCTCTTCGTCGGAGATGGCCTTGCAGATTTCTGCGAGAAGAGACCAGAAAAAAAGGTGGAGGAAGAAAAGAATGTCAGTGATGACCACCTAGTTGTACAACTTCCACAAGCTTCAATTCACAATAGTCCGCCAATAGGTTGGAGACAAAGGATTCTTAGCACAAGTCCACCAGTTTCAAATTACATTTCTCAGCAAGACAACACACTCAGCATGCTGGTAGCTATGACCAGAAACTAGCACCACCTGCCCACAGACTTTCACAACGAAATCCAACTGCTTGCTAGTCTTTATAATGACTTACAGTAAAACCTTGTTAACTCGAAGTTGTAAAAGCAGGCGAACATTTTCGAGATAAGCAAATTCACAAAAATATGAGCCCTTGCACCGTGCACAAACCAGTCCGCTTCACTCAGACAGGCATATGCTAGCAATCTAACACAACCGCTTAGCGGGAATGCTAGTGCGCCAGTACACAATACCTCATGCCTGCAGCGGCACAATCACTTCCCTCATTCCGCTTACAAAGCCGACTGAGCAGAGCGTGAGAGCGCGTCTGCTTGGCTTCTCCGTCGTTTTGCAGCCGAGCTGACAGAGCATCCCTTGTGAAGTCTCAGCACAGGAATTGTGAGCGGAGTGAAACATAAGGGACACTCAACTAAAATCATCTACAGTCGCTAACGGATTTTTTGGACTCCAAAAATTCGGACTTGTTGCATATTCCAGACTTCATAAATGCACAGTCAGGGTTCCCATAGATTTAATGCATCTTCATGACTAATTTTTCGGACAAATTTAGGCCCCAAATTTCAATTTCCAGACTAAATCGCTCGTTCAGAGTCACGCTACCTGATCTTGGAGGCCGCCATGTTGGATTTCCCGCTGGCTTGGCCAGGCTTCGTTTCCAGTGGCCCACTCTATAGCCTCCAAGATTGGGAGGCGCATGCTATCAAAAGAAAGCGCGCGCGAACAATGTATGAAACTCTATGGTGCGCCATCCTCCTGTCTCAGAGGCCATGCCCGCTCTTCCTTAGCTAACAAAACGCTCCGGGGGATGGCACTTTTTCTTTTAAAGCAAAGCTTTATAAGTCTAAGCAAAATCGTATATGGCTAGGCAAAATCACCTGTGTACAGAAAACTATCATAATCAGCAATGGCTCAAGCGTCACCGTCATCTTCTGCAGCTGGCTCGTTGGCGCTCGGGCCTCGGTACAGTGTACTAGAAGGGGGCAGTGGGCTTACTCAGCCGCTCCTCTGACGCAGTCAGCGTCGCATCCAAGAGGTGGCGCCACTGGCAACTTCAATGGAAGCTTTGCTTGCAGAAGCTTTGATTTTCCTTGCGTTTCTGGCGGTTTCAGTTCGAAGCAGTTCACACTCTTATTTGTTTTTAATTTTGACATACTTGAGAGTCTTTACATATCTTTAGCAAGCACTACATTTGTTTAGGCCACATGATATTTGCCATAATAGTACCTTGTGGAAAAGGAAGACGGCAACTCTTGGGCAATTTGCTGCCTATCCTAACTCTTAAGCCTTTTTTGCAAAGAGGTCATCGCTGACGGATTTTGCTTATGTGGAAGGGGCCTTCGAATTTTCCGAATTATCGGGCAATCGTAAAAAAATTGAAAGAAAATTTTGAATGAAAGGGACGGTAACCAAATATACGGTTTCAAGCCGTGTCGATCTAATGTAAAATTTTACCAGACAGAAAACAGTGCGCACATACTACCCAGCTGGGCTAAAAAGAAAGAAAAAAAAAAAAAAAAAAACATCAGGCATGCCAACCAGGTTTGTGCCTTTGCTTCGCCAAAATGAATTTGTACATATGGCTTAAATATTTCATCGTTCCACTTTAGTTGTTCCATGCTTCACAGTAGCCTTCTGCGTTTATTATATTAACCATCATTACGCTGGCACACATTTATTAAATCAAATCAGGTTGATTTTATCCATAAAAAAATGAAGGGAGGCCTGAACAAAAAGTGAAAACTAGTTCACTTGACAATTAGGCTCAGGCCTATGCTTATGTGCAGCTATATAAGGGTAAGCAAAATGAAGATAACAGGGCTGTTGCTGACACAAAGCTTTTATTTGCAAGTACAGCAAGCCATTGTTTCATGCACTTCAACTCATAAGCAACGGTTCAACTTCAGCTGCTTGGCCCTCTGCCGCTTTCCTGCCTTGTCACAGTTAATTCCTTTCACATAAAAATGCAGACGTGTGACAATGTAAAAACGAATTATTTTAGCTGTGAGGCTAAGAGCGTGCACATTGCAGCCAACTTCGAGGGGAAGCTTACTCTTAACTGCCAGCATGTCCATAACGCTGTCAGAGTGTGGCTCACTCTGACAGAAGCATTCTGTGAAAAGATCCTCTAGCTTTTTCACGAAGCCGTAAAGCTGACTGGAGGGATAAAGGAGGCCTCCTCAGTCATAGAAGTTTGTTAGCCGGGCAAGTTGAAAACTTTCGCCTGGTGACGTCATAGTAAGCAGCTTTATGCATTCTTGGCATTTTGTGCTGGAATTGACAATACACTCCCGCGTAACATAGCCCGCAATGTGGTAAGTGAGCCTCGAGTCGCTTCTGGCCACGTGCTGGTTATGGTCGTTTGAAACCCGCAGGCCCGTGCAATGCTGGGGTACCACGTTTTGTGTGGCCTCTGTGGCAGTAGCGCTAGAAGCAGTTTGACTGCACTCATTTCGGTAACATGATGCTTCGAGATAGTCAACTTCCAGTAAGGAGGCCAGTGTACCTTCCTCGCAGTTTCCTTCGCTAACTGACCTAACTAGACCATAAAAAGAAAGACAATTCACAGTGATCAGGAGCTGCGGTGGACATGAGCACAAAACGTGGCTGGAAATGGAGCTCGCATACTGCGCTCGTGTCGTCCAGGGGCTTGTCAGCTCTGTGGAGGTTTTTTTCCCACTCTTTCCGCCTATTTTTATCCTTCGCGACGCCAAACAAGGACAACTTCGGCCCATCCTTCACATAAACATAGCCTGTTTGGCACCCAGGCGCGTAACAGTGATTTTGTCGATGGCGCGGCATGGCTCAGTTACTGCAAGGCATACTAATCTCTTGCAGGCTATGTGCGAAAAAAAAAAACACTGAATAAAAAAAAAAAAAAAAACCACGCGACGACGTCCACAGAAGAAAAAGAAACAACGCAGTTCTGCAACTCCAACAAATATGATCGGGCACTGGGCGGGCACTGGGCAGCTGCGCCGTCGCACCCACGCTCCATTGAAACTGACGCCAGCGCCGCCGCTCGGGCTATCGGAGAAGCTCATATTTGCGACATTCGTGGAGCCGCCACATCGCATAGCCTCCGCCGGGGAGTAAGCCCACTGCCCCCTTCTAGTACACTGTAGCCTCGGGTTGCCCTCATGCTCGGCACATGCTCGTGCCACTGCTCTCGCGTTCGTTGTCTTCTTCCACAGCTGGCTGCGCTGCCGCTCATCATTCCAGCGTAGAATTTCACTTACTCTTCTGTCGTTGTAATGGGGAGGCCGTGTTTACGGGAGTATGAGCCATTCGTTGTCTTAACGTAACAGACATATTTAATTTTGAAGCAATTTAATTTCAAAGAATTGCTAACGGCAATGGCGGGCGAATGCTGCTAACCACGCCGCCGAGCAAACTCGAGACATCAAACGCAAGCAACAATGGCGGCCTGTGGGCATACCATCAGCGACATCGTTATCTCCATCACAGCCGAAGGTGTGTGTAACCTCATAATTGAGAAATATACTTTAATCAACCCTAGAGATTAACCCAGGGATAAATACTGGGACCGCATGTTTCAGCTTTGCTGGTTAACCATCTTCACGGAGTGGAAGGGCAAACAAATTTTTTTTGCCTTTCTTTTTTCGGTCAGCACTATCCTCATAACCACTTACTGTGGTATCAGGGTTTTTTTTTTTTTATTTGTTTTTTCTCAAGTTTCGCTTGCTATTTCGCACAGAGCAGGTGTGTCTCGGAGACGTCGCATCTTTCTGTGTGTTTACGCAGCTTCGCATTTGTGTGATCGGCGCCACCTCCTGTGCCTTCGCGAGAGCCAAGTGGTGCTAAGTAACGGGGCTTGTTTCTTCCATCTCCATGGCGATCTCTGCCAACGGAGACCGCCAACGTGGTGACGCTCTTATCGACTGCATATGGAGATGACGTCAGTCTTGCGCAAAACCAAGCAAATCTGATCGCCTCCAAGCATAGTATGAGGCAGGGCACTATTAGAGATTTTTTTTACACCACTCTAGCATAATAAATTTTATTTTTTTGGGTGAACGAGTTTTTCGGACTCTTCGATTTTTCGGACTATTTTTTGGTCCCTGTGAGGTCCGGAAAATCGGTTGGCGACTGTATTGCCAATGAGAGCGCAGCCAGCCTTCAATAGCAGATGATAGGAGTGGCATAGAATCAAGCGGAATTCGCTAAAAACTCAGTCTTGTTGGCAAAACTCTTGTTGGCGATATCGCAAGGTATGAAAATTTTTCGGTAGCAACCTTTTCCCAACATTTTCAGAGTCGACAATTTGAGGTATTCAGAGTCCGGCACAAAAGCATTTCGAGATCAGAGCTGAAAAATACGACACCAAGCAAGGGACAAATTTCGCGACTTTACCGATATTTCGAGATATCAGAGTTCGAGTTAACGAGGGTTTACTGTATTTAAAGAACAAGCAGTTGTCTCGGAAGCCTACATAACAGGGTAGCATGCACTTCTACACTAGAGGAATTCAATGACACCGAAACAGCATTTCAAGCAGAAAACACACCACCTTTTGGCAGTCGTTTGAGAGTTGTGAAGCCCACTGTATAACTTATGCAAGCCCCTTCTCAAGAAAGTGAGCAATTCCAAAGATAACCAAAGAACATGCCAGAGACTAATGAAAAACATTCTCAAGAGCACTTACATAGACTTGACGAAACATTAGTCTATAGTCTACCTTGATGTGGCTACCATTCTCATAGTTGGCGCTTTGTCCATTATCTCTGCTCCATGTATGTGCGCTCCACAAGCGCTGCGAAGAGCGGTTGTGTAGTCACTCACCAGTGAGTGCAGCCAGGGACCTTTTGACCTTTGGCGGCTCCTCAGTTATGCCAAGTGTCACAGAGGGACCCGTCCCATCTCCTGACAATGCCAAGGGCAGGACTGGAGCCTCACTCGGGGGTGTTGAAGTCGCAGATGTACCCACATCCAACCTGGCAGCCAGCGATGACTTCGGATCAGCTGCAGCAGCTGCCACTGCCGCTGCCACCACCTGCGTGCAACATAAATGCTCCTTTACGATATTCCGTCAAGTTACTACCGATCATCAATACAATCTAACCAAGATTCTATTGACTTTCCACCAACCATCACAATAAGGTCTTACTGAGATTAAACAGACTTCTGGAAAATGTGTAAGGAGCATTTCATAACCATTAAATATCCATTCCATTGCACACCCTACCACAGGCTCAAGAGACTTACTGTTGCACTTCAAGTAATCATACATGCAATCCTATTGGGATTCTGCTAGAAAACAGAATTGTTAGACAGCCATCACAGAAATTTGCATTCCACAGAAGACCCTTAGGGGAATGCAGCTAAAATTGAAAAGGAAGCGTGAGCATGCTGGCTTCAACATATCTGACTCAAACACTTGAGTGCCATGTTTTTGACCATAGTTTTGCGTTCACAGCAAAATTTCCATGCACATTTCTCCTGGGCTAGGCTCTCTTTTGAAAAAGGTGAAATAGTGTGTTTTATATGCTGCATTAGGCTACCAAATATGGCCAGCAGATCTCTGTCAATTACTTAGAAAGCTGCATCCAATGCTCTGCTGGTGTGTCGGCAAGACATTGAGAACATGCAACTGAATGCTTGCATACACACTACTATTCTTGGTTGGCATCACTGGCCACATAAGATCAGTTGCATGCAATGAGCTTCTTTTTCATATATCCCACGTAACACTGTCTACAGTCACAGCATTGTGCGCCAGTTAACTAAGAAACCTTCGGAAAGGAAAAAAGATACAAGAAAAACAGGTGCTAGAAATTCTATTAAAACGCTGTCCCAAATGCTAATTTTCTTTTAATTCTTTGAAAATTTAATAGTTTCTTACTTATGACATGTAAGCTGTGCAGAAATGGCTGTAGATTTGCAATCATGTTCAAGCTAACAAGAGCAGCTTTTAAGAACTCATTAGGTTCTGATAATTGAAAAAGACTATACATTGGCAGCTAGCAAAATTATGACAGTACTATTAAAGTTATGGAACAGACTCATTACAAAGACTGTAACAGAGAACTTTCAGTTAATTTAAAGCATCACAGTAGAGCCACAGCTGAAATGCTGTATCACTTTTTGGTAACCGATCTCAACATCATACTGTAACTGTACAACTAAGCTCAATGGTTGACTCTTCCCCTGCACCTATTTTTAGCTCACACTCGCAACATTGCGTAACAAAGAGGTACACTGTGAGTGTACCCTTATTGCCAATACCCTAATCTACAAGCATGGGCATCAAGTACACAATATAATTTAAAGCATAGTTCTCACAAATAATGGCACCTCACAACTTATTAATGGGGTGTGCAATAGGTAAACACTCATTCACTTGTGCGGGGCATGGCAGTATAAAAGGGAACACTTAATTGGTGTGCAAGCCACTTGCACTGATGACAACTTTCAATATGTGACTTCAGCGATTGCTGGTCAGTACTTTAAAAGTAGAGAGCTCATGTGTGCCTTTTTGTTTTCCGTTTGTGCTTTCTTGATCTCGACACAAACATAAGGACAATTCAATGTCTCCAATGCAAATCAAGTATTCCGTTTTATACTCATCTCCACAGTACATCTTATTCGGCCATACTCATCTCCACTGTACATCTTATTCCAATATTTTCTATTTCCTGGAACAAAGCAGTCACATGAAATCGTGCCTTGATAGAGCTTCAAGTTGAATACATACCTCAGCAAATAAGCAAGGGCTAATAGAAAAATATTGTCATGTTGCAATAGGACACTGGTTGGAGTCAGAGAGTCATCAAGTACCACTGACAAATTCCAAAGTTTCAACGGCTACATTTCCGACCACCAGGCAGCAGTGAAAAGCATTTGAGCACATTGTAGATACCTTTTCTACTGTTACCCCAGAGGCCACCAGTAGCAGACAAATGCTAAGTTTCTTTCACTCCGCATCCAGCCCCTGCAAGCATAGTGCAGAAAAAGGCGCGCAGACAACACATAGTGTATACCCCTCCCCCAACCCCACAAAATACAGCACTGGAGGGTCCACAAACCACGTTTACTGCGAAGCTTCATTCTCCGCAGGTGGGTCTAAAGTGCTGTCAATGCATCACCTTCCAGAAAGGATTCTTTAAAAGCATACAGTAGCCGCCAACTCGAAGGTGTCTGAAACAATAGGATCCTGCTCGATCCTTTTCCCTGCACCCATCAAAGGACCTGGATGTTGTGTGCACCTCCGGCGAAATGGAAGTCTCCTGTGAAGTCCTGCGTCAAGACAGCGCTCGTTTCTCTCTCCCTCTTTGTCAATGTGTGAATCTAAAGAGAACAGCTGTGACGTCAGATGCCACTACGGCTGCCTCTCAAATAAAGCCATTCTGACGAAAACAAAGCACCGTAGCGGTAAGAGCACTAATTGTTTTCTACTCAAGAATGCCACAAATGGTTATCGTGCAGGCCGCACATGAGAGCAGCCACTGATTTGCCACTCCACAGGATTGCAATGGTTAGCCTGGCCATGACGTACTTCGTACCAGATTGGTGGATTCAAATGAGCTGCACGTGACAGAGGATTTCAATCGGCAGGAGAGTTCTATGCATGCTTGTAGAGCAATGTTAGCTGTAGTGACAAGAAGCCGTCGCAACGTGGAAACCTGTCGGTTTGTGTTAAAAACTTCACCCAACCTATGTCAATTCAATATGTAACCAGCCATTCAACTGGCAACAAGGTTCGGCACAGTCAGACTACCAATCAGCTCCTGAAAAATGTTTCGAAATTCTTGTAAGTGGCTTCATCCTACCAGCACAACTTCAATACAAACACTGCTAACTTTACACGCAGCATTTTCTTTAATCCACCACCACGTCTTAATTGACACATGTTACATTGCGACAATGACAGGCACACTGTATCAGTAAATGAAACCAGCCTGAAACAATTGGGTCAAATTAGCAACCAAAACACAAGAGCAGGAATGTTTAAGCACAAACTA
This sequence comes from Dermacentor silvarum, assembly GCF_013339745.2. Taxonomy (NCBI): domain Eukaryota; kingdom Metazoa; phylum Arthropoda; class Arachnida; order Ixodida; family Ixodidae; genus Dermacentor; species Dermacentor silvarum. The sequence continues at coordinate 50,654,563 of NC_051161.1, read as the reverse complement.
CGAATTGGAAGATGCAAAGTTCTCTCCATCAACACAGCTTTGTTCTTTCATTTTGCCTTTCTTGACCTACAACACGATCTGAATGTCACTGCATCCATTACCTAGCTGTGCTGCATCAACGCTCCCCCAAGTTGTCCTTAGACCGTTTTTATTGCTCGCGAATGAGCGCAAACCAATCGAGTCAAGCAAAAGCACAAGTGGGCCAGCTCACTTTGACAGTCGCGTTCACGGCTGCCGCTGCAGCCACGGGGAGACCCTTGGCGACCACACCACGCTGCAACATGGCCTGCATGTTCTTGCGAGCAGCCTCCAGCAGCTGGGCCTTGTCCACCTTGACCACCGAGGGCTCCCTAGAAGGAAGACAATCATTAATGCAGGCCTTCAAGGTCTAGTGCAACCGCTAACCAGGACTGGCGTGCTGAAGATTAGGAACATGTGCAACGGTCATTAAAGAGGCAGTGAAACAGTTTTTGAGCATGATTACTAAGCCTGCCCAAATGGCAGATCATGGCAGTAATGAACACCCAAGTCAAAATACCACACCTCTGCATGCAGCAGGAACCTGAAAGGGAGGGAGGCAATCCAGTTCCGCGAAACAGTGTCACTGAGTCATTCAGTGCAGCCAACTGATCCACTCTGCTGTTGAAGAGGAGCAATCAGCACTCAGCCATTCCCAGGTAGTCTAAGGATCGACCAAGCATGCTGCTGCTTAGTATGGCGATTCAGCACGTACCAACCGGCATGAAAGCTGCTGGCCCAGCAAGCAGCTTTCAGAGATTTCAAAATACCACAAGGGAGTGTCTCCAGAGTGAAAAATAGGTTTCCTGCAGTAACCAGAGTACTGATACACCCCCCCCCCCCCCAACCACCTTCGGACATTTAATGACAATACTGTCTAGCAACTGGTCATCACATTCAAAAGTGTTGCATGGCCCCTTCAATGAGAAAAAGTACAGAATGCACATGTGTCAACATTGCAACGCACACTAAAAAAGAAAAGGTAAAACAGGTCAAAACAGGTCAAAATTCCCTAAAGCTGCAGACATTTAAGGAACTAGTTCTGAGAGTCAATAGCTGTGAAGTGTTCAAGGTTAGATGCAATGAGGAGAAGAAATCAAAACTGCTTGCACCCGAGGCAATTCCAGGATATGGGCAACTGTGCCTTACAATAGTAGAATTTGGTTACACTGAGGGAGTAGCATTACGAGTAGAGTAAAAAAAAATATTAACAGAATGCTTATCTGTTTCCTTCAAGTTCCAACTATCCTGTCAAGCTATCAATCCATTGCAGCTAACAAAACAAACAAATGTGCCACCTCTGGACTCGGGACTAAACTCTCAAGATACTAGGGATAGCGTTCACCACTCTATATAGTGGGAACCCCGATTCTGTATTGAATCACTCCAAGAGCTTTAATTTCAGACGATTTGCAAAATAAGCTTTTATTAATAGACATATGCATCAGGCGTCCAAAGTGGCCTTTCCCCTGTACGTCTAACATTCCTCAATTTAAAGTCAATTAACCCTCCCTCCATTAGCCAGATTGTGCATTTATGCTGGAAACTTACTGTGCTATCTGCCACTTTTAAACAGCTTTTATTCACGGTGTACTGTGTCGGTTCTGTTGCGCGTTTGTGTGAGCAATAACCTACTGAAAATAGCATAGTGCCCTCTCTACACCATTAACATTACACTTCATTCTTGTGCATTCTTAGAACCACAAATCTTGCGTTTGATGCACAACATTTCCACCTGCCCGCTGTTACCTCTGATGGTGGCAACTAGCAGACGACAACTATGCTTGGCATGGCAACAGTAAGCGGACAACAACCACTCCCCACAATACCCTGACGTGAAGGCCTCACCGAACATGTTCTGCCTGCATTCCTTGACTGCACCTCAGGAGCACATAGCATGTTACACTCATTTTAAAAGAAAAAAACATGTCCCAAATAAATGGCATTTAACTGAACCTCAAATGACAGCGGTTGCCTTGCCACCCAAAAATCAACAAATACCCAATACGCTATGTGTGAAAAAACTCGCCAACCTGCTCTCTCTGTTCCTGTGGCTGACCAGTACTCCCTGCTGGCTGCTGTGGCCTTGCGGTAGCATTCTGTTGGCAAGTCATTCAGTATAAAAACACAACATGTAAATCCAAGCTTGTCTATTTTTTTTTTTCTCATATTATGTTACATTAGTGAACTGCCCCCAACCAGAGGTCATGAGAAATTACTGAAAATTAACAGAGATCAGTACAGCGTACACTCTGTGCACAAGAAAAGGAGAAACAGCTTATATCCCATTTATGCTAGAAATGCTCAATTACCCAAGTGGCATTGGCAATGAGACTGTCGCTGGAGGAATGAGCCGCCTTGATATAAATGTTTTGACAAAAGCCGAGTTTTCATTTAGAATTAACTATGTACAGTGAACCATACAGAAATCACCTGCCAATAGAGAGTTTTAGCTGAGTGTTTACGGCCAGCTCTGCTCAGATGTGTATCCCAGCTATTTCCACAGAGCCCTTCACTGAAAACACTAGAGACCATGCACGAAACACTCCTTAAGCAGCGGAAGGCTGAATGCTGCACTTGCTTTGCTGCAGAGCCGATTGAGCAGAGCATGATAATACTTTTGCTCAGTTTCTTTGCCATTTTGCTGCCAAGCTGACTGCACGTCCCTCGCTTCTTTGGGAGGTACGTTTATCAAAAGCATCACAAACGTAGTGTTCTGCGAGGCTTCAGCGTGCAAAATGTGAGCGGTACAAACTGTAAGCGACACTCAGTGAAAACAGTCTAATGTCTGATGGTGGTGAATTCCCCTCGTTAATACAAGGCAATTTTATAGTGCGCTTTTTTTTATCCTGATTTTTTTTTTATTCGCAGTGGACGATTTCTTGCATTCCACTGGTCAACTTGGAGTGTATGGTTTCACTGGTAGTTCTGGTTGTTTCTGGTAAACTTGCTCCAGTGGCAGAACACTCCCTTTTGCTCCGCCATCAGTGCATGGATTGAATCGGAATTGCCACAATGTGTTATTTCCACCGGTTATGAGTGAAAATTTCCACTGTGACCAAGCGCACAACCACACATTTTCTTTCCTCTTGCACATCTAGATCTGCGAAATCTGAACACAGCGCAAACATTACTTCAAGCGTCACGCAGTTCCTCCAAAGTGACGAGTGGAATTCACTACCGACATGGCTGAGAAGAGGCCGAAGATGTGGGGGAGTAATTGGCACTGAAAACACTCTCAGTGAGGCATAATCACTAGCCACAATTGTTCCAATAAGCACGCAGAGTAACAGACACAAAAAAATTACGGATTCATCTTACCTGCTTGCACTAATATCGTTTTGCAAAATGTTAGCCCCGATTTTTCATTCCAATGTCAACTTTCGTCATTTAAAACTAACCACAATTGTCGGGTCATCTCAGTGCACAGTTACATTCAGATGATCTGCATATTCATACATGACAGACAGTGCAGACTTGAAACAGATAAAAAAGAAAAATGTAGGGCAGGAGATGGGACACGTCTGTTCATCACCTGTTCCAGCTTGCACTAACTCGCATGAACGTTTATTAAATAAGTTGAAAAAGTTTCTAACATTTCACAAATTATTTTGTGGATCACATTCCTTTCATTGTCACGAGTCCATGCAATAGTATTTAACCCATTGGCTACCAAAGCAGGCAAATCGTCAAGCATAAGGACTAGGGCAATATTGCCAAAGCCAGCGATTTGCCGAGTGGGAAGTATTGTTCATTTAAAAAACTATTCGTAGATGGTGCGACAGCCAGTACACACTGGACAAGTTTAGAAATGCTGTCAATAGATGCACTAGGTTTCCACTTAAGCGTGGTTTGATTTGTATTATATTTAGAACGCTGACATGAGCATAACACACATTCCAACGCCTATTCTCCTTAAAGAGTGCAGTGGGTGGATTTCCTACGTCAGATTCCGCTGAACCCAAGCAAACCCTTGCACTGCCTTCATGGCAGTGCGAAGTGTGCAGAGCAAGAGAAAAAAAAATGCGATAACAGGTGAGTGCAACGAAATTTAACATAGGCAAAATTTTTTATAAGTGAGTAGTATATACCACTGAAACAGTGTTGGCAAAGCTATATGCTCTCTCTCTCTCTCTCTCCTCCCCACTTTCATTCTCCCCCATCCCGCTCCCATGTGTAGGGTAGCAAACCGGTTATGCTAAACTGGTTAACCTCCCTGCCTTTCCTTCTCCACTCTTTCCTTCCTTGGCAAAGCCACAACTGCATAACTTTCTTGTTAGCAGACGACCTGTGCACCTAGCGGTTGTTGCTATAACACAATTCCCAGCAAGCCGCCTCCCGAGATTTTTCAGCATGCCGCAGACAGAGGCGGGTGCCGCCTTATTTCGGAGGTCATGCGTCAGTTCTGGCAAGCAGTAATGGAGGCGCTTCCCCCCCCCCCCTCCAGCTTCGGTATCAAAAATAAATATTTTTGCAAGCTTTTCGTGACGCTTCTGCTTGTATTTCGAAGGTCAAGTTTTTCATGAAGCATCCCTACATCTACATTATCACTAGGCTTTGTAAGCAATCCAAGATTACGTTTCAGTTCGCCTTTAAATTCTCGAATGTGTCAAACTTTTTCACACAAAAAAGTGAATCTGTGACTGGCAGTTTTCTAACCTGAGAAGTGCGGCTTCATATAGTAAATAAACCTATTTGTTCGCATTTTTCAGTTTGTTACTATAGAGTATTACAGAACTAGTGCAACAGCTTGTGGGGATGCGCGACTAACACGCGTCCCCTGATGTTGTTTTCCCCGTATGGCTCCCGTCTCCTGTCTTCCGGCTTTGCCGCGTAGCTTTACAGCGGCGGAGTTGCAGCGTATTATGACAGATGGCGCTAGTGTTGCGCTGCTAACGCCACCTGACGGCGGGGGTTTACGTGGGCCCGAAAGGGAGACGGCTGCTCCTCTTCAAGTTGGGGTCGGTGAGCGATACGGATGTCCCGCGCGTGCGTCGATCCACGCTTCGTGAGACCGTTTCACGTAGCTAGGAGCAGGGCACCGGTATGGACGAACACGTTAACGACTAGGCGATGGTGTCATAGCATGGGGCAAACATATTCGCTCGCTATCCGGTCGCGGTGAGTCAAACTTCCATGACTTTTCGCGCGCCCATGTGAATGTTCTATGCGTAGTAAATCGGCTAGCATGCATTAGTGTATGAAAGGTGCAAAAATGCCCTTTTGACTGTTTGCACTACTGTGTTGTCGTTCCATTGTCCCAAGAGCGCGCGTGAGACCCCACAAGCTCAAATAGCGTGCATACACAGAAAAATAATCGGAATGGAGGACCACGTGGAACATGTGATATTTGGTAGCCAGTGAGTTAAACGCTCACATGTATATTGAAGTGCCTCCTTTTCTGAACAAGTTTCCATGAATTTACGTAAATATAATCTCCCCGAAACAATATAAACAGTAAACAATATGACATTGTGCATACGAATTTGACACAAAGGGAGAACTTGGAAAATTCTGTTTTTGTCTAAATCTCAGGCAACGCCTAGCTTGGCAGTTAGATGGTTAAATTATCAAATGATTTATTACAAAGATCATTTGGCATAAAAAGGTATGTATACTGGACACATGGAGGAATCATAACCCACAAGGCTCCCCACATACATGCACCTTGCTGAAGAAAGCCATAGCAATTGCTGCCATTCGTCCGGATTAACCATCGGGACTAAAGCTGCGAGCCTTTTAATGCGGCATCGGCCTTAAAAGGTAAATAACTTGACAAGAATCAGCTAACGCTAACCTTGCTAAAGAATGCCATTAATAATCAAAACTGCAGAGGTAAACAAACCTAGACTCAGCCTTGGACACGACAGGACTACAACAGTCACAACAGCAAACGCTATGGAGTCTCTAAAGAGCTTTCGGTAACTTTCAGTGACTCGCACACATCCACATGTGATGTTTTTAACCCCTTCCATGCTTTTCTGTTCTCTGCAAATTCTAACCATAAATTTCATTTCGTTTCACATCTTGGAACCTGGCAATGCTAAAAAACAGAAGTGAAAGTTACTGAGTAAATACAACCTCTTGCATGTGTGCAGTCAATAAGCGTACTGGCTACACTTCCCCAAAATAAAGGTTTTTCATCACGCTGCTTGCAACTTTGTTGCTCTGTTTTTCACTACAAATGCAAAGGTATGACTTAAAATTGCTAGAACTGCGATTGCACACAGCCCTGTTTTTATTTCTCTACATGCTGGGTGTGTGCATTGCACTGATCTGCAACATTCAATTGTTTTGCTGACCACCATTTATCGGTTCCAGGAATTGCGTGATCTAACGAACTCACCTTCTTCCTCTCAACCAAAACCAGAACATATCTACTCACATTTAATCTTGATTCCACACTCCAGCATAGCTCTTAATGCCATGCCTACCATTTTCCTTCCCGCCACTCCTCGCATCTTAGCTTCAAGTTACACCCTGTATGATGCTTTAAAAAAGGCTCTTCCATCCCTGCAACTAAAGTGGCAATAAACAGTCTGGCAAAGGCTTAAAGAAATAATCACAGATACATTTAACAGCAGCACAGCGATTAACCATAGTGTGCTGCGGTATTCGAGACTTATACTACAATGAGCAAGCAGCCCACCCAGTCAAGTTGACCCAGCCACCACCACCCTGCAACCACTCCCAAGTGCACAGTGCAATTTAAAGAAAAAGCTACTGGGTACAGAAAACCCATAATGCATCACAGCACGAAATAACTGCTAATTTTTCTATCCCATATGACAAACCTTGCGAAGTTAATTTCTTAACACAGGGACGCACTTCATTAGTACACCAGAACACTTCCTAGTTACGAGTGCAAGTTCAAATGAAAAAAAAAAAAAAAAAATTGCATAACAAAGAACAAGCCTTGCACCAGTGCCAGAAAAGGAAGCAGCAAATCATAACGACATACCTTTCACGGCTGCGGCTCTTCCTCTTCCTCTCTGGACTATGTGTTCTAGAACGCCGCCGGCTTCGGCTGCGGCTGCGACTCTTCTTACGTGGCGGTGGTGACCTCCTCTTGCTCAGGCTTCTTTTCCGAGGGCTCCGGCTTTTCTTCCTCAACCGTTCCGCACTCCGTCTGCGTTGCAGTTCCATGGCCCGACTCCAGCTTCGTCGTGGACGGCTCCTGCTACGCCTCCTCTCTCGGCTCCGGCTCCTGCGCCTGTCTCGGCTCCGACTCGGGCTCTTCTTGTCGCGACTCCTCCTCCTCTCTCGGCTGCGCTTCCTGTCCCGGATAGGGCTCGTCTTCTTGTCTCTACTGCGGCTTCTCCTCTTGTCTCGGCTACGACTTCCTGCGCCTGTCTCTGCTTATGCTTCGCCTCTTCTCTCTACTGCGGCTTCTCTTTTTGTCCCGACTATGGCTCCTCTTCCTGTCTCGGCTGCGGCTTCTCCTTTTATCTCTGCTGTGACTCCTTCGTTTCTCACGACTGCGGCTCCTCTTCTTTTCTCGACTGGGACTTCGTTTCTTCTCTCGGCTTCTGCTTCTTTTCTTCTCCTTGCTGCGGCGACTTCTATCTCGACTACGGCTCGGTCTCCTCTCACGACTTTTGCTCCTTTTCTTCTCTCGACTCGCGCTTCTCTTTTTCTCGCGGCTAAGACTCCTCTTTTTACCCCTGCTACGGCTGGGACTTTGTTTCTTCTCTCGACTTTTGCTTCTTTTCTTCTCCCTGCTATGGCTTCTTCTCTTGACTCGGCTTTGACTTTTTTTCTCTGGACTTGCATCTCGTGTCTCCACACCGGGGCTGTCTGGAGATGTGCTTCTGCTTTTGCTCGGCTCTTTAGAAGCGTCTCTCTCTTGACTTGGACTCCTGCTTGACGATGAAGATTGTTTCCTTGTCCTAGCTTTTTCAATGGAGGATGTACTTGATGGACTCCTGCTCCGGCTCTTGCGTCCGTTGTCTGAAGTACTCCTTGTGTCATCATTGCAGCTGGCTTCTCTAGCTTTGTCACCTGTCGTCGTGCTTGGCTTCTTTTCACCACTGTCACTGGTATTTGTACAGGCCACTGGACATTGCTCAGGGGATGAATTCTCTTCACTTAACTTTTCTGTTTGCAAGGTTCCAGAGAGTGGCCTGATTTCGGGTTGCCCTTCTGGATCTCCAGGGCTGCCAGTTGAGCTCGACACTGCACTTTCACCACATGGGATGGCGAACTTCTCAGTGTGTGTCTTGTCTTCTTTATTTGTACTTTTTTCTTGTCGGTCTTGCTTCGGTTCTGGACTTCTATGCGCAGTGCTGTCCTGAGAAGCTCTGCGAATGGCAGACTGACCTTTGCTACACACTGCCACTGTGTCCTTAACCGAGCAAATGTTCTCTTTAGAGCTACTGCTACTCACAACAGGAGGGCCAAGTGCCTTACTATCTGGTTTCACTTTCATTGGTGAGCTACCATCAGAGCCTGCCTGCACATCCTGCTCATCATCTATTTCATCATCGGACTGCTGTACTTCCATGACTACTGGAGAAGTACTGGCTTCATTTGGGGGAAGCGGCCCATACGGAGCATCCTTGAGTTCATCCTTGTTTGCTAATTTTTCAGAGGATGCATGCTTCTCAACTTCTTTCTCATTGTCACTATCTACGCAATCATCATCCCTGCCATCTGTGTCGGGCTTACTGGTCTCAGACATCATTGGTGATGCCACCCTGTTATCTTCAGGCTTATCCTCCAGAGAGTCAACGCTTTCAGCATCACTTTCCCTGCGCTGTCTTTTTTTGACTGGCGAAGATGGCTTCACTGTGCTTTTTCTTTCAGGGCTGCTCTCGGACTCGCTGCTAAGCTCATTCTTGTATCGCTTCAGGATCAGGCCCCCCCTAGGCGTTTCTTTGTCCTTTGATCTCCTCCTGCTTGAGTCCCTGCCCCTGCTCTGGCTTCGCTGAGGGCGTGTCCTCTCTCTGCTTCGGCTATGTCTCTTGGATTGGTCGCGGCTGCGGCTCCTGCGAGACCTGCTGCCGCTTCTCCTTCGAGACGACCGCACTCCGCCGTGCACTGCACTACTACGCCGTTCACGGCTCTTGCTTCTCTTTCGGTCTCGGCTTCGGCTCCTCTTCCTATCACGGCTCTTGCTTCTTCTCCGGTCCCGACTCTTGCTTCTTTTTCGTTCACGACTTTTGCTCCTTTTTCGTTCCCGGCTCCTGCTCCTCTTCCTATCTCGACTTTTGCTCCTTTTCCTGTCCCGACTCTTGCTTCTCTTACGCTCTCGACTTTTGCTTGGTCTTCTTTCGCGACTTTTGCTTCTCCTCCGCTCGCGGCTTGGGCTTCTCTTCCTATCGCGACTCTGGCTTCTTCGTCTGTCCCGACTCTTGCTTCTTCTGTCACGGCTTTTACTCCGCCTCTTATCACGGCTCTTGCTCCTCTTACGTTCATGACTCTTGCTCTGCTTTCTGTCTGGGCTCACGCTCTTTTTCCTAGCACGACTGTCCCGTGCACTGCGGTCTGGGCTTGCACTACCACGTCTGTCATGACTTTCACTCTTTGTCTTCTTTTTTTCCAAGTCTGTACGATCATCTTTGCGCAGCCGCTTGCTATCATTGCTTGGACTTCGAGATTCACTACTCCGCGACCGCTTTGTGGTTTCTCGGTCCCCACTGCGGCTTCTAGACGTGCGAGAGTTCAATCTCTCCTTGCTGCTGCTTCGACTTCGCCCCTCTGCTGGTGAAGAGCTTCTGGACGAGCTCCCAGACTCAGTGTCCTTGATGTTCTCTGCAGAACCTACATCTGGAGCTGTATCTTCATTTTTGGACTCTATGCTGGGAGACTGAGGGATTGCCTCGCTTCCAGCAACCTGGGAAGCAGTGCTACTTGAGTCCATCGAGTCCAACACCTGATTATCACGGCTTTGTTGTACATGGGGTGGACATTGCTGCTGCTGCTGCTCCATTACATGCGGGGGCTTTTCTCGTGCGACTGGTGGCATGGCACCAGGCCCAACTTGACCATGCTCTGGCACACCCATACATTGTAAAGGGACATGCACTGGCATCACAGTAGCAGAATACAATGCCCCACCATGCACACTTACAGGTGGTGGCGCAGTCGTGAGAGATATTTGTGGCAGTAGCTTTACTGAAAGATCAGTAAAAGCAGGTTGCTCGGCAGCCTTTTCAGCAGGGCTTGCCAAAGCAGACAGTTCTTCAGCTTTGTATGTGTCCTTGCTGGGAGCAGTCAATGGAGGATCGGCAGATGGCTGCACTGTGGCCATGGTGCCAACAGCACCAACTCCGTCCTTCTTCACCTGCAAGAGGCCCTTTTGTGCTGTTGACTCATTCAGATTGACCTCCCTAACAAAAGGCTTGACTTGCCCCACAGGCTTAGTTACTTCAGGCTTCACCCAAGGCAGTGGTGGCGGTTGTGCTTCATTATAATTCCAAGGAATTGCGGCTCTAGCAGGAGTTGCCTTCTTCGACGTGTCTTCAGGCATGGCGTCCTTCTGTGGTTGCACACACTGCTGCGAGGCCCTGGTTTCAGCTTGATGTCGAGAAGTGATGGAGGGCAAGCACTGATTCTCTCCAGAACCCAGGTTCTGGTTGAGGCTGTCCTCTACTTCTAGCACCCCACCGGAGGATGGAGAGTCTGAAATGTCCATGTCCTCTAGAAGGGTGTCTTCAGACTGGGAGACAGGCTCTGCTGGAAGTGGCACTGCATCAAGGCTACTGGTAGCTGGTTGGTGTTTCGAAGTCTTGCCAGAAACACCTGAGCATGCCTCAGGCTGCACAAGTTTTGAAGTTGATTCAGCTCTCTCGGGACTTGGTTCTTCATCAAAACTAGCTTCTTCCTCAAATGGTCCATACAGAACCACCTGGTTCTTGCCACCATCACTGGAACTTTCTTTGTCACTTGCTTTGTCACTTGCTTTGTCCTTTTTAGCTTTCTCTTCTGCAGACTTTGTCTGTTTTTGTTTACTGTCAGCATCTGCAGAACTTGCACAGCTCTTATCAGATGCTGGAGCTTTTACACTGGAGGCCTTCTCCTCGCTTCTTTTATCTCTTTCATCAGACTTGCCATCATCTGAACAATTCCTGTCACCGCTTCTCGAATGCCGTGAAGAGCGCCTTTGTTTGCTCGCTGAACGCTTACGGCTGCGACTACGACTTTTCCTCTCTCTTTTAGGGCTTTCACTTTTTCTGACATGCTTTTTGTCTCGACTTGTACTTCGTCGAGACTGCTTAGAGCTAGGGCTTTGACTACGGCGACCTCGCTGCCTACTTTCTGACCTTTTTCGGCTTCGACTCCGCCTTGGTGGTGTTCTACCTCGGCTGTGCTTGCTTCCCGACCACCTTTGACTACGGCTTGGGCTAGGGCTGCGACGATTTTCAGAACGTCTTGGGCTGCGGCTACGATGACCTTCGGTACGCCTAGGGCTACGGCTGCGATGACCTTCGTTACGCCTCGGGCTGCGGTTACGAAGACCTTCGGACCGTCTCGGGCTACGGCAACGAAGACTTTCAGTACGTCTTGGGCTACGGCTGTGACGGCCTCCAGAACGCCTTTGGCTGCGACTGCGGCCAGTCCTCGCTCTTCCGGGGCTACGGCTCTGCCGGCTGCGACTACGGCCCCGGCGCTGGCTTCTACTGGGACTCGACCTTTTGGGACTACGAGAATGATCTCGTGATCGGTCGTACTTTCTGTCATCTCTGCTCTTGCTCCTTTCTCGTTTTAAATCCTTGCTTTGAGTGTCATGCCGGCTTCTGCTGGAACTACGTGCCCTGTTTTGCTTGGAATGGCGAGGGCTCTCCCCTTGCGATAGACTTCGGCTCCGACTTCTGCTCTGCTTATCTTGGTCATCCTCCGATGATTCAGATGAGCCGGACGATCGACAGCGCTTTGTCCTGTAGCTTCGCCCTTTCTTTTTCGTTGGTTTTTTAGATGGCTCTACTTCCGAAGTATGGCTAGCAGGCTCCGCTGCGGACGCACTTTTGTGGTCATCGTCCGAGTCGGAGCTGCTCGAAGCGTGGTTGCTCCTAGCAGGAGATGTAGATGAGCTTGACTTTCTGGATGAATGCCCAGAGTGTTCAGACTGCTGCTTAGCATCATCCTTACTTGCTGGCTCCTTCTGATCACTGCCACCTTTGCTGCTGTGGCTGTCATCTTTGCATGCACTATCTCTGTCACCCTTCAGCATATCTTGACTGGCTGCAGCATCCGTATTTGAAGAAGCGCTAGTGTCTCTACGCTTGCTTTTGCTCTTGAGTTTTTTCTTTGGTTCTTTGTCAGTACTATCCGACTTATCCTTGGCCGAGTCTCCCTTGGCATTACCTGCTGTTACCTCCACCCAGCACTCATCTGCGCTGGAGCGAGCAGGTTCATCCTCCTCCTGTATGCAACATAAAAGGTTGTTTGTTCTAAAAGGTAGTCAACGTCTCAACACTCTTTGCAGTACAGGCATTAGCACTGAATGCATACTTTTAGTGTACAAGAGAAAATAGTGCCATACTAATGAGACAGTGCCATAGTTCTAAGAACTAACACTGCTTTTCAGAGCAACTATCTCACTAGTTCACTTATAAACAAGTGTACAAGCAGCAAGCGTGCTTTATCCCACAATGCTTATAGTGTGCAAAATGTAGTACTAGCTCTAAATCGGGCAAGGGGGAGGGAAGGAAGATCCGTACACGTGCCATTAAGAAGCAGTGTCACTATCTTCTGTAAGCTATTCAGCACATAACCTGAAATACCGTAAATAAAGTATTTCAATGCTTCAACCCCATTTCAAAATCTGGAACAATTTGCAAGGACAAAATTTTACAAAATGCAATGACATAATGTGCCTCAGATTGAAATGTGATAAAGTTTCTGTTGCAAACTGTACCACAAGATGTGTTTTGCTGCTCACATTTCACCGCATTTTCACATACCATGAAGTCTTTCGCACGGAAAAAGTCTACCAATGTTTCCAGTTTGAGTCATTGCTTACTCAGGACTGAACTGCAGCCACTTATTTTGTTAGCAGATGGTTGCCTAGTGCTGAGTAAATGCTGCCAAAATCTGCAACATTGTGGATCGATGGTGCAGGGGTTTCAACATTACATTCCAACCCATCATTCATTCTGACTTCTTTATTGGCTCATTAAGTGTTGCTGATGGTGACATTGGCCCATTCGAAGTTCTAGTAGTATAATCTACTAAACTAGCTTCACTTAAATTTCTCTTTGCACTTAACTGGGGCCAAACTTTTCATATTTAAAATATGCAAATGCTACGTAGCTGGACAGAACTAAGGTCATGTTTGCCATCGCCTAGAGATAGATAAATTATTTTTTTGCATTTTTTGTATTCTGCCTAATTAGATTAGTCTTAATTAATCAACTTCTCAAATATTATAATTACACGAAAAGTGTCAATGACAAAATTGTAGAGCAACATGAGAAACTGCCGATAAAGCTTTCTGTTGCTCAATACGCGCTACATAGAAGTGTTTTTCCAAGCGTGAAACATGCCCGCGAATACACGCAAAGTGCCTCGAGCGACCAGTCGCGCGGCAATATTGCGCGTATTCGCAGGCTTCTTCCACGCTTGGAAAAACACTTATGTAGCACGTATTGAGCAACAGAAATCTGTATCGTGAGTTTTTCATGTTGCTCTACAACTTTCTCATTAACACTTTTTGTCTAATTATAATTCAGTTGATTAATTAAGACTAATCTAATTAGGCAGAATACAAAAATATGAGTACCTACAAGCGACGGCAACCAACATTACCTTGTTTCTGTCCAGCTACAAAGCATCAGAATATTTTTAAACTTTCGCCCAAGTTAAGTGAAACACCCTGTACTGTCCTCACAGCGTGCTCATTAAACAAAACAAAAAAAAGGGGAGGGGGGGGGGGGTCAAAGTGTGGTTTTCACTCTACTCACAGATCACAATCACACTACCGAAAACATAGACAAGGACAGCCCATGCGATTGTCAAAAAGGTAGCAGGTAACAACGGATCATCCTGTACCTTACATTACCCTGGTTGGATGTACAACTCGCACTATTTAAACAGCACAGCACTGTAGAGCAACAGATGGCGAGTCCCTAACGCAATGAGCTGTGAAACAGGCCTTTCTTGCTTTGATATATCATGTGCTTCAAAAGTTACAATCATAAAAGACTACAACAGCTGCTCTTTAGAAATGCGAGATGGTTATAACAAAAAGACATAACATATAAAAAAAAATTGCAGCAGCCGTGTACAACCTTGAAGAACTACAACCAATTTCCAGGGGAAATGGTTCGTTCGAGCAGTTGTAAGGAGCACTTCAGTTGTGTAAGTATATCAAATGCTTCAGAATGTTTCCTATGTATGAAGGGTTTGTTTGAAACTGTGCAAAATTTGGCATCCCTCAGGAAACACAATCATATACATTCTGGAGCACCTCAATAAGTAATTTATTGCACAGACCATAATTAACCCAAACGACTTGAAATTTGCCTATACATAACCCATACCGTGCAACTCATTTTCTCTAAATACAAATTTACTATAAGATAGTGCTCCCTCGGGACACTGAGAAACATTGCAAAAATTTGCAATATAACGCTTTCGAGCACTTGCTAAGCAATTCTTTTGCAAGGGCTGTGTTTGATTTGCCAAAGCCTTCCTCGTATTCTAGCTAAGTTTGACCTTGGTGGCATGTGTAGGTATGTAAATTTCGCGCGCATGTAAAACACACTCATTGCGCTCCAAAGCACTGACATACGCTATTTATAGCTAAGAAGGCCCATTCACATAGAACACTCCCTACACTTTCGCCGAACATAAGCAAGGTACCTCGTTTAGGTCACTAGGCAAACCTCGTAAAACACATGGTAATACCGAAAAAGTCGAAGTTCAATAATTTAGGTTATGCTCCTTAACTAAGGAAGAAAAGTCAAAATTGCAAAACTCATTTAACTTAAGATGCCTCCCATTTCTACAAAATATAAACTTTGTGTAACGCAGAGTTTTCTCGAGACATTAGGAAACGTAGCTGATAACGGCAGCGTGACACTTTCAAACAACCGATTTGGAATAGCTTTTAAAAAGCTATTTTATTCACATGCATATAACTTTACACATAGATCTACTATAGTTGCCCACCCTTTGTGCCAAGTTTGACATTGGTGGCACCTCTATTTATTCCAAGGATGCGTGCTAAATATTACAAGCTCGCAAAATTTAGTCATATCCGCTGTAGTGCGCTTGAATATGTAATTTATTGCGCCTGCTTTATTTAACCAAAACGCTCAACTTTGCCGACATATAACCCATGAAGTGCTTGTTTTCACCAAATACAAACTCATGTAACATACGGTTCCCCCAGGACAATGGGAAACAGTATTAATGATCATATAACGCTTTGGAGATCATTAGAAAGGAATGTTTTACAAAAGCTGTATTTGATACACATGCCTTTAAATATGCCCAAAAATTTATTGTAGCTTTCGCAACAAGCTCACTAAATTTGACTTGGTGGCTTTTGTAGTGAGGTCAGGGCAGCAGGCTAAATATTGTGCCACTTGAAAAATTGTCTTATAATGCTCCAAAGCACTCACATTTTTAATTTATTGTGAAGCCCACAATTAAGCCAAACACTTTGAACTTCGCCTACACATTACCCATAACGAGCCCCTTATTTTCACAAAATAAAAGCTTTGTGTAATGAACAGTTGCCTCAGGACACTCGGAAACATAGTGTAAAGTGGCCATATAACACTTTGGATATCTTTAAAAGGGAATGTTTTACAAAGGCTGTGTCTGATCGACATGCATTTAAGTTCACGCACAAATTTGCCACTGAGTCGCCCGCATGTTCAATTTGATCTGATGCCAGGACAGCGGGCTAAATATTTCACCGCTTGTAAAACACACACGACATTCCGGAGTACTTGCACACGTAATTTACTGCAAAGGCTGCAATCGACCCACACTTTGAGCGTTTTGTACACATTACCCATAATGTACCCCTTATTCGATTCAAATCTAGACAAGGCACTTTAATTAACCAAGGATTGACACTGGAGTAACCAACTACGGACCTTGTATAATGCACGGAAGTAGGGATAAAACAAGGGTTGAGTAATTATTTGTAAGGCTTCTAATTAAGACAGAATGTGAAAGTCTCACTGCAGGTTACACTTAACATTTACACTCTTTTCATCCAATTGGAATTTCCTGTCTTGTATAGTTGTTTTAAGACTCTGGAAACATTGCCGATAACGGCAGTATGACACTCCGGAATGCTTGGATAATTAACTTTCTATGAAGTCTCCAATTAACCTCCACGCATTAAACATTTATCGTTTGTCCCTCACAACATACTGCCTACTTGAACGAAATATAAACAACGTCTCGCATAGTTCACCGAGGAGACCGGAAAAACTAACTACATGCCTCGTAAAAGCCAAAAAATTGGGAGAAGACGAGTACTCAGTAATTGTTTTCAAAGCACACAACCTACACACTTCAAGCTTTCGGTACCTGTCACTCACAGAGTGGCCCCCATTTCCTCCAAATAGGACATCTCTGCCGTTTTTCCTGCTACCACGGAAGCGAGAAAACTTTGTAAGTGTTAAATATAACTAGGGCTCCATGTTTTGGGATAAATCCAAAAAAATCCGATTTTCACCGCCAATATGACCCTGTTCCATTCTATATCGAAAGGGCATGTTCTAAGCAGTCATTGATAGATATAAACTTTACCTCACGTCAACAGTATCTCGTAGACCACACCCATCGCACATTTAACAATCGACTTATCACATTTAACAATCGGCTTATCACGCACGGAGCGAGAGACGTATGACTGCTCAACGACTGTCACAGACCTTCATGGATACTACGCTGCTGTCGCTGAAAAGTGGACACAGACAGTTGAGAGGAACCTTTTCGATGCACTACAGTACACCAGTGAATGGTTTGGTATAGTGTTCAACTTGTGATCTAAATGTGAAGCCTGAGTTACCCTGCGCGTTCAAAACCTATGCGCCGATTTTTAAGTTAGTGTTTCTTGAAACTGATGACATGAACAAACTCATAAGTGATTTCGCGAACTATCATAGCTAATTAATCAGTAACATTGTTGAACCTCTGTCGCTTTGGAGACTTCACACTGTCCAGTGGCCAGTGCTTTCTCGCTGCGCGCCGAGTCTTCTAGCACAAACGTTGAAAGGGCATTTTCAAAGCTGAGAATCTTCAATCGAAAGGAGGGTGCTGTATTCATGTAACACTACCAGTACCTCTCCTTATTTTTCTTACCCTCACCCTCCTTCCTGGAGTGCTTGGCTTCACTGGGACTCGGCCGATCATCAGCAGGCCTTAGCGGAGCAAGCGCTCTTCTTTACTGGGCCTTAGTGCTGGACTTAAATAAAGTTTCTTCCTCCTCCTCCATCAGTGACAACAACCTCGCAAAGTATGATTGCGTCAATTACAACAAGCTTTAAAGTTGTAATACGCACAAACGTAGGTGTTTTGTATTCAAGTATTTGTGCTTGTGTCTATATGTGTTTGTGTGTTTAAACCTTCCAGACAACAAAAATACACTTTGTGTGTTCAGATATCATTTCAGATAAATTTAACTGCGAATTTTGGAGAATTGGGGATTTACGAGAAATAAAGTCCGTTAAACTCCGAATTTCTGCCAGAAAATAAACTCCAAAAAACACCCTCCGAATTTTCAAGAAAAATAAACTACAAGAACACGGAGCCCTACATATATAACGCATCTAAACAGACCGAAAAACGTGGGTTTAGCACACTTCATTTAAAGCCCAACCAACACACACATTTCAAAGTTTGCCTGCACATTATTCCCAACATTCCCTATATTTCTTCAAAATATGAACCTCGTGAGTGATTTAGCTTTTAAAAGAAAGTGTGAGAACTAGCATATAATGTTCTTGAGCGCTTTTAGCTAGATTAACAGCTTCGCTGTAAAAACTGCAGGACTGCATTTGTAAGTCCCAGGCTCCAACAAGCAGCAAAGTACCCAAACTACACAGATACCTTTACGAGCATTGTGTACGAGGGCAAAAGAACTGACAGGACACAATTGGCACTAATTCACAATAGTTTATTTCGAAGCTCGTGACCATTTTTACACCAGACAAAGCGATCGCTGCATGTGCCAATTAATTGGACACGAGTTTCAGAACAATATGTGCATTAGTGGCATGTGTGTCCTGCCACTTTCTTTTGTCCTCTTTTGCAACATGCGATTTCCACCGCTCGTAATGAATTACTGACAATCCAAATTGCCATCGCAGCAGGGGCATATCCAGGGGAGGAGGGGGCTTATGAGGCTCCACCACCTAATCTGATTAAATTCTACACAAGAGTTCTACACGTTCAGAGGCTTCATGAAGCCGAAATGCACATAATGGAATTATATATATACACGTCGAACCAAGAACTTGATCAACTCCCCACTCCTCCTGTTTACATGCGAGCCCTGTATGCACCAAGCCGATAGCACGCACGCTACAATATTTGCCTAGTCTGCAGACCCCTTTTATAAGGAAACAAGAACTTCTGCGAACATTGGAACTGACCAACTTCACCGTCATTTCCACAACATAACTGCAACAAAGGCTTTTATTACTGACAGTCCTTAGTAGCTGCATGGTAACTACAGCTAACATTGCTTTGTTCGTCAACAAACCACTGCTTTTTTTGTTGTTTGCACATCTATACAAGACAATGAGAAGAAACTGACCACCGCAAATACTGTACATCGAGCGTGCTGATGTAACATCAAAGGCAACACCCAATGAAACTTTCACTGCTGCTGAATTCGTCAATTCCTCTATCTTCCTCTAGTTCCCTCATATCTAAACAAAACGGTGAGGCAGCAGTGACTACCAGGCATCGCAGTGCTGCCAGAAATTGTGCGCACACACTGAAAGTGTGACGAGATCTATTTATTGATCGATTCCACTTGGACTTTCAAGACTCCACTGCCGCAATGAGTCGTAGCCCTAAGCAGACTGAACACCATCTACGGCTAAAGAACTGATCGTACGATGTATTCTTTTGCTTTCATTTTTGCACAAACACGTATGCTAACAAAGAAATTGATCTATCAAATAATTTCACAGTGTGTGTGTTACAAGAAAAAAAGAGATGGCCAGCAAGATTAGCAATAGAGTTAACTTTGACAACTGATTTCAAAGACTAGGAGGAATGATAAAGTAAACTGTATTTGTAAACGAAATTTCTGCTTCAGCAAACCAACAACTGTTACCTGCAAGGACACTCAGTAATTCTTAAAGGACGCAAGAACAAAAGACAGGTAGCAACACCACGCTGAAGTTTCTGCACTAGCTCACCATGATATGAATTTTGACGGTGCCTAGGCAGGTCTAGTTAATTGTTTATTGGTAAGAAAAGGACTACATTGCATTCAAACAGAACAGAAGACTCAACCTACCAAGTGTGTACAAGTTTTCCTGCACAAAAATGGCCCAAATATGAGAAAATACTTTGAAATCTGTCATGTCACACAGATGTATTGGCGCTAAGATTTCGGTGCAAAATTTAAAAAAGGAAAGTTCAGTGTTAGTTTTCTCCAGTAGTATTCAATTTTTTTTTTCTGCGAAATGAATGACATTGGAAGTTTTCGCTTAACTGGTTCAGCATTTCTCTTGACTGTCCCTTTAAATTTGCCTGGAATCCAGGTATCGCAGTAAAGTGGCAAGAACTACTGATATCGTGAAACCAGCCCTGAACGCAAGCTCCGTGACCATAGCAAAATTGATCTACTGGTTAATCCTGCCTTAGCAATAACCAATAACCACTTACGATTCTCAAAAATCCATTTATGGATTGTGCATTTGCACCATACAGGAAGCGCCTAAATGCACCAGATGCCACTGATTTCATTTCTTTATTTCAGCCACACAACAGCAGGAATTCTCTTTTGTGTACTACCAGAAGCAAAAGTTCATACCCGTGCCACACGGGTACAGAAAATGAAATTACCCTGCTAATGCTTTAAATTTTAATGCCATTCGCAGGCCACACGGACATGCTTTGTGGCATTAAAGCTTTGTGGCATTAAAGTGTAGTGCATGCTCAAACCTCACTTGGCCATCAAAGGCGTACTCTCGTTCCCAATGTCTCCCCATTCTGACGATACTAAAAGAATTTGTAGCAAAAAACAATTAATATATTCTTCACTTTCTTTTAAAAAGAGCTCTTTTTTCGCAGTGTAGTGTGCTCTCACAACTATCGCAACTCACTTGGCCATCGAATGCTTGGAAAGCTTCGGCTTCTAACAGTTTATGGCTGGGTGCAAGAATGACATTCTTGAAGTAAACTACATAAAATACGCCTATTGATGTTTTAATGCCATTTCTTAAATGGTTGCTCCCTAAATAATTTGTTTTATTGTATTACGATTGGCAAGCAAACTTAACCGTTTTACTGTAGCTATCGCCATCGCGACATTTAATGTCTTTAAGTATGCGCATATAGCAGCGACCGACATATAATGGCATTAAGCAACTTGAGGCCTTACACTTTTAATGGCATTAACTTTGCCTGTGTGGCATGGGTATTAGACACAGCTGGAATGGCAACAGAGCTACAAACTAAATTCTGGGGTTTTACATACCAAAACCCCGACCTAACTGCGAGGCGAGCCGTTGCGGGAAACTGCAGATTTTGAACACTTGAGATTCCTTAGCATGCAGCTAAATCTAAGTACATGAGTGTTCTTGCATTTCGCCCCCATCAAAATGCGGTTGCCAGGGCCAGTTTTTTGTAGTGATGCCTTATGACTTATTCTATACTAGTCTTTTCATCCACCGCTCACGGCCGGCTGATCCCGTTGATAATGCGAGCAGACCGTCGCTCTGACCACTGACAAAGCGCGAAAAGGCATTAGCACCGGAAAGGCATCGCTACAAAATACCGGCCCACAGCCTGGATCAAATCTGAGATTCTGAACTGGGCAGTGCAATGCCATTGCCAGCTGGGCTACCGTGGTTGTGGCAACCGAGTTCCACAGTTATGCTGTCTCCACATCAAGGCGTCCATGTTCTGTCAATTTGTTGCTTGTTTGTAGGATAATAATAATAATAATAATATGTGGTTTTTATTGGCGCAAGGGCCAGATATGGCCAAAGAGCGCCAAGACATGCTGCTGTTTGTAGGAATGCCCATTCTTGCAGCATACTGCTGCAACTATCTACCTACCAAAAAAAAAAAAAAATGCATGTAAGCACTGCACTATGAAATGGTAGAGAAGCAGTGATGTTGCATGCTGCACTTATCCAGTGGAATCTATTTTGCACTAACAGCACCTTATAAAAGAAAGAAGAGAAAGAAAAAGTGACAACAATAAAAGAGACAAAGAGGGCCAGATTTGGGCACTTTCTGTACCTTGCTTAAGTAAAATTTCAGCTGCGCATATTAGCGGCTTCTTAAGTTACGCTTCCAAAGCATCAGCTGCAACTACAAAAAGGCAGTATCCCAGCGGTAAACGTTCCTTTTTATATATCAATTGCATATGCTCGTCTGTTTGGTTCAGTTATGTTAACAGCAGGACGACGTTGTCACCACTTAGCTACCGCTGCCAGGATGAAGTATTTTTGCATACTTCTGTCAACTGATAAAGTGCTCGCCAACTGTGCAATCCAGTTGTCTTTGTGGGTGCACCTCTACACACAGTCTGGATGTTTCTTAGCATGTCCAGAAGGCTACAGTAATAGTTGAGCAGTGTTCTATGAATGTCTTTCTCTCCATTACTGAAAAGGTCATATATGCCTCATTACAATCACTGTTCCCGAACAAGCCTTCTGTAACTCTAGTTTAAATTTCCAATGCACCACTCCCTTATACCTTCAACCAATCTAGTGTTCCTCGCAACTCAAACAGCAAGTTTAAATGGACACGTATGCAAGCCAATACTGCGTCATGATTATTCTTTGCATAGAGCACTACTGCGCTTAACATCAAACACCCAACCTGCAGTCACCTAGCCTCGGCGGCTGAATCTTGCCATAAAATCAGTTCGACACTGCACCCCAGCAAGGTAAACAATGCGCTTTTTCAAGCAATGCATATGAGCATCAACACTGCAAAAGAAATATAGTTGCGCAGAATAGACCTAGTTCATTATTACATGAGGGATTACGAACACGAGGCTAGATTTACAAATGCGGTGATGAGTGCACTTACCATTCGCTTAGGGCGCATTAAAATAACCGGGAAAACAGCAGCACGCACTGACGACCATCATCTCGATACTCGCGGCAGTTCGAGGATAGCGACTAATCACCCTTCGGATCCCCAGGCAAGACCCGCGATCGAACAAGAGGGAGATAAACGCGAGACTAGACTTTAAAAAAGTTGCTTTAGCATCCGCGCATTGCGTAGCATGGCAACGCGCACGGTTTAACACAGCCACGGCGCACTACACCGCCGCTACACTGAAACGATGCGGGAAAACAAGCACCAAGCCTCGCGGCAGAGCAGCCGCCATTCCAACACGGCGACCGAATGCTGACGTACAATAACGCACTGGCAGACTTCAACGTTAGGTAATAAATCTCCTGCAACGCGGCATTCGCGGCGCGGTCAATTAACGACGCCATTCACAGTAGGGAGCGAAACACTCACGTTCTCTGAATGAGCTTTTCGGGATTTGTGTTTTTTCTTCTTTTTGTGCTTCCGCTTCTTGGACTTCTTGGATTTAGAACTGTGCTGCGAGTCGGAGCGCTTCTCCTTGACCTCCGGATCCTTGCCTTCGATCTTCTTCGTGAAATAGTCGGCTAAAATATCTTCGACTCTGGTGTCGTGGGGCAACGAAATGTCCTCCATACTTTTCCGTAGCGGCGGCGGTACGCTCGCGCGATGGCGATCGCGTTTCCGGCTGGTCCGAGAGCTACATTGTTGCCGGACGCATACAGTGAACACCAAGGGAGAAAAAGTAACACCGGAAAGAACGCTGTGGGTGAAAAGATGAAGGGTCCTTAGGTAAACTAGCGTCAAATACGACAGTAAGGTTGGCTGTACAATTGCAAGCGAAAGGAAATGAAACTTCAGCCCGCTGTACCAGCTCAGCTAGGCGCGCGAACTTCAACCCACACTCTTAACAAAGTTTGCACTCCTTGTGGCTTATCTTGTCCCACAACGATAATCGTCATCTATCTTTCCCGCATTTCCTTTAACACTGTGCGCCCGGTATCTCCAGGTCACAAATGGAATGCGGGCTATCAGCGTGACATAGCATTCTTCGCAGAAAAGTAGCAAGCGCAGTTTTCCAGAAAGGAAACGCAAGCAGTTATGGCAGATGACGATTATCGTTGTGGGACAAGATAAGCTCCAAAGGGCGCAAACTTTTTTTATGAGTGCACACGTTGCATCACGCCCTCAAGAACCGCGCACTAACTACATGCGTCACGCGTTCACAACAGCAGTTAGACAAGTGCACATGTATGGCCATTGGTTTGGCACCCTAATGAGCCACACTACGTTTTTGACTCTACAGTTAAGCTAGATAAAGAGTGTCGAAAAGACAGGACACAGTTTCATGTCGTCTCTATTCACTGAAATCAGTCTCTTTCCACTAGATATAAAGTTTACTCTCAACCAACTAGCCCATGCAGTTCGTTTCACTCTTACATCTCCGCAGTGTCCCTACGAGGAGCGTAAAAGAAAAAGAAAAGCAACCCATACCGGCCTACATCAACTGCTACGATAACTCCAAAGCCTTGATTTCGGCCACCAGTGAAGCCGCGTCCACGTCTTCTTTAGAAGTCCCACACAGATGAGGTCATGTCACTCGGGACATATGCATGCACAAAGGATGTCCAAGTGTTCTTGGAGGACGGACTTGCTGCTCAAGATATGCTACGAGACGCAACGTGATCTCCGCGTTTCACGCAGTACGCATCACGACGGCGAACGCGCTGTCTCGAGACCAGGTGGTGCGCGCGACTGCGAGCGGCCGTCCCATACCGAGAGGGAGAGAGAGGGAGAGATTGTGTTTGTGCCATGGCGGTATATGAGAGAGAGAAAAAAAAGTTTAATAAATAAAAAAGTACATGTATTAAAAGGCAACTCCGGTGGTTTTTCCGGTGAGGTGCCTAGATTAGGTTAATTGTTTCGCTCCTTATAAGGTAGATCAGCAATCTGTCATATATAGCTCTGCGGTGTTCAGGGATCCTTCTTGGAAAGATCCAGTCGTTTAATTAGTGCGATGACTGAGCTATGTAGCTCAGCAAGGCAGATTCTTCGCAGTGAGGATAGGCCTGGAGGACATGTCCACAGCAGGTGGTGTGCTGTGGCTGGCGCACCCGTGGTGCAAGTTCCACAGGTGGGGTCAAGAGACTTGTCAGTGTATTGGACTTTGAACGCAAGTGTGACTGCCGTGCCGGTGCGTAGATGGTGGAGTGCCACGCGTTCTCGGCGTGGAAGCCCAGGAGGGAGAGGGTCATGGCCTTCGGGCAGAAGCGCTTGTAGAGCAAGCTTTCTATGCTGTCGGAGCTGCAGGTGAGCATCGATAGCGTCGACATCTTCTGCCATCTTAGCGACATCTTAGCGCTCGTCCCGTTCTCTCGTTCTTGTTCATGTCTTCTAGCGCTATGACCACCTTTGGTCTTCTGCCGATCGGGCTGCAACGGAAGCGGGGTAAGGAAAACAAGGGGGTGGGTAATTTAGCTCCCCGCGCGAGCGCGTCCGCTCGCTCATTCCCTCCTGCGTCCATATGACTCGGTGTCTCAGTTCCCTCGTGCCGCAGAAGTGTTGATTCTTCGTGGATGGCGGTTTCCAGCGGGTGTGCGTCAATCTTGCTTAGTTCGCGTACGGCGTCTTGCGATTGTATATGTGTAGAGGGTTGCGATGCTCGAGGCGGCCATTTCTGGCTGCTTGAGCAATCTCTATAGAATCGCTTGTAGTTCTGCACCGGTCGTACTTAATGGTGTCCAATGAGTAGTAGGTGCTGAGTTGCTGCCGTCGCTGTTCGTCCAGGCAGTACTGGTGTGATTCTGTGAAACAGCAGCATCCGTGCAAATTATGCATTGAGCTGGATTATCGTTAAGGGTGGCTCTGCGGTGATGGTAACGCCTCCGAAATCGTTCATTTCCTCCCACGTTGGTTGGAAGGGGTTGAACAATTGCCGACTTCACGGGCAGCCACGGCGCCGAAGGTGTTGGGAGAATAGGAGCTTGTGGCTTCCGACCGACCTGGGCCGCGATTTTGTAGCGATGCCTTAATTATGACTTATTCTATTGTAGTCTTCTTCTTCTTCTTCTTTCTGGGGTCTTATCATCCACCGCTCACGGCCGGCTGATCCCGTTGATAACGCGAGCGGACCGTCGCTCTGACAACTGATCAAGCGCGATAAGAGCGAAAAGGCATTATTACAGGAAAGGCATTGCTACAAAATACCGGCCCTGGGCGAGTATTCTTCGCCTTGAAGACGTAGCGGCTAGCCTCAGCACCTGGGCACGTCCTGCGTCCTCCCCTAGTTCTTCAAGCGTGTTAATGTGTGCCTCTGAGTAAAGCGCATGGGTTGGAGTATGCTTCGGTAAACCGTATACGTATACTTTGACGATGAGCGGCGTCGAGCCGACGACGCATCGTTACCGTGGTTCGTGTGTAAGGGAAGCCGTACAGAATTCTCGATGTGATGAGATTTTTTGTCATCATAACGAGGGTGACTTCTCTGAGGCCCCACTTATGACTGGTGAGTCTTCAGAGGAGCCCTTGTGTTGCTCGGCAGCGGCTCAGTGTCTGTTAAATTAAGCCATGCCGTGGCTAATTAGTGAGTGCCGATATAGTGAGTCCAAGAATTCTGAGGTCCTGTACTTTTTCGATCGGGCTTCCTTGTATTTCCGCCACATTCATTAAGGCTAAGAGTTGGCACTCGCAAGGAAACTCGTCGCAACACAATTGCCTGCTTTGTCTAAACCCAGCGCCTGATATGCAGCTGCTGCTCCTGCACCGCGCAGCTTCTATACACTCACGCTTTTTATGTTTTCTGCACACGGCGACACTATATGAGAACATGCATTAATTCGAAGCGTAAGAAAAAGGGCGAAGCACTGACTGTGATAGTAAGGGTTAGGTTCCATCCATTTTCATTTTCCATTAATTTATCATTTCTTTAATTCAGTTAGTCAGCACAAGTAATTTCCCGTATGTTGTCCTTGGTGAGTTTGTTGACTTCTTATGATATATATATATATATATATATATATATATATATATATATATATATATATATAAATGTTGACGTGAAGAAATTTACGACGTGCACCGACGCTAATCGATGTACGATGGTCTGCCACATCCACGCGCCTGTATACGGCGTTATTGCCGTACTAACAATGCCAGCGCAATTCGACTGGATTGAATAGAACGTGTTCCTCACTGTATATAGGGAGCCTGCATGCAAGCGCCGTAAAACGGCGTTGCATGAAGGCTCCCTACCTGTATACCGTTCCAGTCGCCCCCTCGTGGGTTTAGTGCGGACCTGCGATTCCAACCGGTAGCAGCAGCGGCCAGCAAGGCCGGCAGGCGCGCGTCAGCCAGCGCCTTCTATAACCTGTTCAAGGTCCGCATACGGACCGCACGCCGGCTTCCGAGAGCAAGGGTGACGTGGCGTCACGGCGATGCCCTCTCCCATCACGCTACACCTGGCGCGCCAGCGCGGCAGCAGGGGTCCCCTTTCGTTCGCTCTAGCTGCTCCGTCGAGGCGCGCTAGTGACGTGGCGTCGCAGCCAATGGAAATTTAGGTGCCTAAAGTCCCTAGATATTTTAGAGCAGAAAATCTAGGGACTTTATAGGTGCCCTTTCGCTGCTCGACAGACGCCGGCTTTTTCGCTCTATTAATGGACCATTTGATGCTTTCGCATAAAAAGATTTAACCGATACGACGATGCTTTCTTCACTATTCGTTCTTTCAGCATGGCGGCATCTAAATAGTCGAGTAGCTGTCGCAGCCCGTTCGCTAATTAACTAAAGTTTCTTAATTAACTTTTTATTTACTAGTTTTAAGACCAACGTTGAAATAGTAGCAGCTCGCCGTTCCCAGCAATTATTTTCGCGAGGAGCTTCGCCCCGACAACGGCGGCGGTTTTGAAATATTTCTGAAATATTTTGAAATATTTGCGCGTGTGAATCAAGCTCGTCATTGACATATGATAGTATAAACATGTAATACCTATTATGACGTACTGTCGTCATCAATATGAAGGTGAACGCCTTTTTTTTTTTTTAACGCTCGCAGAGGATACACACTTTGAGCCCTTCATGAAGTGTTCAGTGAGATAAAGTTCGACGGAAAACTTATCAAGGTCCTATATTTAAAATCATGTACCACGAGTTATCATCGTTATAAAGAATTCGCTGTCCCCTTGCACATTGATGACGACTGTACATATAATTATAATGACATGCAGGTGCAGCTGTGCTGAGCAGTATTCGCTACGTACAGCAATAATTTCGGGGGTGCCACGATTCCCCCCCCCCCGGTTACGGGTCAGAATGGCAGTATACTGGAAGACGCCGCAAGATCGAGGCAAAATTAAGCGACACAAATATTTTTGTCAACGAATATCTCAACAACGGATGACGTTTATAAAACCGCCTCCTGCGGCGTCTTTCCCCATTGCAACGTTGGCGTTAAGGCCAGTTCTAAATTACAGTTAAATCCTATTTTAGAAAAATCTGTTTTCGTTAAAATAAGCCACACGGTGTATACAGCCCATAGGCTGCCATTTCAGCACAGAATCACTGTAATTTCAATCTTCACTGCATGCTCTGCCTTGTCACATGGCGAACTCTGTATGTCAGTAGCGCACCCAGGATCTCTGCCAGGGGGGGGTTGACAGTTTGCCAATACCATCTAAACAGCACTAATTTCGATTTCTTCACGTGAAATTGTCAATAAAATGCGCTTTTTGAGTGGCAAGTGTTGGCGGCCTTGGACCTTCAACTGAATGTTTTTTTTTTTTTTTTTTTTGGCCCGTGAACGGATGTCATTTTCGAAATCATGAAGGAAGTTCGAAACCAAGAGTAACGAAAATTGTTAAAGTAACGGATCGATTAACGCCAAAACGCGACAGCCCGACGATTCTGATCCCTCTGAATCGAAACTACGCAGCTGTCCACATCGCGCCAACCTTGCAAGGATTCCTTGATTAATAGGCACGGATATCGAAGACCCTGCATTAATTTTCCGTACGGCGGGCGCCGAAAGTACGGCCCATTTAAAGGCCCGTAGATGATGCCATGGCGGAAAGCGACTAGTGACGTCATGGTCCCGTGATTGCACAAAATGCGGTGTCGGCGCTGCTGTCGTTTTTTGACGTGCAGCAAAGAAGGTGCCGTTCTTATAGAGTGAGGGCTAAGTTTGAGCTTGTATACGGTGTGTTCTAATTCTGACCAGCATTGGAGACAGTCTACGCAGCAGTGGCGCACCGACGGGGCGGGAGTCGGGTGTTGTAACCCCCCCCCCCCCCCCCCCCCCCTGTGGCCGAGTTAAACCCCCCCCACCCCCCACGCATCCAGCCCCACCAGTCCAACGTGTACCTTCACCACTATGATCACATTATCATTACAATTCAAGAGGTGGCTTGAGAAACGGCGTTGCATGTAGGCTTCCTAGACGCTTCTGCAACGAGACCCCACCTGGCAACGACAAAAAAAAAAGGTTGAGAAAATCACACATAATTTCTGTATTTTGACTCTTTGCGTGTGCAAACCTATAAAAAAACACGGTGTGACTTACATTAAGGGCACTGGAAAGCGTGTCTACGTTTTCTTACTGTCATGGCAGTATCTAACTGTCAATCCCACTTCCCCTCTGTGCAACGCGGTTGAGGTGTCCTCTATTGAGAGACAGTTATCGCGTTGCACTTAACCCAACTTTTCACCCCTTTCCACAACAATCTCCATCTCGTGTTCTTTCGCTGGCTTGCGTGACACGCGGCGCGCGCTTGGATTACGCGCTCATTTGCGACAACCGTCTTCGTGAGCGCTTCTAGATTATGAGGAGCTCCGACTTCTCCGGCGCGCATTGCAGTCTGCATGTCTCGGCGTACCTTGCTACGACGTCTACTGCCTCCTGTAATGCCTCTTGTTGTTCTCCTATGGACCCTCCGACCGTCCATATCGTGATGTCGTCTGCGTACAAGGCATGCCTGATCCCCGGTATTTTCTAGAGTTGGGCTGGGAGTTTCATCACGGCCACGTTGAAAAGTGTCGGTGACAGCACTGCTACTTGTGGCATTCCTCTGTTAGGTGTGTCTACTCGCTGTGACCTCACATTTCCCAGCCCTATTGTGGCCGTGCGATCTGTGAGAAAAGCCCTCCCACCCTGCGTCTGCTACAAACAAACACCTACCCTTCAGCCGCCCGCCTCCACCTTATATTCCCAGACGTTTACACTACCGCCAACTGTCGGTGCTGTGGCACTCGCCCGGCTACGCTTCCGCATATGCTGTGGGAGTGCCCAGCACAGCACACACACATTAACACCACGACCCTCCCGTCGAGGTTGCGTGAGGCTCTACGGAACTCCGCCCTCGACGACCAAACTTGGGCGACCCAGCATGCCCGTGAGGCGGCGGCGAGGCAAGCCCTCGACGTCTCCTCATGGGAGGCTTAGGCCCGGCCATCATAAAGTGCTGGTCCTCTAATAAATGTATATTCCTCCTCCTTCTCCTCCGTCGTGGTAATGGGGAGGCCGCGTTTACGGTGGTATGAACCATTGCTTAAGGGAGTATGAGCCATTCATTGTCTTACCGTAACGGACAGATTTAATTTTAAAGCAATTTATTTTCGAAGAATCGCAAGTCTCAATGGTGGGCGAATGCTGCTAACCACGCCGCCGAGCAATCACGAGACATCGAACGCAAGCGACAACGGCGGCCTGCGGGCTTCCGTCAGTGACGTCGTTCTCTCCGTCGCAGCCGCTAGGTGTGTGTAGCCTCACTAAGAAACACGAAGACGTAACAAATAATTGAGAAATACTTTAATGAACCGCCGGGATTAACCCAGTGATAAACAACCGGGCCGCACGTTTCAGCTTCGCTGGTTTAATTACCATCTGTACGGAGTGCTCGGGCGGTGATTTTTTTTTTCTTTTTAGTTGTTATTCGTTCGTTATATATAAAAAAAAATGTACCTACTAGCCTGCTGAAACGTGTCTTGGAAACAGCTTATATGTGCTCTATATTTTTTGGTGGTCGTGGGCAAAGTTCATCGAAGAAATGCGAATACTTGCACGTCAGCGACGATCGCGGGCAGTGTGGTCCCGAGTGGTCCGAGCAGCGTGGTCCCAAGACCCGAGTGGTCTCTCGCCATTTTGTTTCTATCCCGCATCACCATATTTATCGGGAAGTTGAGATTCACCCCGCAATTTAGATTGTGGCTGCAGATACAAAGGCTGTCACCACCCTAAAACAAGACTTGCATATTAAGTTCGCCGGTCTGACCGACTATAATCGACGAACTCCCAACACGTTATCCATCGATGACCACCGGTCATGTGCCTTTGGGATGGTGTGGTTTGTGTCTCTCACACTGGCCCTGCTTCGCTACAGTTATGGAGATTTCAACATTCCAAAATCTTATCGGTGCAAATAAAAAAAAAAATGTTGGGGGCAACTCAAAGGAAATGCTTTTAGGGAAGATTAAAGAGGGATGCTAAGCTAGATTGGCAATTTACACTCTTTCCTTGCGCGGACACATGGTAAGTCGTAAATGAGGCAAAAACGAAAAGTCGAGTGGCGACGCCATTTTGAAGTTGCCGAACTAACTGCGAGTGACGCCATTGCTTTCTACAGGGTCCTGCATATTTCGCTTAGCGTGTTCGAAAAAAGGTATTGCGCTTCCGCTGCACTGTTCTTGCTGAAATTTTGCATAAAGATCGTATTTTGGAGTTCACGTCGTTCAGTGTAACACTTAGCCACATTTAGACTGATTTTTGAAAAATAAGTGCAAATTTGCCTCCTACTCTCCGGTGTTCCTCATAACACACTGTACAGTTTTTTTTTTTTTTTTTTTTTTTTTTTGCTCCGCTATAGTGGCGTACCTTTTTTTTCTGGCAAATAAACGAAGACGCAGTCCCGAAATAATACTTCACCAACCTACACTGATTTAATTCCACGCTCTAGTGATCCTTTACGTACCAGAGAAAACAGAGATAGATGTCCCGGCAACGATAATCCTGACGGTGCTCACATTACGGCCTCCGTCATACTTGAACACACCTCAAGCGGATTCTTGCTTCTCCTGCAGACGGTGCTGGAGATTTCTAGTTTGGGTGACTTGAATGCGTTAGTTTAATTCGTCTTCTGTCCAAAGCATTGCATGCAATTGCTCCTTACAGCGCCCCACGTTCTTTTTTGAAGACTGTCTTCCTTGGCGAGTTGCCACCCCTTTTCCGTATCGGGTATATATATATATATATATATATATATATATATATATATATATATATATATATATGTATGTTTCTAACCTCTTTCTAGCCTCTTTCGTGGGCCGGTCCCGAAGACGATGCAATCTAGATATACATGCCCCTGAGGCCAATGGGTATATGTGGCACAGGGTATTTTGCCCCTGGTGTCACTGAGTATGTGCGGCTGAGTATGTGCAATTCGGGCCACTTGGTATGCGAGGACAATGATTCTAATGATAATGATGATTGTGATAATGATTATTATAACTGAAGAAAAAAAATTGGAAGTCGGTTCACCATCTCGTGGACGTCGATCAAATGTTTTCCCTCCAGCGCGGCTTTGGAAATTAAATCGTACCGTTCATACACCCCAGGATGACACTGTCTTTCATCGACTTCGACTAAACGTTGAACAGCCATCCAACATTCATTTTTTTTTCATTTAAATATGATGTGCCCCCTCACCACATCTAAGTAATGCAAAGAGAGCACTGCGTACAGATGACGCGCTGACGATCGCGCTGACGAAGCATCAAGCCACCCCACGGCGCGAGAGCAGCTGAAACTTCAAACGAAAGCCCGTGCGCCCTTTTCGACGGAGCCCGCTTCCTGGCGGAGAATCAACGTCACACGCCTCTACGCAAGACTCACTGCCAGCAATATGTCACCGATTATGGCACTTTACTTCGACAAGTCGCTCAATATTGCAGAACGCGTATAACCGACACTGCGAGGTCGCCGCGCAGCAAAAACTAAACAAAAAATTAGGAGAGGGAGGCGGGGCTCGCGATGTAAACGTGACACGATCCTTCGGCTGCGATATGGGATAAAGCCCCTCCACCAGCCGTATTATATAGTACCTGGAGCTCCACCCACGTGCCACGGCCTGCTGGTCACCGGAAATGTGTGAAGGCTTTTTATTGCAATAGCAATTATATGGACACTCCAAGCAAATTTTTGCCGTCGGCTTCGCCTTTCGGGCAAAAAAACTGCGACTTTTTGACGTCAGCGTCGCCGTGAGGTTTCTTGTATATTTAGTTATATGTATGCCATATGTCACGTCATGCTATGACATGCGGGTTATATTGCCACACCATTCTAACACTAAAGTTGCTCAAACCAGGTCTTACATTCTTGACAAAATGCTTGACAAACCTAATACAGAGACGAACAATAACAGAGCTCAAACCTAAAAATAATCTCATTTTATTGGCGCGGCTGTGCACTACCTCCGGGATCGGCCCAGGAAAGACGTTTCACACATACCCGATAAGAAAAAGTGGCGGTAAAGTCGCTAAGAAAGACGTCGGCTTTAATTAATGAAACAAATGAAATTGTCCGACGGCAGGATTCGAACAGAGGACCCCTAGCACAACAGCTCGTTTTTACTTAGCTTACGTTTACTTCAATTCATACTGCCACTGCAGCTACGAGTCTTACGCTTCGTGTAATGTTCTAACATATTACTATATAGCTTAACAAAATACGTTGCGAGGCTAGTTGGTGAGGCATTTTTTTTCTTACGAAACGAGAGCTACATTGGCCGTATTCTCGCCGTTTCACTGTGACCGGTGGCCACACCGCGAGCTGAGCCGTTGCCTAGCAACCACCGCAGCTCCGCTCGCCGCGCCATCTGGCATGACGTCAGAGGAGGCGCCAGTGAAACCGCGTTGTAACAACAGAGGAGGAGCCGGCGTTGCATCGTATATATGGAATGGGCAGCTCGGTGGGATTCGTCGGCAGATATGAAAAGCGAGTCGGAGAGACTGAAAGAAGCCAGGCTTCGTCGTCGGAACGAAACCAAGAGGAGGCAGTGAGTCGAGGAGACGGAAGAATAACGAGCCGCACGCGTCGAGAAGAGTCGTAAGTACGAAGCGGCCAGGCGAGTGCATTCAGATGACGATAGCACCCGAAACGTGTTCAAGTCACTGGACGACAACCACTTGTCCTCCCGCCTCACCGACCACCTCGGAGACTATGGTCTTTGTGGCAATTGAGAAACAACAAGATCAAAACAAATGCGTTACACTTTAAAAATGTCTAGTCTTTAATGTAACCATAACTTAACGAGAGGCAACAACCAAACCTAAACACTCAGACGTACGAAGCTAAACGATAAAGATGTAACCGCAGAGAGAACCAAGCTAAACAATAAGATTATCCGTACCTGTCGCTACGCACACCCAGGCATAACTGAGTTAAGCCACAGCAAATTTTTTAAGGCGAGGACACAGAAAGACATGACAGGACGGGCGCTGACTCCAACTATGTCTATTGAAAGAGACACGTTACATTTATGGCACTGAGGGCATGTGCATTCATGACTGCAGGAAAAACCTATAAACAAAAACGAACAGTTGATTAAGGTGAACAGACTGCACATAATATCGCTTTGTTTAATCATCTGAATTAACTAGCACGCAGTGAGACTGACGTGGTGCTGACGCACGTGTCGGCTCTCTGCATGCATGATCAAGAAGTTAAAGCACCCTCTGCCCTCTCCTATATTAAAGCATAGCCTCGGAGGCTATGGTTTAATTCGGATCTCGGAGGCTATGTTTTAATGTAAGTGAGGGCAGTGAAGGGATCGCACTCGCGGACACTAGCCTAAGCAATGGGAGTGTCTACGATGGCAGTGAAACTCGCCTCCTGGCAGCATGGCGACGTGACGTTTCAAATTCTCAATCATATCTGCTCTAATAATAAATAAATCCGAAAATTTATTGCGGTAAGACGCTCCATAAATGGCACTTTACATCCAAAATGTTGGATGGGGCCTGACCAGGGTTAAGCCGAGAATCCATCGTTCGGTTTAAGTCTGACAGCGGCTGTATACATATACGTTGCGGAACCAGGATCGATTCCCGAATGGGAACGAAGAATTCGCTTTTCTGGTGACGTACGTCTTTCGCCAGGGAAACGTGAAGGTAATGATATTGATATCAGCGGCAGATATGACCAAATATCGCCACATTTTGCCCTTCGACTTCTAAAATAAACACGTAAGAGCCACAGTAACATTCAGCAATTAAGTCACTGAAACTTGCAGAAATCGGTTATGTACAATTTTATTTTCCCTCGTATATATATACAAAACGACGTTTTTTGCTCAGTGCGTATAAAATAATCTGAAAGCTGCGTTTATCGTGATGCAGAACTTGGTAAAATTTACAAACAGAAAAAAATTGTGTGCTCACGTTTCTACAGAGCGCGTCGTTAAATTGGAACCCTGTAAAACTACACGCAGTTTCAAGCGCGGCTTATTACCCCGTACCGTCATTTGCTCGTGGATAGCGGACAAAGCTGTGTAGTACCATTTGCGTAGTCTGTGGATACATGTATCTCCATTGCCGCGTTTATCACCACAAGACAAGCAACGCACGATGCAGAGGAACGCGCAAACGAAGCGCCTGGTACATACCCTGTCACGTTTAGTATAAGCCTTGTGGTAACAAACGCCACAATGGATCAATCGATAACCCGTGTGTACACGTACTAGTACTATAGGGGAGTGGTACCGTTTACGGGATACCGGAACACATGATACAAAAGCAGCACTGACTGCTGACGGTAGCGATCGAAGCCTTGTGAACGCTGCAACCCCTATACGTTATGCAGCTGCCGATGATTTGATGCGAGCGTTAAATGAACATATAGCGATGGCGGCAGTCTAGTAGTTCTGGTATGAACTCAGCTTCACAAGGCTAGCCGTACTGCTGCTAACGTCTTGTTTATGACTGCACTACCCGCACTTCGCAGCTTTTTTGGTCCACTCCAAGGTCTAGTCCTAAATGTTTCGAAGGTTGGCACGATTACTTTATTATTATTTTTTTGACCGTTTACAGTCGCCCGCGGCACTTGCACTGCCCCCAAACCATGGCCTCAGAGATCTCGGGCGCAGCGTGCGTGGGGGGTCTCAGAGGTCATGACCGAACTTGGGGGGGACTTCACACGCACGCACTCAAAGCTCTGCGTGCGTGTGAAGCTAACCAAACGGAACAAAGTGGACGGGGCACAGATATACATTTGCGTACGTGGAACGGAGCAATGCAGATACATACGCACAGGTACGTTTTACAGTTTGAAAAATATACATAAAAATAATCCAACGCTGGTTCTATCCAAAACAGAAAAAACGGCGCCAGGCAACCACTATATATATGTACACACACACACAGAGAGAGAGAGAGAGAGAGAGCTGGGTTTGACGGGTCCTGTCAGTGAGTGGGCCTATACTTTTGAAATTAAATAATTCCTTCAGATTGTATCGCAGCTTCCAGTGGTGGGTCTTTACGCAATACTGACTTCAAATTAAGGCTTCTACAAAATTATACAAGGCTTCTACAAAACGTTCCTAAATTGGCACTACAGCCCAGTATCCTTATATTAACGTGGCCGACTCGATTTTTTTTTTCTCGAGAATGTTAGGTGCCATGGTGAGTCGACATGTTTATATCAGAAGGTATTCAAAGACTGCGCGACGCCTGTAGCTCTCGTGTTGCAACGGACATTTTGATTCGGAGCATCACAGGAGCCCAGGGTGCGGAACAAATTTGGCAAGCATGACTTGAAACAGAAGAAGGCTCTATGGTGTCCTCGTTTAAAGCTATTCAGTGTTAAGCAATCCAATTAATGTGCGGCAAATAGCCCAGATTCAAAACTTGTTAGCATCGACAATAAAAAATTTTTTTTAATTGTATACAGCTTGTCAATAGATAGTTCTTTCTTCTGTTCATTACCCGTTTGTCATCTGCAACACACAGGAACATTGCAAGCTGCAGTTCACTGATGTTCTGGCTGCCGTTATTGTGGAGAGAGTGGGGGATTGGCGGGGGCAAGGATACGTCGCGGAGGAGCCAACAGAACAGTCCTCAAAATGGTCCAGGAGGGAAAGCGTCCGTAAAACGTTTCACATACGGGAAACGCGTTTGGCACTTCCAAACTCCCGAAGAGCTGCAACTTGCGTTGGAGGCTTCGCGCTTTGCTATACAAAAAAATCGGCTAAAAACACAGTTCCCGCCGTATCACACTTCTTTTTTCCTCTCCTGTCTCCGGCGCCGCACTATACTGGACACGTCAGAAGGGCACCCAGACGAGGACCGACTCTTGGAACTTGCGCGTGGTGAACTTCAGGTCCAGCTTGGGCCAAAAGTCCTCGAAGAGCTTGGACGAGTGCACCCCGAACATGTCGTATACGTGACGGTTCAGCAGCGAAAATCTGAAATGCGAGGAAGGGAAGCTTTTTTTTATTACGGCAAAGCTGTGTCTGAAGTTCTGGGAAGAAACCACTGTAATATAAATTTTAAAGAAGTGCAGGTGCACGTAGACAAGGAAAAACAGTTCATTTCGACGATTCGACCGAGGTCCGGCCTTCAGCATATATATACACACATACATATACATACATATACATACATACATATACATACATACATACATACATATACATACATATACATATACATACATACATATACATACATACATATACATACATACATACATATACATACATACTACATACATACACATACATACATACATACATACACATACATACATACATACATACATACATACACACATACACACACACACACACACACACACACACACACACACAGATGGTTTTGAGGCATGCCGTAGTGGAGGGCTCCGGATAAATTTTGACCACCTGGGGTTCTTTAACGTGCACTACAACGCAAGCACACCGGCGTTTTCGCATTTCGCCTCCATCGAAATGCGGCCGCCGCGAATGGGATTCGTTCCCGCGACCTCATGCTCAGCAGCGCAACGCCATAGCTGACTGAGCCACCCCAGCGGGTGTATATACCTCTGGGCAGGGACTCCGGAAGAATATTTTGATTGGAAAATTTTGAGGGAATTAGTAGTGATGCCCCGGCTTAACTTACTGTATCTGAGAGGGGTCGGCTCTAACGGCTGGGAAGGACACTGGCCTCCAGTAACAAAACCTGTAAAGGCGCATGCCCCAGCTTTCCCTGCCCCTCTTACCCTCCGCTTCCGGAGTGCCTGTTCGCGGGTATCTTATGATTTCTTATCTGTTTACCTTTTCTAGGGGTGTTTTTGCTTATACGAGTTATTGAAATTTTGGAGGGTGATCCAGTACGAAAACACCCCCCTTGATTAAACTTGCGTAGAACTCTCAAAAAACAACGGAGTGCTGGTTACTCCTTCATGCGGGAGTAACTGTTCTTGTCCAGTGTTTGACTCCATTTTTCAAGAATTCTCGCCGTTCCCGACGGAGTGGCCTGTGCTAGTCAATGTACTCCGCTGGGGATTCGGGTGGGGGGCGGTGATGAGACCGAGCGGATACTCAAAACGGAGTTAAAATATGGGACTAACAGTTAAAGGGGTAACAGTGCGACCTTCTGCCAATTGACACGTTGTATTAGCAGAAAGTGCATTGGATATACCGAGCAACAGGCTAGACAATTGCTGTAGCCAGATCATTTGCAGATCGTCCAAACAATCTATATCTACGTACCTATGAATATCATCAGCTAATATTTATGTCCACTGCAGTACAAAGGCCTCTGCATATATCCATCCGTATATTTATCCGTCCGCCAGTTTGTCTATTTATCGGTCCATCCCTCCGTTTATTTATTTATATAGCTATGTGAAAGCCATCTATTTCAAAAGTTCACAATCCGCAATCACACGGAGTTGAGCTCTGCCGAAGCTGCAGCAGCGAAACTTTGCAAATAAACACTCTGGCTTAATTAACGAGCAACACGCTTACATCAACAATTCGCGAAAAGCTGAGAGAATTCATACACGCGCGAGCTTCTCACAAAAATGTCAATCGGAAAGGTCTCAAGAAGTCGGCGATCAATCAACCACCGCTTGTCGAAGTTCTTCGGTGCTGAGGAGTCGGAATTTCGCATATAACGCAACTGCAGGATCCTTTATTAAAGCTATCACGCAGCACGATTTAAAAAACGAGCAACGGCGTTACGCGTAGCAAACCTAGTGCGTATTGTTTCCAGTACAG
The DNA here is from genome assembly GCF_013339745.2 of Dermacentor silvarum. Taxonomy (NCBI): domain Eukaryota; kingdom Metazoa; phylum Arthropoda; class Arachnida; order Ixodida; family Ixodidae; genus Dermacentor; species Dermacentor silvarum. Next base: position 50,616,101 of record NC_051161.1, on the reverse strand, counting down.
TGGCATAGCCATCAGTATTTTTTTGTTACTGAGATTTAATTAATTATAATTAACTATCTAACTCGAGAAGTACTGTCCTAATTATCAAAGTGTCAATGAGAAAGTTGTAGAGCAACATGAAAAACTCCCGATACAGCTTTCTGTTGCTCAATACGTGCTACATAAATGTGTTTTTCCGAGCGTGAAAGAAGCCCGCGAATACACGCAAAATGCCTCGAGCGGCCAGTCGTGCGGCAATTCTGCGTGTATTCACGGGCTTCTTTCACACTCGGAAAAACACTTTTGTAGCATGTATTGAGCAACAGAAAGCTGTATCGGGAGTTTTTAATGTTGCTCTAGAATCTTCTCATTGACACTTTGATAATTAAGACAGTAATTCTCGAGTTATATAAATAATTACAATTAAATCGCAGTAACGAAAAAAATACTGAGGCTACTCCACTGTACTGGAAACAATACGCACTAGGTTTGTTTCGCGTAACGCAGTTCCTCTTTTTTTTTAATAGTGCTGCATGATAGCTGGGACACGCTGTATACATATATATTATACATTAACGTATAACGCCAACAGAGCTGGTGCAAAGAAATATGTAAAGGGGACGAGCATAGGTCAATCCCGGAGTCCGTGCAATGTCAATCTGATTGCGCGGTGGCTCTGATTGCTTAAGAATGTTTTATTGTGCCGTTGGTGTAACCGCTTCGCGATGCTTTAAAATGAGTTATGATTGTTCGTTTCTTTCTCTGTGTGTGTTTGATGCTGAGAGTGCCTCTTTTGTAATGTTCGACACTGGTCGAACAAGAAATGTTGCCGGAGCCAATGTTTCCACAAGGATCGACTTGTCTCCACTATAGGGCGAAGACAAATCCCATTCGTCTATTTTCCTGTGGACTTTTGTCTAGTTTGACTCTTTTTAAAGGTACGTGAGGCCAGTCCCGGAGTCCGTGCAGATCATGTTACACGCCGACTTACATCGCGATCTCCCCATGAACGTCGTCGACTACTACGTACAATGTGTCCGCCGATATAAAAGCGGGAATTCGCGACAACGTGGCGTGCAACTTAACACACGCGTGTATAGACCGATAGACTCACTAGAAGCGTCATGCGACGTCACACGAGCAAGCTGAAACGCAAAACTTCTTGCTTTATACGCAGACGTACCTGCCTGATGACAGCCTGTTGAGGAAAGTCCAATATGTCGGCCTGAGATTGTGTGGCTCGAAGACCGCCTGGAGAAGAAGAAAAAAAATGGGAACGTCCATGAGTTGCAAGTGAAACGTGCCATTCTTGGCCAATCCCCTCATTAACTATGTGCCCACATTATTTGAGGCCATCATCGTCAACGAAACGGAACACCGACCAGTCTACATGATTGGGAAGCAAAAACTTGGGAGACGCTTAAGCTTCGCCATTAAGAGCGTAACGCGATAGCATTTAAGGGTCCCCGACTGCTTCTCACGCTTCCCGGCAACTGAAGCCTATGCAACCGTAAACTTTACCGGGAAATGCTTGCGGCGAACGAAGGCGAGCTTTCTGGTTCTTTTTTTTTCTTTGCCTGTCACGGCCGGCGCCGCCACTGCCGCGCGGAGGCGAGCGCCATCTGTTGCTGCAAGGAAACGAGCGGCGCGAGTCGTGCTGTGGTTTGTAGAAAAGTCTCGCTCACGGACAAAGCCGAATTTTCTGCTTAACGGGGCACTTAAAGCTATCGCTTAAGAACACGCATAGCCTCAAGAATATAGTGGCACGGTTAAAATATATGTTGGCGGCTAGAAACGCCACCGCCTATGCCGTTTCTCTCGAACGAAAACGTGAAACAGCACATTTAAAGTTTGTATACTCAACTACGCGCGCTATTTTCACGAAGGGTTGGATAAGTCACGCAGCATGTGAAGGGGCACTGCTCATGCATGAATACAATGTACACAAACCGCGTAGGTGCACATACGAAAGTGCACAGAACACAGTCCCACTTCATCAGGCACACGTGAATTACTGTATTTGTTCGATTATAAGGCTGTCACGATTATACGGCGGGGGTGTAAGTCGGGGGACCCTCGAAAAACAAAAAAAGAAGTATGCACACTAATATAAGGCGATATAGAGTAACCGACGAATTATTCAGACTCAGAGAGCAAGCCCGAAATACCGAATAATCGGGAGCACCTAGAATAATCGGAATAATCCGTGCGAGCTATGCAAATTTTGCCTTGAGGTGCGACTTCACAGTATCGCAAATTTCGCCTTATAGTGTGGCGTTACAGCAACGCGCGCTGCGCTGCTGTGAAGCCGCACCATAAGGCACAATTTGCACTACCGTGAAGCCACACCTCGAGGCGAAATTTGTATTTAAGCCGCACTCCGCTTTTACTGTGAAAATGTTTTGAATTTTCACTGCAGGTATATGCACAAAAATACAATACCGCCCCACCTGCCAAGGATTACTAGTTGCTACAACTTGCGCTGTCATCTAAACTCTGGATCACCGAAAATGTGGCGCTGCTGCCACATTGAAATTGAAACTGCATCTACCAGCTTCACGCACAAGGCCGTGAATGATTTCGAGGCTAATGATTATGTGGAATAACCTCGCCTTATATTCTAATAAATACGGTATATGTACCCAGTGACTATTTATAGATCTGTTCAAATAATAACTCACTCGCGTCTGATATAAACAACTCGTACTTGTGCGTCATGCTTTGTGGCGATGGATACGATTCCGGCATAGACCGTCCGTAATGACTGTCGACAGCGCTAGCTTTTTCTGAAATACGCAGGAATTCCATTGCGTGTTTATGGCAAAGAATGGGCCGCGCTGGCGCAAGAGGTATTCGGCTGGCGCCGCACATCCCCGCAGAGCGCGCGCGTAGAAGTGTAGGATAATCAGTTGTTTATAGAAGGATAGACAAGTAAGGAAGTTATTGCTGACCGCACCGCAAATGTCTAGCTACACCTGCCGACACCTGGAATTCGGTCAGGGAGTGACATTATGGGCAGTGGCTAACGCAAGAGGTACTGAGCTGGCCCCGCAAGTCCAATCGTCGCGAAGAAGCTAACACTAAAGGTATTTCTATCCGCATTGCTTTATTTGAACGACCATGACGATGGCAGAAACTACTAAGCTACGATACAGAACCTTATGTAGCTACAAAGCAACTCCGCAAAGGAACATTTTACACTATGTGCTTGCTGATATGAAAAATGGCACAATGATATATTACCGCGCACAAAAGCTCAATGCAAAAAAAAAGAGCTATTTTCAAAACTCTGCAAAGATGGTTTGAACACATCCAAGCTTTCGTGCATGATTCCTATCGCGCCATGACATACACGAGCTGCAAAACATTCTTCGGCCGGGTAACTCAGTGAATTCTGAAATGTCATCACGTGCAGTTATCTTCACAATAGGCACTCGTGTACTTACCGCGTAAAACAGCACCGCGCAAGAGACAGAGTAGAGAAGAACGGGTGAGTTGGGGACGCACGGAAGAACGCCTTTGTCCATCCCTGCCATGTAGACGTTCTGCGAGCGCAAAAACACGAAATAAGAAAAAAAAAAAAGGTACAAGTGGCAAGTTTAAGGGGCACTAAAAAAGCAACAGATACTGTCGAACCAGAATAGCGAATTATTCTCTATATCAAACACGCGAAGCTCACAGGTCGATAACTTCTGTAAAAGTGCTCCCTCCTAACAAACTGAACATTGAATACACCGAACTATGGCCGTACGATGCCAGCGGAAAACACAATCTCGCGCACCGAGAATGCCATTATTAGTGACGCTGAGAAACAGTTCAAGGCACAGGCAAATATTATTGCCATACTACGCGTATAGTTTTGAATAAATGGATTCCTCCCTTGCTTGTGTTCTCCCACTGGGGATAACAAATCCATGTATTTTGCATCACAAAAGTTCGTTTTAAGCTTAGTTTAAGCTATAGTTTGCGCGTGTCGAACTACTGTGATATAGAACTATTTTTAGCTCATAATCATGTTCGCTGTAACTGGGTTCAATTTTTAATCAGGTTAGGTCGGTAAAGTATACTCGCAAAACAATAGCTTCGTATATTTGGCTGAAAAAGAAATAATTCCTTACTTCGAGGAAATGAAGGCCCAAGCAGACATCTCTCGAATTTCACGCCGAAAGCTCAGCGCCATTGCGGTACTTAAGCCGTTTTGGCTTGAAAAGCTTTAGAAACTTCCTAAGTTGAGTCTTTGCTTTCTTAGCATGCTATGTAGTTCTTTGCCGATAAACATTAAACTGGACCACAGTAGACTCCGTCAAAATTTATGCTGTCACGGTGAGCTCGAGAACACCAGATACTTGTGCACTTTAGCCGCCCATTTATTTTGATCCAGGTTCCCGAGTCTTTCTTCAAAACTAATTTTGCTCTGCGCTTCTCTGACTTAAAAAGAGGCCCGACCCATGTCACCCTGCACTGCCTCATTTGTGGTTTTACCGTGGACTCCCAAAGCCAACAGTATAGCGATCTTTGGTTAACTTCGCAACCCGACAAGATAGCCGATTTTAAGCCTAGAATGGCATTTCTGAACGTTAGCACTGGCACCATTACTCATTTCCAGATTCCACGCACCACCACATATTTATTGTGGCCCCCGAAATGCACTATGCTTCATTATTGCTGCATTCCGCTTCCCCTTTATTTTCTGATTATCTTGGTGGGTGCTCGTGTAAGTCTTTCCTTCGTTTATGTGTACGCCGCGGTATTTATATTGCTTCACTATGGGTATGACTTGCTGTTGAATTGACACCCCGTAATAACTGGTCTCTTCATCAAAGGTCATAATTCCTGATTTCTCTGTGCTAAACGTAAGGCCTGGATTTGTCGCTGCGTTGCCACACGTATTCATTACTCGAGGAAATGAAGGCCCGGCCGACACGAACCTGGCGTCATGAATTTCGACAGCCTTTGCGTGTGGTTGTAAATTTAACCGTTTACTGACAAACGATTATTACATTGCATTTTAAAGGAGCCGAACGCTAACTCCAGGAAGTTTTGGTAGTCTTTTCTGCGCCAAAATGGCCCAGGAAGACGCAAGAATAGTTCGAAATCTGTGACGTGACACTGACGTGTTGACGCTGCGGTTCAGGCGCAAAATTGCAAGAATGCTTGCCCTTCGTTTCCTCAGCTAGTGATCAACCTTTCGCAGCAAAAAAAAAAAATTATGCAAATACAGTTTTGAAAAAAAAAACATGTAATCAGTCTAAATATAGTTTAACGAAAGTCATTAAGTGGGCAGCTGCTATATGCGGGGTGTCACAAAACACGGAGCAGTCTGGCATACGTTGGAGCCGTTTCTTACCTCGACGAGCTTCCAGACTAGGTAGAGTGCAATACTGGGACTGGGGTACCAGAACATGGAGAGTCCTGCCAGAAGACCAGCCGGCAGGGCGTGCCAGTCGCTGCGACCGTCGCCGCTCCATCGCAGCAGGCAGCTTACCAGCTGGAAACAACGTACGGGGATGTTCATATATTCATCGTACGGTGTCTCCAGTGATCTCGGTAACGAAGGAAATGACAACAGAATAGTGCGAACATAAAAAAATGGCACTTATTGCTTATCTACACAAGAATACGCGATATACCGCAGTATATGCAAGGAATAGTTCCTCCACGATGGAACACGTTGACGAATCAGTGAAGTTCGACTCACCACGGAAGGTTACCAAGTGAGTGGTTCACCCATGCCCGACAGCGACGTCTATTCGCGACTGCGTTCTCGTGAACGGAAGGCTCGTCCGAGCGATTGTGGTCGCCCATGCGGGTGCCTCTCCAAAGCCGCAGAGCGAAATTAGCGCAAACAATTGGCGAAAAGACTAGACAGTACAGAGCCCTATATCAACTAACCTTTATTGTTCGATTCAGCAGAAAATACATGCCATAATCAGAAAAGCGAAACAATGACTTCAGGAAGGACACCTTTCGCGCATGGACACTTAAGCGTGCACCCCACGCGCCTAAGAAAGCAGTTCAAGTTTCTTTTAAAGCGAAGCTTTTATTGCCTCCTACTCCCACATTACGGATGCTGTCTTGCTGAGTTAGACAACACCTTGGGGCGCTGGGTACGAGCAACTAGCTATATGCCAGTGCCCAGTGGGCATGTGCCCACCCTTGGTCAATTTCTCAGAATGGTTTTGTGTGTGTGTCTCTAGGGCACAAAAGCATAGAATACCTAAATGCATTTAGATATGTGTCGTACTTCCCTGTGCATACTGCTTCTCATCAACATTATTTCCCCAACAAGCATAATACAGTGGAATATCGTTGATACGATTCTGCATAATGCGTTTTTCGGGATAATACGTTTTGTTTTTCTTATATACGATTATTTTCGGATACTACGATTGCCGGATGACACGATTTTCCGGTTCCCGTGGAGATCGTGTCAACGAAATTGTCCTTTGTCCTCGTAACACCGACAGAGGCTGTTTCGTGTCATACGCTACTGATGCTGCCTTGCTAACTATACAAGCTTCGGGTCATTTAGATTCCAGCATTACGTTAGATTGGCGTTTGTTTGTTTCGTTTGTAGAAAAGGAAGCCACACTGTCGCGCGTGTCACCCGAGGCCAGCAATCTCTATTATCGCTCTTGTCAGCCTATCGCGACTTCTGCGCGCAGCCACATCGCGTTATCAAATCTCAGTGCGTTTCTCACCTATGGTCTACTTAGTCAATTCGTTTGTCCCACCTTTGCGCTAACTAGCAGTAAGCGAACGAAGCTTAACGCGCTTCGGTGCCGAGGAAAAAAAAAACAGCCCTGGTCTGTCTCTCGAACTGCCAAAGCACCGAACTGTCCTGCACGTACGTACATCACTACAAGCAGGCGCGCGCAGCGTTCATAAACGAGGAAATTAAACACGACGCAGTGTACACATGTGCAAAGAGTCGGCTGCAGAGTCGACAAATGAGGTCACTGAAAAGCACTGGCGCAAGTCCTTGGCGCCGCGTGCAATAGCGCGTGCTGCTGTCAAGACGTGTGTATATATAAACACGCTCGCTCCGAGCAAAGATCCAACGTTCGGCGCGAACGTCACGCGAAGTGACGGAGTATACAGAAAGCAGAAACAGATCCTTTGTGGGCAGTTCATGTGATCAGTGGCCGCGTTTTCGCGAACTAAACGTGATCGAGCGCTTTTTGTCTGCGGACAGATGGGAGCATCAACAGCAGCGCGCGCCCCACAGCAATAATGAAACAGTGCATTTTGGGGCCACGATAATGACGTACGTGTTCGAGATCAATGGACAAGCATATCGTGCATATTTTGATGTGAACCTGCCCGCTGTCAACATTAAGAGGGATCCTCGTGCCACGAATTAACATTCATCCACAACCGCACCGCCCCCTCCCTCCCCGCCCATCTCCAGTTTTACCAAATTTTGTGTTGACAAAACCTTAAAAAAAGGAATTTAGACATTGTGTCGGCTGTATATAGACTTATAGTAGAATATTTCACCTGTCACAAACTAGTCCTTTTGTTTATATATGCTGACCGCAGATTAAAGTCCTTAATATGTATTTCCTTTGGTCTATAGAGATTCATAAACTTCCGAATGAATTAGTTTGTAAAAGCTGCAGACATTAGTTTAAAAAGTGTAAGGCCATATGTTAACAGGAACAGGCTGTCTACATACAGAGACAGCCTCTTGCCCAATGGCGTTACACTTTTTATGTATATACATGCTTGGATGAGTTGGTTGTAGTAGTCCATTCACGTGGCATATCGCTCGCAAAGCTAGTGAAATTGCATGGAAGGACAAGCACGTACCAGCGCAAACACTGCTCTGGCGTTTGTACCTTTCCCGTCCTTTGTCTGGCATTGTGCGCTACCATATACAGTAATGTCTATAAACAACCGACAGATTTGATAGAAAAACGCTATATAGCTATCTATAGCTATCAATATATATATATATATATATATATATATATATATATATATATATATATATATATATATATTATACATACAGTGGAACCTCGTTGATATGATTCTGCATAGTACGTTTTTCGAGATAATACATTTTTTCTTATATACGATTACGTTCGGATAATACGATTTTCGGATGATAAGTTTTATTTGAATTCCCCTGAAGATCGTATGAACGAGATTCCACTGTATATATTAAAGGATGGGTGCATGCTACTCCGCAGATCCGCTTCCACCAGCTCCAAACAAGCCCTTCAATTACCCTGTAGATGCCGGCGAAGGAGCCGAGGAATGCGCCCAACCAGAGGTTGCTCCGCCGGAAGAGCACAGGGTAGATGCAGCTCACGTCCTGCGCCAAGCGACGCCTCGCGGCCACCAGCCGAAACAGCAGCCGCAGGCCACAGCCCAGCATGAAGGGGCGCATGAAACCCTGCGAATAGACGCAGTTGTAAGCACGTCTATACCACAACCCGAAAATATATAGCACCGAGAAAGTCGGTGATCAGCGCTTCGCATATATAACCACGCAGGCACGAGAACTGATTTTTACGGCCGGTGACTAGAGCAGCACCAGTTGGCTGCGTGCTCTTTTTGACGTGTCCGCGGACGCTATAGCTGTAAACATGTTAGGTCAAGTTTACAAGGCACCATCTGAACGAGTTCTTGTATGTAGTAACAGCTGAGGAATAAGCTGGATATCCGAAGTTTTGCAGTCGCCGTACACGACTAAAGCAGAACTATTAGATGACTGCACCAGTCTATAGACTGGTCAGGATGGCCCGAAGTTTATAGTGGAGAAGAAGGACGAGGTAATGAGGGTGTAAGGCCTGAAGCCTTCCGATGAGCACATAAACCCTGCGACCGACTAGCAAATGAGTGGAACAGCGGCGCCGGTATGCATGTTAGTCCGAGCCGGATTAATCACTAACCTATGGCGTATCATTGTCACGTAGTAGTGACGATGATGAAAACAGTCGTAAAATTGCGTATGACGAAACTGATTTTTGATTGGGCGAACCTGTGCCCACAAAAGCAAGCTACACTCGAAGCACAACGATAACACTGAACACAGTCGGCTATCGTCGAAAATATGATCAGCGGCGAAACGTGTCGGCTTTTATACAAGAGTCATCGAAGGTACCAGAGTAACCCCTGGTGCCGGCGTGTCTTCCAGAAAGTATACTAGACAATTCGCGTAGCTCATACAATCAGATTACATAAGCGTCGGTGACGACAGACAACGGATAGAAGCATCGATAACGTTCGAGAAACTTCCGATACATGCTGGCGCGTCCTGTGCCTAGCGACAACGGTTAACATTTGTTAGCCTGTGAAAAGCGGTCACCGGTGAAAGAAACATGCACACGTGTCAATCTACATATATCCAAATGCCACCGCGGTGCATAGCTCTGCAGCGTTCATAGCACGTACCCCCAAGAGCACGCCTTTAACAATCCCTCCCCTTCCCGCGAGCAACTAAAACCTACATATGGTCTGAAATCAAGAGTTCGACGAAAACTCGTTTGGTCGGGATTGCTCATAGTCAAAGGTAAAACGGGCGCCGACCAAAAACATAAAAAGAAAGGAAAACAAGACGCGAAGGGAAGTAATGTAATCTAACGTTACGTTAGATTTGCGGTTTCGTTTTGTTCGTAGAAACGCAAGTCACACTGTCGCGCGTGTCACCCAAGGCCAGCAATCTCTATTGCCCCTATTATCGTTCTTGTCAGCCTATCGTGACTTCTGCGCGCAGTCACAGTGCGTCTCTCACTTATAGCACATTGTGAACAAGGCCCCCCCGTGGGAGCCGAAACGTCGTGTTTTTCTTCTTTTTTTATGTTTTTGGTCGGCGTCCGTTTTACCTTTGAATGCGTATGGCCCTACCTGAAAGACGTGCGCCGCGCATCCCCGCTTGTGACCGCAGGACCAGTGCCTGGCGTTCAGTCCGAGCGCGGCGAGCCTCTTCTGCGTCCACGACCCTTGGTCGTCGAGCAGTCGAGACGCGTAGTCGACGAGCTGCCAGGCCTTCTCGTGGGCCTCGCCGCGGCCGGCGAGGTCCTCGGGAGGACTGTCCACCCCCGCCCGCAGGATGGGCGGCGTGGGCGAGCTGCCCGTCGAGCTGGGCGTGTGGGAGGAGCACGAACTGCCGCCGGACGACAGCACTTCCTCGCGACCCACGATGAACTGGAAGGCCCGGCTCACGGGGTCGTTGGAGAAGCCGCTGCGCCGGATCACGTACAGGAACAGCGCGGACGCGACGCTGAACAGGATGACCTGCGAGTGCCACAAGGTCACGGGGGGACAGCGAGCTGTAATATATCTGCACTTACGCAAGCGCTGCAAGAGTGCGTCTTTACGCCTGGCAGGAGTAAAGTAGCCTGGCGTATTGCTCATTTGGGCTCTCTTCAGTAAAGTATTAAGCGAATAAATGACACGTATCTCTGTTCTGTGTACTACTTGGACAAACAAGTGGTGCAGGCCAGGTAACATTTCACACCACATGTCTTATGCCGTGAACATCACCGCCAAATAGCGTCAACGAACGCAAACAGCACAGAAAGCTTCGCTTACATCGATTCCAACAGTGCGTGACATCTGCCTATTTTCTTGTGTTCTCCGTTTCCTGCTGCACATAACCTTTCGAAAGGTCTGATAACACCCCATAAGGCAGTGTTCATGTATAGCTACGCTCAAGAAAAAAAAATAAACAAGAAAGACCTCAATCCATGTATTCAAATTCATCGGGTACACCTGCCAGAGAAGTATTCGACATGCAACACTTTTGATGTGTAGATTAAAGCTGTATACGCAACAAAACAAACATCTTCCATGCACATCAAATGCGCTTCTGACGCAACAAACACGCTTCGGAACGTCGGGAGCAAGAAAAAAGAAAAAAGCTCTTCCGATGAGCGATATACACCGTGTCTAAGGGACGATAGCGCGCCGCGCCATGACTCAAAACACTGTGACCTTGTACAAAGTCTCTACAGCCGCGCTTCCGGGCTCTTCAGCCCAGAACTGAAGATGACGCGCCGTAAAGCTGCTGCTCCGCCGCCTCCGGGGTGTCGCCAGACGTTAAGTTACGAAATGATGCCGGCATCACGTGATCGTTTCCTCGATACCCTCCGTACTCTCTTTCCTATAGCAAGACATGGCGGAAGGCAGCAAAAAACTGATCACGAATGACCACCCACAGTGGCAGATCGTTATACGCAGGCTATCCCTGTCTCTTTAAACTCGATGTGGATCGCACGTCGGGTACTAAGTGATTGGGAATGCGCATGTGACGCAACAAAACTGTTCGCCAACGCTATCAGTTCGAAAGAGGGGAGGGGCCCGCGGACAAACGACGACACGAAGCGAGAGAAAAAGTCACGCGTTCAAAGCAATTCCCCATACACTTCGGTAGGTAAGTGATACAGTTCGTTTGTTTTGGTCTTGCTTACGAGTTCATCCGATCATCAGGTTGCATCACTGACGACCATTTAGTCGTCTCCTTTCTGGAAGGTAATGAATGGTGATGATCGGTGTTTGCGTGTTTCACAGAGATATGCATGATGCGCTCGCTCAGTGAAAACTTCGGAATTGCGTCGCTTTTACGCACGCAGTGACGTCGACGTCGAGTGATTACATAATGGTCTTAGCTAATGGGTTCACATGTACAATAAACGTTTGCGAGGCATGCGAGCGGGCTAGTTATCTTTCCCTATGCTAGGTCGGACATGACGCGAGATCAAGGCATTTGAGTTTGAATCAAATGGACCCTATAACCCTGGCCGAAGAGTTTGTCAATAAATTTTCATCTACTCTGTCTCAGTCGTCGTGGACGTGTTCCAGCTATACGCGTAAGAGAGGGCTGTGCTTGACCGTAACGCACGAAAGCGATGGTTTTCATTGATTGATACGCAGGGTTTAACATCTCAAAGCCCCGCTTGTAGGGCTATGAGAAACGCTATATAGGAGGTAGGGAAAAGGGGGGAGGGTTGCAACAGCGATAGCTTTCCCCCCTCGCGGTCCGATATACAAGCAAAGACGGGCGCCGAGTATTCTGCTAAACTTCCTCGACGATGTAGCCTTTAATGCTTTCATTATTCATCTCCATATGCGTATGGTTTCACTGTCATCCTCTTTTATACACATCGCACAAGGCTTAGGGGCGCTCAGCGATGACATCACTCTGCGAGGCTAACGTCACTTGCGAACTCACTCACTATTAAGAAGTGCTCCAGAATCAGTACGTGATAGCTTTTGCATTATGATTCCACTGAGATGCGGCCACCGCGGCATGGCAATCGAACCCGGGACCTCCCCGTGCTCAGCAGAGGAACGCCGCATTCTCCGAACGACCCCGGCGGATATATCTGCCGTTGACCCGTGTCACGCCAAAACCACGTTCCTCGCAATCGCACGTTGTTGCAAGGCGCTGAAATACTAGCCTCCCGACCTCATTTCCTCTTCCTTGTGTTGCTCAAACGTTTGTATTGCCTAATCCGACCTCTCGAAAACTATGGCGACACAGACACATACGCACACGCACACACACAAGCGCCAGCATGCTGCGGAAACGAGAGCCCGACGCCGGCGACGATCCACTCACCTCGCCATGCTTGATCGGCCGGATCTCGTTTCGGGAGACCCTCATGCGGAAAATGGTCTCCGAGGCCTGCGTTATACCGGCAGAGGCGTGAGAACGGGTCGCCCTCTAAGTTAGCTCACCGCAGCAAGAGACCTTGTAGCCGTTGAGGCTTTAGAAAATGAATATTATAGGTTAACTGAATAATAACCATGTGGAAGTGTGTGCTCGAAGCAGAATACTTCAAGTTGCGTGCCTCTGGGGCATACTCCGTTAAAGTATGGCACTCCGTTAAAGTATGGCACTCCGTTAAAGTATGGCACTCCGTTAAAGTATGGCACTCCGTTAAAGTATGGCACTCCGTTAAAGTATGGCACTCCGTTTAAAGTATGGCACTCCGTTAAAGTATGGCACTCCGTTAAAGTATGGCACTCCGTTAAAGTATGGCACTCCGTTAAAGTATGGCACTCCGTTAAAGTATGGCACTCCGTTAAAGTATGGCACTCCGTTAAAGTATGGCACTCCGTTAAAGTATGGCACTCCGTAAAGTATGGGCACTCCTATGGCACTCGTTAAAGTATGGCACTCCGTTAAAGTATGGCACTCCGTTAAAGTATGGCACTCCGTTAAAGTATGGCACTCCGTTAAAGTATGGCACTCCGTTAAAGTATGGCACTCCGTTAAAGTATGGCACTCCGTTAAAGTATGGCACTCCGTTAAAGTATGGCACTCCGTTAAAGTATGGTAGAATATAGTAGAATATGGAACTAGGGTGCAAATACGGGTTCACTTAACATTTTGCATCAGGATATTTTTGTTTAAGAGACTGTCAAAGAAACATGCCATAGTTATAAGCATCTTTCTGTCGCAAAATAAATTTAGTTGATAAAAACAAGCTTGTTTCCAAGAAGCTGATGCACTCACAATGTTGCAGACGTATATTGCCAGCGCTTGCCTCCTGAAATGGAAAAGAGGAAAGGGGAAGATATTTTAGTTACATTTATTTTTTGGTCGTCCTGAGCTGGTAAGCACTAGTTTACTACTATGCACCGGTGAAGAGGGAAATGAAGAGAAAATAGTGATGAATAATGATGAGAACGGACAAAGTGGATGAGTGTCAACATTAAACATTACACAACGGCCCCACTACTGCCTGCGATTTTTGTTTTTGCGATCGAAGACGCGGACAAAGAAAGGGGGTATACAGAACACACGAAGCGTTTCGTGTCAGTAGCGTAGCGAAATTTTTTTTTTCAGAAGGGGGGGGGGGGGGGACTTCCACTTGACCGTGGTCTGGGAGGTGGAGAAAGCGGGAAGGAAGGCAGGGAAGGTCGCATACTAACAAATTTCAAAGGGTGGGGGGGGGGGCACATGCCCGTGTGCCACTGCTTCGTGTGTCTTGTACCGCCTTTTTTTTTTTGTCCGCGTCGTCTAGCGCAAAATATATTTCGCAATGCCTAACCAACTCGCCCAAATCATCAGTTTGCCTACTAAAGCCGCTCGTCCATTCCGGCGGCATGCAGGAACTCCCAAGTATTCGTTGTTCTTGTATCAGGCCGAGAACAGCACCCTCGATTCAACGATGGCTGGGTGCCGACGTTGGTTATAGAAAACTGTCCTAAGTCCAGGAGAGGAAAATATATTATGCCCCGAGGTCTATGTTGCTTAGAGCAGTGCGACTAGCTCGTACACTCGCTAGCCCTGTTGGCCTCGTGTCAGTCGAACATAAAACATTTATACAAATAAAGAACCAAGCCATACAGTGATAAACACTTCCATGCACAACATCACATAAAAGAAAAGAAACAAAAGTCACGTATCGCATTATACATGTTCTTACTGTGTTTCGCACTGTTCTCACACTGATCGCACGCGCCTGAGCTTGACGCCACAGATATCGGTGAAGAGAAGCACGAGCAGGTTAAGAGTAAAACTCGCCGATACGCACCTACTAAACATAGTCGACAGGCGGACAAAATGACCGACAATGTGCATACAGAAATCAGCATTAAAGTTGTGGACAGTGACAGTCTTTGAAGCCGACCGCTGTACTCGAGACTCTGTACGCCTAAGGGAAACGTCATCGCGCAAGCCCAGAAGTGTTCCAGCGTCGTATCGAAATATGCAAGTAATTCCTTTTTCACACAGCGAGAATATCAACTCTCGAGAAGTGTGCGTGTACTGAAGCCTCACCTGCTCTTGCGCTCAAGTAGGATGGCCATGAGGCTTGCCAGGAAACCCGGCAGGTACGACGCATTCAGGAAATTGAACCGGCCCACCAGCTTCCTGCGTTGGACGTGTGCACGAACAAGACAGGCCACAATATAGATTAGATGTCCCACAGGTAAACGCGCTGCTGCACTTACTACAGCAAGTACAGCTTTGACACTGATCGTATTTAGGCAAAATCAACGCAGAATGAAATGAATGAATGAATGAATGAATGAATGAATGAATGAATCGTTCATTCATTCATTCATTCATTCATTCATTCATTCATTCATTCATTCATTCATTCAAGCCTCCCAAACCAACAATGGGGCAATGGAAGAAGTCATCGTGGAGGGCTGCAGAATCATTTTATCTCTATCTAAAGCTACCTGACGTGCACCCGAAGCTGCACAAGCCGGTTGATTCCTTGACTCACTTGACTCGCTTACCGAGATGTCCCATCATGATTAAAAAAAAAAAAACAATATGGGGTTTTTGCGTGCCAAAACTACGATCTGATTATGCGGCACGCCGTAGTGGGGAACTCCGGAATGATTTGCACCACCTGGGATTCTTTAACCTGCACCTAAATCTAAGTACACGGTTTTTCGCATTTCGCCCACATCGAAATGAGGCCGCCGTGGCCGGGATTTGATAGTGCGACCTCGTGCATAGCAGCCCAACCCCATAGCCACTAAGCAACAACGGCGGGTCATCATGATTTCAGAAATCAATTGATTTGTGAAGTAATGATAGGGGCTGCGTCTCGAAGTAGGGGAGGGGGGTATAAATAATATGAGTTATGGGCGCAAATGTTTACCGAGCTTACATACAGGTGAGCATGTGTTTTGTAAACTCAGTTGCGATGGCGCGCCTGTGTCGGTGTTTTCGTTTCAGCACTATTCGGAAGCGTAAAACAGACTTGCTTGACATGGCTTAAGAAGATCGCGGTAGTCGTTCTTTAAGACATCCCTTAAAAGTGTGTAGTTTATAGTAACCTGGGGGGGGGGGGGGGGGCAAATTGACAAAGCTTTTTGTTCCGTCTGTTTGTCATTGATCGCCCTAACCTGGAATAATATGTATAAAACGCCAGGGCTGGCTGACAGTTTGTTTTCTGTACGGAAAGAAAACTTAACATTTTTTTCTATAATATCAGTATAGCAAAATTTACCACTGCCCGCTTAATATTCTCTCAACGCATAAAGAAACCAATATTATTTCGAAATTTTTTTAACAACTTGCTTTAATTGTTACCTTGTTCTTCGACACCTAACCGCTGACTTCTTGGCCAGTTTGCCTTAGTTAGTGATTGCAAATCTATAAGGAACAAGCAAGCAAGAACAAAGTGAAGAACAAAGTATTTTAATTACTTCTCTTCGCCTAGCGAGTTTCCGCTGAACTGTTACGCCAAGAACAAAGTGGCGGTCTTCACTGTGCAGGACAATGCTGCGCTGCCACAGTAAATGCGTTCAGAACTGAACAAATTGCTGACGGTCTGCTGCATCTATCCATCCACATCTATCCATCCATCTACATCTCTCTCTCTCTCTCTCTCTCTCTAGGTCTGCTGCATCTATCTATCTACATCTATCCGTCCATCTATCTACATATATCCATCCACATCCATATATATGGAGATAGAGAGGGATATATATATATATATATATATATATATCCTCTCTAATTCCCTCCCTACCCCTCTCTACCTCCCTACCCATCGCTACCTCCCTACCCATCGCTACCTCCCTACCCATCGCTACCTCCCTACCCATCGCTACCTCCCTACCCATCTCTACCTCCCTACCCATCGCTACCTCCCTACCCATCGCTACCTCCCTACCCATCTCTATCGGGAAGAAGTCATTTTCCTTTCCTTCTCTATCTCTGTTTCTTTTCTGTAAACACGGGTCCCAAAGCCGTAAAAGGAGCGGGCAGTCCCTCCTGGCCCGAGGATTCGTTGAAAGCGAGCGAGCGTGTTTTTTTTTTTTTTTACGAGCTTTGTAGCGCCGATCACACACACCTGAGTGAGCAGAAGACAGCGATGAAGGCGAACGCGTTGAAGCTCAGGAAGAAAGATGAGATGAGGACGGACCGGAGCGTGCGTTTGATGGTGTTGCCATCGTAGCGCTTGCTGTACACGAGGGACGCCTGCAAGGACAGAGAGAGTACACGAAAAATGTAAACAAATAAGGGAGGAAATAACGAGACACTCGAAAGACGTATAGTCAATCACAAAGGTTTACGGACTACGGAATCTCAGAAAACGTTCAATTTCCGAGCAGCTTGTAACAGTAGTCAGTAAAACCAAACATCACAATGTTGTTCACATATATTGGTAGAGGCTGTAAATGCGAATACTAGGCTGCAATGCGAGGCTGCGCAGATATTCAACTTTTTCCTCAGATATCGTGTTCCGTGAAATTTTGTGGTTGACTGTCGATGCATCTAGGCAGTCTTATAATTTTTTTCGGGAGGATTTGCCACGAGGCGCATATGGGGGTTAAAAGAAAAAAAATCAAATTAGACTTTGTAACTCGTGAATACACGCAAAATTGCCGCGCGACTGGCCGCTCGAGGCACTGAGTGGATTCGCGGGCTTCTTCCACGCTCGGAAAAACACTTATGTAGCACGTGTTGAGCAACAGAAAGCTGTATCAAGAGTTTTTCATGTTGCTCTACAATTTTCTCGATGACACGTTTCATCTAATCATAATATTTGTGAAGTTGATTAATTAATGAAGACTAATTATGTAATTAAGCGGAATGCAAAAAAATATCTCAGTATCGACAAGCGACGGCAAACAACATTACCTTGGTTCTGTACAGATATGTGGCCTTTTGCATATTTTTAAATCTTGGTACATAATAGTTGAGAGGGTGTATAGCCAACTTAACGCTTCCTAATAAGGAGCTTGCTAAAACTATTACTAGTGCCAATTAATTTTGAATTTCAGCAACAGTAGAAAGCTAAATTTAGAGTTACGGACTCCCGAAAAGGGAGTTCCAGCCCCTTATTCTGTAACTAATTAATTAATTAATTAATTAAGACTGCAAGTAACAGCAGATCCAAAGTTACGCGTTTTGAAAACACCCGACCCCGTATTTATACAAAGACTTCCTAACAGGGAGTTCTGTGCAATATCCACGTGTCTATTGCGTTTCCGAAGCTCAACCACCGGATCTGCCGTTTTAGCAGCCAATAGGGAAGCTTCCTTACTCCCTAATAAGGAGACTAAGTTTCAGTCCACACCGTTACAACTCCTTAACAATACAAACGAGACAGGAGTTCACAGAGAGATGGAGGCTTGAAATGATGACCAGTAGTCGAACAAGGATTGTCGCAGAACCACCGTTTCGACGAGGGGTCTTGTCTTCTCCAGGGCAGCAAATGGTTTCCTTTGTAGTGGTTTTATGTACGCCTATAGCTAACTCTCTCCCCCACCTTCAATTGGTAGTTTTTTTTTTTTTTTTGCACTTTCGCTTCAGTTACCCCACACTACGCACCGGCTTAGTCTTCTCTCCCACTGAGGGCGCACGGAAGGGGAATGAGATAGAGTTGCTGTATAGGCTCCCTTTAGGGAGGCTCCCTAAAGGGAGCCTATAGAGTAACCACAGAATGAGCTACGCGTACATATAAACGCTGCTCAGGAAAGCGGTTGCCGCCCTAACGAAGGCAAGTCCCATTGTCGAAACATTGGCTTCAGTGACATTCCTCGTTGCGACTACTGCTCATATAACTACCTTAACAGCAAAGCTTTAGTAGTATCGGATCGTGTTGCCCTTGAGAAAGTAAGTCCCCAGCATGGAAGGAAAGATGAATAGACGGAAAGAAAAGGAGGTTGTCCAGTCACCAATATGGAATTTCGTTGCTCCCTAATAAGGATACGACGTTCAAGTCCCCCCTACTACTGATAAACTCCTTCACAGGGACGCTTTAGTAATATCGAATAGCACTGTCCTTCAAAAAAAAAAAAAAAAGAAAAAAAAAAGAAAAACCGGAACGGAAGAAAACGCATAGGGGAAAGCGGAAGAAGTAGAAATATGAGATCAAAGGTGAGATCCGGGGAAAATGTGTTCGAACGACTACCCTCTGGTGCGGAAACAGTTGACACCGCGCCCCTGCGAAGCGTAGTCGACTTTTCACTCAACATGCAATGCAGTTTGGCACGTGCGAAGCCCAGCTCTCTCGCTCGAGTGCGTGCGCACGCATCCGCGCATGCGCGCGGAAGACGCGCGCGGCGGAGACGTCTTCGTGTACGCCACTTCCTCCTCGGACGCTTCCAGGCGGAAGGGGGCAAAAAAAGTAAAAGATAAGATGAACGTAGGCAAAGGGGGTCCGCGCCTGCATCGTCGTTGTCGTCGCCAGCGGGCCGTGCAAAATGTTCACGAGCAGGCAGCGTAAAGGCGTTGGGGCGCGGCGCACCGAGAGCATCTTCGTCGCGATTCGTGCCACGTTGTGCTTCCGGGAGTCACTTCTTTGAGGCGAGCTGATTGAAACGTTGGAAAGTAAGCGGTGACGGAAAGAAAACGGACACGCAATACCGAGATTTCCAACCGTATAGTATACCGCTCGGAATAAGCCAACTGGGCGCGCGGATTAAAGCCCTTTCGACTCCCAAGTTATTTCGCGAAGAATTAAGCGTACGAAATTTGCCCTGCACTATCGAGCATCTCAAGTTGGTTCAGGGTGAGTAAACTAAATTATGTGAAAACAAAATATATGCATTTTCGGCCGAGAAAAAAAAAGTAGCGGTGACCCGACGCTGCTCTGAATTTGCATTGACGATATCACTTTAGAATAAGAATAAACAATTAGATATTTGGGCGTCACATTTAGACAACGATTTGAACTTGAGAACACGTATCCGAACTCGTGTTCTGAGATTGCTTCAGCGTGTTATGGCCATTTTTAAGGCAAGAGCATACTTTAATATTATTTCTCAATCTTCAATGGCGCCTTACATAATGATGCAAGTCGCTGTCTTAATTCTATATACATTCAAAACTTTGGATTCAATAATCGGATTGCGGTACAGAGCGTTACAATTACATTCTGTACAAGTATGTACAATTACATTCTCAAATCCTTGCGCACCCAGTAGGTTTTTATTTTTCCAACCTTCATGCACTTCCATTTCCATTAGTATCAGAAATAAAAGTCGCTGCTTAAGTTAACATTGATATACACGGTAATCATTCTTAAGTTTTATGGAATTTTTCAATATAGCCTGTTGCAGATAACGTAATCCTAGTCCTTGAGCTGGATTATTCAGAGAGGCGGACATTACGTGCACGAGAAATCTAAAGACACATTCAATTAATTAACAAGAATCCAGTAATTTAATTTTTAATTAATTACTGTACGGCACATAATGCAATTTACGAATTGTAACCGGCGAGTTTGCAAGGCGTATCCACTCGGAATGAATTTCCACAAAACAGCGACACCTCGCCCCGCGAAACGTCGTCGAGCTTTCACTCAACATGCAAATGCAATTTAGCCTGTTCCACGTATACTGGAGTTCAGCGGCTACACGTAAGGGCCATGCTGGGTGGTCAAAAGGGACGCGAGACATTCCGCGAACGGACCAGATGCCCCAGCGTGCGTGGAAGTGTTTTCTTCGGGGCACTGCGTCTTGCGAGTTTGCGAGACAAGAGACTCATTGCACTGCAAAGGATTTGAGGCAACGGCCTTGACATATTGGAACTCCGGATAGTGTCACCGTGGAGTCCCGTAGTGTGCACAATGCGCGCGCCGCAGTGTGATTGGACGAACGATGGGGCGATGGGGATGTTGGGGAGGTACGTGCAGGGCCGCTGGACGGGGATTCGGTGTTGATTCGGCTAAGAAGACCAAAATTGTAAGATCACTGTAACTCTTGACTCGTAGTCTTTCGATGTCGGTGTAAATAGTTTCATTCGATCGCTTTCCTATTCCATGTTAGTAAACAGTTAACCCCCTTGGAATCTGTTTCGCAGCCTTGCCTACTCTAATGTGACTTCGCGATATCCACATTCCAAAACACCGTCAAATTCAAAGCTCACTGAGCCTGGCGTGTCGGTATGCGACGGTGCGTCCACTTTGGCTTCGTCGCTTTTGCAGCCAAACGCACTGTGCGCCTACATTGACACGCGCCGGTCAGCGCATGCGCGTCGATACGGCGGCAACGCGACGAGGACGCGGACAACGCGAACGCGCCTCGAGTGTGCGTGAATTGCCGTAAAATCTCAACACACTACCATCTTTCGGCATCCATTATAGTAGCAAATAACATCTCAACAGCACAGTTGCAAGTATATTTCTGCCCTGCGTTCGTAGATGCTAGCTTAAAGGACATGAATGAATATTAACAATTTTTATCTTTAGATATTTTTTTTAGGTTGCCCGCAATGCTAATGAGATATGCAGACGAAATCCGCACATTAACCAGAGCACCGATGGAGGCTTTTCAAGATAGCTATGTCAGCGACAACACCGTACATTTGGCTCCAATAGCACTCGCCGAGTGCCGTCTTTCAAGGTGAACAGGACCGCGAACACGCGGCGTGCTCCCCATCACAGTTCACACAGTGTGGCGCGTTCTCACATGATTCAGACGGATGTTCATCGGCACATTTGGCACAGGTTATAACGTGGAATAGCCCTGGGAATACAAACAGACAGCTTCAGAAGTAAATGCAATCTTTCTGGCCTTACGGCTCTTACCGCGTGCCCTAAACAGAGTCCTATAGCGCGAACGAAGATGTGAGTCGCACAAAAGATTACTTTGATTGCGCACAAATATAGCAAGCTACTCGCACTGTGGAATGTTCATCAATGCACATAGTCATCGCAATTCTGTATATCTAGTATTCCGCGCAAATGAGTAAGACTACTCATCGAAAATATTGGTTCCTTAGGAAAATACCGCGGCAGCAGGTGTTCCCTTTCGCCCGCTCTGCTCCGTCGAGGCGCGCTCGTGACGTGGCGTCGCAGCCAATGGGAATTCACCTGCCGTTTCGCTGCTATACAGATGACGGATGACAGATTTTTCCCTCAATGAGCCGTTTTTGACGCTTTCGCATTAAAGGTGGAGCAAGCAACTACGGATATCGGGCTTATTGCAAACAAAACATTCGTCAGACCAGTATTAGGATACGCCCTCGGTTGTCTGGGAGTCTTAATCAAAAGTCACTGATGCTGTAAAAAAAAATGCAAGGATCAAACGTACTCGGAGAACTGCAACTGTCAATCCCGAAGATGCGACACTTTCCTCGTCATACAGCGCACGCGAAGGCCACCTCACGCGCAAAGGACATTTCGTGTGAATAGCAGAAGCCTCACTAATCATCCGTGCTTTAAAAGAGGAATCGCTCTTCTGCAATTGTAAAGAGGAAGCATTAGCTCAGGCCCAACTCCAGATGTCAAAACGAAGAAATGCTTTTCTGGGAACCCCTGGATCGATTTGAATGAGACTTGCTGCATTTGAGGAACTGAAATTCTAATGAATGTTAAAGCGGTATTTTGATTGAACTGACATCCGACGGGTGTTTCGCATACCGCATCCAGCCTCATCAACAACTGCAGAGCTGGCAGCGATTGATGTTGCTCTGAACTACGTGCAAGATGAGTTAAGTAGATTGAAGGTTGTCATCCTTACGGCCTCTCGCGCTGCTCTTAGCAGAGTGACGCTAGCTTAGTACCCACGGACGTGAGTACTGAGGGAAGGAAACACTAAAGGATGCTGGTAGAAGTCATAGTCATGAGCCATGACTCCGCAAAATGACAATGACTCAGCGAAAAAAAAAGATTACCACTCAAATACCACTGGAATGGGTTCGGACGTGGGCACTAAGTGAAGGAAACACTCAATGATGATGGAGAAATCATAGTCATGATCATTACTCAGCAAAAATGGCAATGACTCAGCGAAAAAAGATTAACACTCAAAGGCCACTGAAACGGGTTCTGACGTGGGTACTAAGTGAAGGACACACTAGAGTATACTGGTCGAATTCATAGCCATGAGCATGACTCAGCAAAAATGACAATGACTCAGAAAAAAATAAGATTTACACTCAAAAACCACTGGAATGAGTTCGTACGACAGTACTAAGTGAAGGAAACACTAAAGGATGCTGGTAGAAGTCAGTCATCAGCATAACTAAGGCTTTCGCCCTAAGGTCTCTTAGGTGTAGCTAAAGGGGCTCCTGAGGACTCATGTCATGACATGCGTGTCAGGTAGGTCATGAAAGAGCGGCCTACGTCTTGGTGCTCTCATGGTCGTTTTGTTAACATGGTAGGCTCCCCGCCCACTGCTTCGCATAACATCGATTCCCACAGGGCGTGGGATCTGCCGGCTCTTTTTTTTTTTTTTTTTTTTTTTGTCCTGTGAATTGCCCACCAGTGGATAGTCAGCGCGTGCGTTGTCTGTCTTCCCCTCTTGTCCTGTAGACGGCGTTGTTTTTCAGAATGCTAACCGACAGAGTTCAGGGCTTGCGTAATCACATTTTCTACGGCCGTATCCGTCAGATGTCCCGCCATGGTAATGTATTTAATGTATTTCACCGCATATAGAAGCTGTCAAGCGCAGTTCCCTTTCCTCCTTGCCTCCTTCTCACGCGGAGTGTTTTGTTTGCCTGACAAGCGTGCAGTGTGATTAGCAAGCAAGCACGTGAACTCTTCTTTTCTTTCCCTGTTGTCGCGCTGCAGGAAATAATCAAGCCCACGGCATCGAAATGACGCAGCGCGCAGCCGACGGTTGACAGACGTCCTTCGGTGGCGGAGCCTATAACCCCGGCGGTCGTTATATACGTGATTAGGCCTTCCCATTGTGCCTTACAACGATTTTAGAATGCCTCCATCGCTACATAACATAGCCTTATGTTTCCGGCTGCCAAGGATTCTTCCCGTAATACTTGTTTCTTCGAGCCTTACTCGCTCTGGAGAGCACGAGAGTGGCTTGGAGAAAGAGTTGTTCTCGGCGGATGAAAGGGGAGAAAAACCGAGATCAAGCTAATGATATCGTGCACTTATTCATCATGATAACTGGCGAAAGCATGATCATTAGCTCGACCTCGCTTCTGCGTAGAGACGGCGACACTCCTGTTAGAGCGCTTGAACGCAGCGGAGCAAGTAGAGTTACGCTCTTTTTTCCTCGTGTGTGCGCGCACGCTTGTGCACGTGTGTGTACATGTGCATGCCTGTGCATGTGTGCGTGCGCGGTTTGATCCCTTTTAGAGACAGATTGTGCGAGTAGCAGCGTATCACAATAAAGAACGCGAAGCCATCACACAGTATTCAGTCCGGTGTCCTGATCCTCGACGATATGCCGTGGCATTAGAGTTCTTGCTCTTCGGCGCAGCGGTCGAGCTAGCGCTCTAAACGTAAGTATGAAACTTTGTGGATTAATTGATTAATTAATTAACTTTTATTTCCCTTTTTATGAAAGGGAGGTCTATGCTCTAGTCCCAGCAGGCATCCGTCACCACCGTATGTGGCTAGACGTCCGTGTACCAGTCGTACGTCAGACGACGGACGTCTGCTAGACGTCCGTGTACCACCTCAGCCTAGCTACCTAAGGACTCGGTCCTGTAGGTAGGGATCGGAGCTGCGCAGGGCAGTCTCCCACAGCTCCTCGCTGCTAATTTGGTGGGGCATTGCCACAGGATGTGGAAGAAATCTGCGTGAACTCTTAATCAACTGCTTTTCGTACGACTTTTCCATTATTTTAGAAAAGGAAATGAAGATCCATCCAGAGAGCCCCAGCACAATACCAGGAAACGGTGACCAGACAACATCGAGCGGCGCGGTACTCTGACACCTGTCTTTGAGGGCGGATATCCCGTCAGGCCTACCGCGAAGCATCTCATTTGGGACTGCAAGGACAACGATATATGACACGCAAAAGACCCTTTCGGCAGAAGCAGATCGCTGGCTACGACGAGTGGACTCAACCGGTTGGAGGTCTAGAAACCGTCACGTGGCTTAGATGACTCTCTATAGGCTTTGGACAGAAAAAAAAAGGAGACATATGTCTTCCTTATTTTGTTTCTTGAGCTGCTTCGCCGATCGCACATGTGTCAGTAAGTTCCAGTTCTCTGTCCGTTGTAGTTCTTTTATCTTTGCAATGATTCCCCATTCTTAATTGCTTATAAACTAGCCCAGTCTTCAGTCACGGCTCATTTTATATAGCTTAGCGCGACGGGAGCCGTCGGTGGCGGTGAGTGTGAACACGCCACTGCGTTGGCGTTCGCTGTTGATGCACAGCACAGTCATGTGCCGGACGCAACCAGAGTTGGGAATTGCTAGAAAGGAAAATGTACATTAAGAAGAAGACTGATACACTGATAAGACGGCAAAATGACTTCAAATCTGAGTGTTCACCTTCGGTGCCAACACTCCGGAGCCGTTACACTGCATGCGGAGGCGAAGACACGCAAGTGGGACACGAAGCTCTTGCGTATGAACGGCTCTTTTATTAACGTTAGAACTAGACCATAGCAAATCAGCATCGGAAATGTACAGTGCCCAGCGATTGAAGCACTGGGAGCGCGCGGCTGCCGCCGTTTTTTTTTTTTTTTTTTTTTTTTCCTTTTTGCGCCACAGGTGAGCGCCGTGGGACCAAATGTAGTCATAATGCGTTACGAAGGTTCTCGCTTTCACTATACACCACAATGCATCAGTTTGGCGTCCCCAGCGCTTACAATCAGTGCAAAAAGCGCTGGCGACCATGCGATTCGAGTATCGCGTTTCAATTGCTGAGCACTAGCCTGTACGCGCTGTTGCCTACACACCGCACATATACAGACTTTCCGCCTGAAAAACGCGATGTCGCGATGCACAACGTTGAATTGAATGGCCTAACCAGCTTCAGTCATGTTTCAGTAACTGTTGGTGCACCTAAAAACGCAACATGTTTGATCAGACTTGGTTTCACGGCAGCGCCTGCTGCGCGCGGCCCGGCCGCCACATGCCATTAATTCACGGCGCCGTCGCACGAAGGCGCCACCGGTCCAAATTCATCCCGCGCCCGGTGCCTATAGGCTTTCGCCATTGAGTCGCGGTTACTTCACCGGATGTGCACACCTCTCCTGGAAGCAAGCGCTCTCGTGAACAATATGCTCCCTTTCCGTTATTACCCTCCAAAAAGCAGGCCAAAGAGCCACCCTTTCTGTACAAATGCTTTGTTGTCATCGTCGCACGTCGAAGCAAAAGGATCGGCCTGCACCTCTAAAAGGCGCCGCAATCTATGTACAAACCTCACAAAAAAAAAAGTGGGGGAAAAAATAATCAACACGCCCTATCCCTTACTGAATACAAAAACTTTCAAGTAGTTCGGAAGACCAAACCCAGAGAGACATTCGTTGTTGTCTTTGTCGTCGTCGTAGTTGAAACGAAGTCATGTTCAAGCCACCAGAAAGATGCGTGTCGTCATGCACATGACCATTCCCGTACCTTTCTCGCCTACCTATAGCACCCATGCAGATTGTGTCAAATTGCTCCTAGGTAGGCCACTCATCACGCGTATATCCTCACCAAAACGGTAAATCATTAATTCTGTTCACACGCGTAGACATTCAATCGGAAAGTCAATCCGCACTCGCGCGCAGGTCCCTTGTCGTTTCGAAAGCACGTGATTTACATTCTGCGTCGACCCTGAAGTGTACCTGGTTAACAAAACGAGAGAAAAAAAAAAAAAAAAAAAAACAGGCACACACGTGAAGAGGTTAAGAGGAACCCCGCATGTCGTGCCAAAACCGCACCGCGTGCGGATAGCCCCGCGCCGCTTGCGAGCATGGCTTGTGCAAGCAGGCGTGCACGCGCGGAACCCATTTTTGATGCGGAAGCCTTTCCACAAGAGTTACGCCGCGGCGGCGGCGGCGCCGCCGCCGTATAGAAAGCGAAACCTTGCACACGCTCACGCGCGCGCGCATTCGCGATCAACGCATTGCGAACGCCGCGAGCACCGGCAGCGGGGAAAGGCTTCGTCGTGCGCGATATATTCCGTGCGCACCGGTGCGCGGAAATCGCGGCCGAGAGAGAGAGAGAGAAAGAAACGACTTTTGCATACGTCTCCTGCCTACTTGCGCGCTCCACCATGGCCCAGCGCGTGCGCAGTGTTACAGTGTATAGCGTTGCGAAAGCAAAAAACAGTCTCAGAAGTCATTTGCAGCACTGCCAAAGGTATACACAAGACGTCGACAAGTAATATCCTTGCGCAGCGGTATATAGTTCCGGGCGTAACTCTGATTATTGGCGGGATTAAAGATATGTTTTGCTTGGTACGTACATGATACGTTACAGCGATACTTGACATGTTCCGTGTTTTTGTGCATGCACGTGGTATACCGCGAATTGATACGGCGGTGACCAGACGACACGGCACAGATGAACACGTCTGGAGCGGCGCATTCGACCTTCCTATTGGCTAAGGAGCCCCGCAGCTTCCACAGTGCTGCAAACGACTTGTGAGGTAGCCTATATACAGTAACATATTGTAGTGCATGGAGTAGGAACTTTAGACTAGACGGACAAGAGTGTCGGTTTAAACTTTCTGCGCTAAGCACTACAGGAAAGATGTCCTAGCAACAAGGCCATAAATCAACCCTTGCAAAGTCACTAGCAGTAACGTTGGTGAAAGCTATGGGTAGAGCTAGCTAGAGAGCCAATCCTGAGCAGAGCCTGAAAGCTCTCAGCGTGCGTAAGAACGAAACGTGATTGGCTGGCGCGCATGCATTGGCCACTCGCGATAGTGGACGGTATACAGCGAGGCCGCTGGCTAATCACAAATCGTTGCCAGTCAGGAGCATACGCTTTAAGAACACACATATATGTAAGATTGGTGTACGCCATTTCTACATTCTCATGAATTCAAGAAATAGCGTATACCGAGTTTTAGACCCCGTCTCCCAATGAGCTGTTTACGCTTTTATGCTCACAGAGATACTGGAAACGTTTCACTGACAAAACGTCAGCAACAAAACATGGACTGCATGCATGCGTCGGAAGCAAATGCCACCGTCAAATGCCATGCGAAATGTTCCTTCTTTGCTCAGATTTCCCGACGTGTAAAAATTGGCTCTAGTCCTATGTGCGCCCATATACAATGAGCAGTCCACACAAGACAAAAGTTCACAGGAAGATGGAGACTTGAAGTGATCAATTAACAGTGGTCGGACAGGAGACGTCCCGACCAGTGACCTCCGAGATGGCGGCGCTGATTCAATCTCGGAGGCCACTTCTCAAGCTGCAGTCAACGTGTAAACAAGGGGACATATCTGCGTCAACACCCCTTCGGTCTGAAGGGCACAAGGTGCTCACAAGCACTTTCAAGAGGTGGTATATAGCTCCGCAACTACACCGCTGCACCCTTAATAAAGGTGTAAACGTACTCCACTTTCAGCTATGTGAATTCGGTCCGATTGATTGACCTCGCACAGCACTGCACTCTTTCTCGAGTCGACAGGCGCCACCCGCAACTGTTTCCTTCTCTCCCTCCCCATCTCTCTCACTCTCTCCACATAGCCTGGATCGCGCACTTTCCCTCACTCAACGCACTCGTCTTCTACATGTTTGTACGTTCTTCTCTCTTCGTCTCTCAGCAACCCAACATTTGTGGGAAGGAAAGGGGCAAAAAAAAAAAAAAAAAAAAAAAAGGAAGATAGAGAAGGCGCGAAAGACTGGAACTACCCGCACACGAAGTAATGCGCAAGCCAGCACGAGTCTCAGACGTGTTTCGCCTGGTTTCGCACGCATATACGACGCGCTTCTGCGAGTTGGCGTAATTCTGGTGGACGTGTCTTGTAATCTTTTTTTCTCAGCTTCTTTCTTGTTCAACTACGCCGCGTAATTGAGGTGGCGATTCTTAAACCAGTTTGGCATCTACGCCGTGCGTTTTCTGCGCATTATTTCCTCTTCCGGCTTGCTTACGGCTTGCTTCCGCCATCCTCCCTGGTTGTTAGCTTTTATTCCTTGATCTTGAAGCTTTATTTATAGATAACGTGTTTCTTTATATCTATAAAGATATTTCTCGCGCAGATGCGAATACTCGTCCTTAGTATAATTTTATCGTTTTTCCCCACATGCAAAAATCTTGACCGCATGGCCTCGCCCGTGATTATATAGCCCAGGAAGCACACTAATGCGTGCCTTAAAACCAACCCACGTGACAATAGGTTTATAGACAGACTTTTTGAATTCGGAGGTTTTACGTGCCAAAGCAACGATTTCATTATGAGGCACGCCGCAGTGAGGGACCACGAATTACTTTTGACCACCTGGGGTTCTTTAACATGCACCTAAATCTAAGTGCACGGGTGTTTTCGCATTTCACCCCCATCCAAATGCGACCGCCACGACTGGGATTCGAACCTGCGTCCTCAGGCTTAGTAGCGCAACACCATAGATCCACTACGCCACCACGGCGGGTTTATAGACAGACTGCCTATTATCACGAGCGTGGACTATAATATCCTTTCTCGTATTTTTTTTTCTTTTTCAATTCCCCGTCCTTATCTACCGCGCAAAGGTGGTCAACTGCACTAATATAAAGGCGCACAAGTTCACATTTCATAGTTGAATGGGTGGTCTTGGATGTTTATTTTTCCTTAGGCTATAGAGTGGAAGGGGAAGCTTTTGAGAGGCGCGACTTAATGGTTGAGCTCGTATCGCCGATGGTGACACAACAGAAGGAAGCCACCCAGACTGAAACTCGGTCGGTGTAAACGGGTGGCCGCGCTCACTTCTCGGTGACGTCACAACCAGTCAAGGTTGCAGTCAAGTACAGCTTCCCGCGCACAGTGATAAGTGCGGGGATGGTGGTGACGTTCAGTAAAGGACAGCTGTCACGCCCCGTCCATTCCATCACCTCAGGCGTACATCGCACTCGCTAACTCTGCGAGCGGTTCGCAAGTACATCTTGCAGTACATATTGCAGTACATCTTAAGCATGCATCTGCACAGCACAAGTATGTGCTTGTTAAGGTACTTTTTTTTTTTTTAACAGCGGAGCTGTTTAAGCCGGCCGTAATGTGTGCCGCCTGCCACTGCGTTGCCTAGCAAACACCTGTAGCAGAGCGTTTGCGCGCTATGCTCGGGAGAGAGAAAGAGAAATTAAGAGCGAGAGAGAGAAACGAACTTTAGCAGCACCAACGAGGCAACGCGCAGAGGTGCTGCCGACGCCATCCGCGCTTCCCCATTTCCCCGCATTAGCACATTAGCGCATGCGCGCTACTGCGCATGCGCCGTGACGTCATCCTGGCGTGTCGTCTGCCGCGCGCCGCCCGTACACTGCATAGCTTTCGCCCCACTTCCCCTACGTGTGCTCGGACTGCAAGTGCTTCGCGAGGCGTTCCCCGATGCCACGGACCACGAGGAAATTCTTACACACTTCGTATAACTTAGCATCACTTGGCATTAATTCGTATAGCCAGGAGCAGTTAGGAACCGATAAGCTCCGCTGTGTCTTTAGCCTTACGCCACTAGTGCAAGCTGGCCCGAATTTGTTTCCCTTTCTCCTACTATATCCTGTAGCTGCTTTGCTGCCAGGGTGGCAAGGCCAAGTCAGGCATTTCCTTAGCCTTTAGTCATGTCTCTCAAGGCAATTTTGTGCCGAATTTGCCTTGAATAAGGCAATGAAAGAAAGACAGAAGTAGGAAAAATGAGTATCGGCGTCCCGATTGCGCACTGTCGTGTGTTCGCTTCTGTGCGTCAGTGCGCGTGCGTTTTTCTTTGTGGGGTTTTACGTGCCAAAACCAGTTCTGATTATGAGGCACGCCGTAGTGGAGGGCTCCGGATTAATTTCGACCACCTGGGGTTCTTTAACGTGCACTACAACGCAAGCACACGGGCGTTTTTGCATTTCGCCTCCATCGAAATGCGGCCGCCGCGGCCGAGTGCGCGTGCGTGTGTAGCGTGCATTTGTGTGTGCCCGGGTTTAAAAGCGCGCGCGTGCGTCATTCTGTCAATCACATTATATATAGTCTTTAAATTTAGCTACTTTCTCGTGAACGGAAAATAACGCAAAATTACAACCCCTCCCTTACCTGGAACATGGGCACGCGAAACTTGCCCAACCCTAGGGGAGGGGTTGGCTAGTTTTTTTCAACGTTTGAGACGTTCACGGGCCCGCTGCCGCTGCACGACGCTCGGAGGTTTTCGACATGATCAGCCATTACTCGTCGAGCAGCGTCGGAAATCTTACCTACGCAACGCCGCGATGAGCGCCACGGACAGCGCCAGTATAGTGCCTAGTAAGTATATTCTAGGCACTATAGCGCCAGCGTCAACGCCAGCGTCAGCGCCGTGGTCGACCCCATGGCTGCTTCGCATACTACTCAGGGTTCCCCTACGGGAAGATGGTGTAATTTTTTTTTTTTTCGCGCGGCTTGGATTTTTTCGTACGCCAACACGGACGCCGACACGAGTGAGGCAATACAAGCTTCGCTTGAATAAACAGGTTGGTCAGGAATGGAGAACAGACGCACATATAAAAGCAGTTTAAAGCCCGCATACGCGAATAGCGAACACGATGTAGAGGTGTATAGGACGTCACACACAGGAATACGAAGGGAATACGATTACTACACCATGTGTTGAGGCCACAACGACAGCAACGATTGATATATACAAAAACATTTTGAGCAGTCCATACGCGCCGAGAACGGTTAATACCAGTTGTTGCACAAACAAAAACTGCACCTTCATTGCCGATCATTCTTTCAGTGTTTACTCAAGGGCTGACGTGTACAGTTTATATAGGCGAGGAAGATTGCAGGAAATGTATAGGACTTAGAACTTCAGGTGCTATGGAACAAACACTCGAAGCAAGCGTTCTTTTGTGTAAGAACGAGAGCGAGAAAGCTCGAGAAGGCGTTAGTAACAGCGGTGTGCGTCTTTGAACGTATAACATGAAAAAAAAAAAAAAAAAAAAAACCTAACAAGCACATGCTTAAGATGTGCTGTAAGGTGTACCGCACCCCGCCCGATTCATCACCACCACCGTGACATACAAGGGCGGTGCGAGCGCACCTAGCTCTGAGAAACTAGAGTGTTCAAACCTTTAATTTACGACGTCGCTGAGGCGAGCAAGCGCTGACCTACATTGTAGCGACCGTGCCAGCCACCATCCCCTGGTCGCTGGGATGTGTTTACGAAGAAAAGGAGTCGAACATCCTTCTAGAATTAAAACGACGATTACAGGTGCCGTTAGCATTTGTGTGACAGGAATCCGCCTCCTGTATGATATCGTCGTCCTCTCATACCACTCTAATTTTCTAGGTGAAAAAAAAAAAGAGGGGGGGGGGGGGGGGGTCGACCTATTTAGGTCCCATGGCTCATACTCACTGTGGGCGATTGGTCAAGGATTGGGCGGATAAAGCAAAATGATATATTAAATTTCGCTTCCGAAGTCTTATAGTGCGGTGTCTCGACGTTCTGGGATCTGCGTCATTTCCGGAGGAAGGTAACGGTGGCGCTTTTGTTTAATTCGGTGTCAGAAAGCATCGACTTCTGCAAGCCTTGACGCATCCATCACTCATATTTCAAGCGTAAAATTTTGTATGGAGGCTGCTCCATACGTACATTTAAACTATGGGCTCCTTACGCGGCCCGAAATTTTGTCGCAGTTGGCCTTCAACTGGCGAATTTCTCAGTCATTAGGTCGAACAAGGCCACGGTCCTTAAATGGACACGTGATACGTACGCAATATGAATGCTTGCAGCTTTAATATCGCGTCGTAGAATACACGAACCGCACCCTTTAATCCAGCTCGACGACCCCCAAGTTTTGTCTACGACATAATGAAAGAACAAAAGTACCTGCTAAGATTCGAATACAGTAAATATTGTACGTTGCAACAATAGTTTTAGAACGCATTTCTTGTGTAGTTGTCACCACATGACCACGACGCTTTTGCACACTCGACAGGATCGAACGAGCCAAGGCGCTATCACGACTGACCTTGCGTATCCAGATGCATTGACTCGAGTCACTCGACCCGACCCCGACCTAGCTGCTCCTCGCTCTGTTCACTCGACCTTGTCGTTTACTTAAACCTTTGAACTACAAGGACAAGTAAAGTATGAAAGAAAGCCCGACCTGACTGATCCGATAAATTGACCCTGCTCCTTAAGGCTCATTCACACTAGGCCGTCACGACACCGATTTTGGTCTGTCGACTGTTGGCGACAGCGCTTTCCTACCTTTAAACCGTTGGCCACAGCGCTTTCCGTCCTGTAAACTGCTGCCGCCAACAGTCGGCAGACCAAAATCGGTGTCGTGTCGGCCTAGTGTGAATGAGCCTTTAGAGATTACGTCGTTGCGTGAGTTCGACACCTGAACTGCCCATCCGAGAACTTGACTGTCAAATTAATAAACACAAACGTGGAAAACACCTACATATATTTCGAATGTCAGCGTAACACGGTGGAGAGCCGTTTGATTGTGCAACATGGTTACGAGTCAGCCGCAATTCGAATGTAAGTGTAATCCAAGTGTAACTCCGACGCGCGACTTTTGCAACTTGACGCGACGTTCTAACTAAAAATATTAAGTTAATTCAGCCCGCTCTTCAATTCGACCGCTTTGAAGAGCCCCGCTAGGCTTCTTCCTGGTACGTCGAATCATTTTCTGTGGTCGCGGAAGAGCTCAGACAGGTGTCCATTCAAAAGTGAGACTACACCATGACCGCGGCCTTTTTTTCCCCCACTTTTCTTTATTTCCCATTTGCGATAACTATACTATTTACTAATAATAATCCGAACATCGAATAATGTACAATTTCGCATCAACGGAACAATCAACGATGAATGCATGTCTGCACTCGAACGCACTACAGGTATACGTGTAAGTCTGAGCCCAATGGAGAGGCAGACGACCAAAAACCTCGTTCGTCGATACTCCTCCAAACGATTTCGCCATCCTTCCGCATGTCTTGGGCAACAAACACCGCGGGCATTGCACAGCCCGAGAAAGTTGCCTCTCGGTCATCAGCGCTCGAGCGTGCATACACGCGATCTCGTCAGCGAGCTCCGTCAGCAGCTCACGCTGGCTTGCAGCCACAGCACCGCCGCCGCTTAGCCCAGTTTACGCTGGCAAAGCGTAGCTCTCTCTCGCTCTCAACGCAACCCCTCCCCTTTATTTCTTTCCGGTTCCAGAGCAGCTGTTCGGATGTGGACCACGCCGGTGCGAGGGGCCGCGACCGCCTTTCTTCCGAGGGGCCACGCCGGGCGAGGCGCGCACCCCCAACAATCGGAGTATGCGTATAGTGACCCGCTTGGCGAGGTGACGCCGGCCGAAACGGACTCGGGGCGGCTATCCTGCAACACAGCGGTGCCCGCCGTTGATTCCGGCGGGCCCGCGGCAGCGGCGACAATCGGGTCGCGAAAAAAGCTACGCGAATATTCGTCGTTTACGAATATCCTCCCGAGACCTGAACACGACTATATGATACGATCGCTCTTTATGGTGGTTTTATTGCGATGGCAATTATATGGACACTCTAGGCGAATTTCTGCCGTCGCCGTGAGGTTCCGTATTTATTGTCTACTGTTATGTTATGAGCGCGAAAAACAATTTTTAAAAATTTGGATATCACGGTTAGATGCCAAATACTGCGTCTCCATGTACGTGAACATCTCTTCATCTCCTCATGTTTGCTATGGTCAAAAAGTGCATTTCATTGCTTAAACGCAGAGATAGAGATGGAAGACGGAAATACGTGTAGTGCATTGCCACGTTACTGGCGCGCTTGTGACCCTAGAAAACTTGCGGTCGCGAGACCCGTGTATGCCACGAAAAAAAAAAAAAAAAAAGGATGTATTTTGTCCCGTAGTTGAATATATAGCGGTAAAAATTAAATTCTGCGGTCTTGCGTGCCAAGCCACGATATGATTATGACGCACGCCGTATAGTGGGGGCACTCCGGATTAGTTTTGACTGGAGTTCTTTAACGCGCTCCTAAATCCAAGTAAGCACGAGCGTTTTTGCGTTAATTTCGTCCCCAATCGAAATGCGAAGGGATCGAACCCGGGACCTCGAGCTCGACAGCTCAACGTCACAGCCACTGGTCAGCCCCACGGCATGTTTGAATACAGGCACCATCAGTATACATTGAAATGCGAACAGGAAGTAACTGATAAGAATACCTGTCACGCGCAATTACATGGAAGCGCGAAGTGTGTTCTCTCTGCAGCCGTTCTCTAAGAATGGAGCAGTCTCATGCGTACATTTTGGGGTCTGAATTTAAGCACTACTACAAATGCAGCTTAACCTGTAAACGGAACGACGCATTGGAGTCGTTTCGGAATTGTTCGCGTTTGAATTTTTTGCCGATGGTGCATATTATTCTTGATGTTTTCAAATTTAGGAAACGCGCATCGTGCGTCACGCTCGTGTATGCAGCTTTTGTGTGTGCATTCAGGAGTACAACTCTTTTAAGCCGTTTTAACTGAGTACGGAAACTGGTGCCATCTAGATGGTCCTGTAACACTTAGAGTGCACTAGAATATACTGGGTATACGTGAAGCCTCTTGGGTACGCTATTTCGAAAACGCTCTGTTGAAAATACTCGTAACATACGTGACGAGCAGTTTATAACTAGCTCATAACTACAACGACCTCCTTTCTGTACGAGCGATTAAGTCAGGTCAAAGTTGGACAGCGTACTGTAATCACTGCACCGACTAGGTCAGTCTCCGGTCAGGCCATGGAGTCTTGTTTGGGTAGTAGGCAAGTTCACTTGAACGGAACTAAAGAAGAGTCGGGGTACACGGGTGGGTAGCTTGCAGAATAGCCAGCCAGTGTAAGGTTGCAGGACAAACAACGTGCAGGCCGGCGATGAGGAAGTGCTGCACTCAAGTTTGAAGCTGCCTTCCTCCTCCTCTTAACATCGCATTTGAGCCGGTACTTCACCCGTGCCATAAAATAGCCTTAAAAAAAAAAGTATATTTGCCAAGGGCGCGGCATCTGACGGCGTTTTCTCGGGTTTATCCTCGTATTGGGCGAGTTCTTTCTGAAGCGTGTCCGTGTGGCACACAATGGATGCGTAGGCGCATAGATGTCGACTGTGAAGCCATCTCGCGCCGTACTTATTTCCAACATTCTTGCAGACTCAACTTGCTCTTGGATGACAGGGCTAAGGACGGATAATTCTTGCTCCACGTCACTGACACCAAATAACGATGCATTCATAGATATGAACGGGTCTACAATATCCGCGCAGAGAAACGCGAACAAAAGGTGCAGAGCAACGTTCAAGGCCACGTAAACTAAGCACCGCGCGCTTCTTGGGCACACTTTGTATCTACAGTGCGGTCCACTGTTAAAGAAAACAAGTGTCCAAATCACGTGCCGATTTGTCCCCCTCTGGGAATTGTACACAATCTGCCGCCTTCGCAGTAGATGGCTTGCAGTTGGAGGCACCAGCACGTTCATACAGAACTATGCAGTGCAACGGCATACTCGTATAGGATAGGATAGGAATAAACTTTATATGTCCAACGGATATGGCTGTTGGTGCCCGGGGCTAGGCTGCCAGGGGTACTGCACATAACTTTAACAGCCGCGGTGACTCAGTAGCTATTGCGTTTCGCTACCGAGCACGAGGTCGCGGGGACGATTCCCGGTCGCGGAGGCCGTATTCCGATGAAAGCGGGATTAAAAAAAAAGAAAGACGATTAAAGAATCCCAGGTGATCCCAGGTGGTCAAAAATAATCCGGAGTCCCCTACTAGGGCGCGTTTCATAACGAACTACCTGTGCAGTTTCTATACATTTAAACCTGCAATCTAATTTTTATTTTATGTATTTCATATACTTTCAATCCCTCATAGGATTATAACAGGAAGGGCAAGTACAAATGGTAGTATTTGCGAACACAAAAGCAAATATAAATACATTATATAATCACAACAGTGCTATTGCAAAATTGTTATTCCTTGGTGAAACAACAGACTTAAGTTGAATATTGAGTCCATTGTAATAAATGCGTGCGTTCACCCCTGTAATATAGCCCAACATAGGGCTACCAGTATCAATAAACGAATTTTTTTTAATTGGGGGTTTTACGTGCGAAAACCATGATATAATTATGAGGCACGACGTATAGTGGGGGACTGCGAATTAAATTTGACCACCAGGAGTTGTTTGACGTGCCCCCAATTAATGCACATCAGTGAATGAAATTACTAAAATTAAATGAACACGACCGTGGTTTTCGTTATCTCTTATTCACTTTGGCCGCGGCGTTATAGGTTTCTCTCCGCGAGAGGTACTTCGTCCATGCCCAAAAACGTGTGCACGAAGAGAGAGAGAGGGGAAAAAAAAAAGAAGTATGTTTGCTAAGCGCAGCGTCTGACGGCGTTTCGTCGGCTTTATCCTCGTATAAGGGCGTCTGTTCTTTTAGAAGCCTGTGCGGCGTGACGGTTGCTTTCGTCCGGAAGAAAGAACAGAATAAAATGAAAACGAACTCCCAAAAGGGTTCCTCGTGGTGTAGATGTACATCTATTTCCTTGTTGTGTTTTATAAGAAGCAGCACAGTAACGACCCTCGCCCCCCCCCCCCCCCCCAAAAAAAAAATGAAAGAAAAGAAAGAAAGAATGAAAAAAAAAAAACGGGAAAAGAAACATTCGAAGCAAATCACGCTCGCAAGGAAAAGCTTCTCTACACCGCGGATTGATTTGATCTGCTAGACTAAAAAGGGGGACACTTAAAAAAAAAAAAAAAAAAAAAAACTCGAAATCAGTTCGGATCGGTATAGTACACTCTTTCATAACTATCCTGTTTTCTTTTTTGCGGGAAACTGAAGATTATATTAGCCGAGAAAAACGAAGACAAGCTTTCCTCAAACATATCGCGCCCGTTCCTGCGCATGTACAGCGGTGAGCACTGTTAGGGTGAACACGCGAGCGCGTGGCCGACGGTACTGTCAGCGCCCCGTTACGGTCATCACTGGAAACATTGCGCATGCGCATCACGCCTTCCGCGAAATAATTGTTCCACCGCGCGCATGACGTCATGAATGCACTTGTTCGTCGTCTAGCTGCTAGCCGCATTTTTGTTTTCTAAGCCCATGCATCCTGCATTTTAAGATTTCTTTAAACATCTGTGCTTGAACAGAACAAGACAAAAAAACTTGTATATCTATGGGGGCGTGTCTATTCGTTCCCTTCAAAGTTGTTGTGCATGCAACGCCGTATATAAAACAACCAAACATCTTTCGCAGCCGTTCATTCTGTCGCCAGATCGTATTATGGCTAGGGTTCCCGATGATGAACGGCGCTCAATTGTCGATCTTTCCCTGAAAGGTTATTCCCAGCGGTATATTGGCGCTTTAGTTAATAGGCCCCTGAAGTCTGTGAACAGGATAATTCAAGCCTACAAGTATGAAGGTCGCATTCAGGATGCACCCCGCGCGCCCCGCCCTAAAGCTACCACAGACGATGAAGACGCCCTCATAGTTGCAGCTGCTGTTCGTAACCCTTTCTTGCCAGCCCCAGCAATACGCGAGGACTTGGATTTGGACGTTTCGGACACCACTGTTCGACGTCGCCTGCGTACTGCGGGCCTTCGCAGTCGCGTCGCAGCGCAGAAGCCACTACTAACGGCGGCAAACAAGGACGCACGACGGCAGTTCGCTGAGCTGCACGAAGCATGGACATCAGAAGAGTGGGGTCACGTCATCTTTTCGGATGAGTCGACGTTTTCGACGCGACAAGACCAAAGATTGCGTGTTTGGAGACTACCAGGCACACGGTGAGGCAAACTTCCTGCTTTGAAAAGCAATTGTTTTAGTTAACGTCACAATGCCACGCAGGAACGACCCGGACAACGTGCAAGGTGTTTCTGCCAGTGGGAGATCGAGTGTGAACGTGTGGGGTGCTGTTTCAAGATATGGTTTAGGGCCCCTGCAACGTATACGTGGACACTTATCGTCGGAACAATACTGCAACATTTTGAACAATGTGCTGTTGCCATATGCGAGCAGTTTATTCCCAGACGGTGATTACCTGTTCCAACAGGACCGGTCACCGATACACACGGCGCGGGCTGTCAAGGAGTTCCAGGCGGAGCAGCACATGCAGCTACTGGAATGGCCTCCGAAAGGAGCGGACCTGAATGTGATAGAAAACGTGTGGGGCCGTCTGAAAGCTTCTTTGGCAAGGAAGCCCCTTTATTCCGCGACTTCGGACCAGTTGTGGGCGCAAGTCAGCAACGAGTGGGAAAGGCTGAAAGCCGATCGGGAATATGTTCGATCACTTTACGACTCGTTACCGTCCAGAATAGCTGCAGTCGTTGCTGTAAGTGGTCACATGACTCGCTATTAGATTTGCTCATGTTTTTATATTTGTTCTCATGGTCTTGTTTAACTTGAATTGCAAAAGTGCAATTTTCTTGAATAAAAAGTTTAATAATTATCCCTCTTACACTGACTTCTTTCCTTCACGCGCCAATCTTCAATCCAGATGGACCTTGAAATGCAGAAGGTATCAGCTCAGCGAACAAAAAATGCGGCTAGCAGACGACGAACAAGCGTATCGATGACGTGATGCGCGCGGTGGAAAGAGTGTTTCGCAAAGCACATGCTGCGCATGTGCAATGTTTCCAACGATGGCTGTTACGCGGCGCTGATAGTGCCGTCGGCCACGCGCTCGCGTGTTCACCCTAACAGTGCTCACCGCTGTACCCTTGACGTTGGCGTTATTCGCTCCGTTCAATCGAGACGTTTTGTTTTCTGTGCGCAGTAACATTGTATTGAAGGAAAAAAAAAGAAAAAAAAGGGGAGAAAGCGTAGCTTGCCGGGCGCGTGAGTACAATATTTTCAGCGGATGAATAAGTCCCTGATGGCTCAAAGCATATACGGTTTTAAATCGTACCACTCGGTGCATGGCAAGATATCCGCGTAGCTTTAAATGTACACAAAATATAATCCGTTTCGAACACAGTGCAGACAACGCTACGAAGGCTATTGGCCGCGAGATCGGGCGGACGCTGACTGAACCACGATAATGGCGCGGCGACGGTGCTGCCACCTATAGCCCGATCTCGCAGCCAATGCGTCATGCATGGGAGAAAGAATAATTACGCAGAATGACCGCACATCTGTGTGAAGCGAAGCGTTCGTGGGGCTGCATTTATTATTTTAGTTACATTTATTGAAACGAAGAAAATGGTTTAATCTTGGTCTTTAATGTCCCCTTTTAATAAAATTCACGCCAGTGACAGTAATCTGCCGCTCGGTAAAGTTGGCGGGTGACAGCAGTTATCGTTACGAGCAAGTGTCACGTCTCAGTTGATTATCGACTGTGCAGAATTTTACCGTCTTATAAGCGTAGTTGCAGCGAAGCAACTTACCTCGATCCCTTCTCCCCAAACCCCAAGTAAAACATGCTTCAACTATTCTAGGGACCACAGTGCAAGTAAGGTACCATGCGTACACGACCCGGCGAAGCTCCACTCGTACAAGCAAGTCAGCTGACCGCGACGTTTAAAAAGGAGCATATCGCGAACGGTCGCGAATGTAAACGCTTCACGAGCCACACGGTGTATATATAAAACGCTTCGCACATACAACGCAGGCGGGCGGGGAGGGGACTCCCTCGACCGGTCTTCTCTCGGCCTGGTGCCCTCGTCATCATGCAGTTGCAAGAAGAAGAAAACAAGACAACCAAGAAGGGGGCGAGAAGACGATGGCCGTGCGGCGCGGTGTCCCAGGTCAACCCCGACAAACGCGCGGCACAGCGTTCTAGACGCATCCACGGAGGCGGCCGGTTCCAGCACGTTGGCGGCGGCTGCTGCTGCTTAGTTCGGGCTGCGGCCACTCGGAACGTTCAGCAGAGAGCTCCTCGCATCAACTCACGACCAAGGCAGCTCGAGGCAAGCCTAACAAGAGAACGAGTGTGTCAACCGTCCGTTCAAGACGAGGTCGCGCCGCCGCTCAAGCCTCTTCTACATACCTTTTGTCCTCGGCGCGAACTCGAGGAGTAGGATGTATATAG
Source organism: Dermacentor silvarum (assembly GCF_013339745.2). Lineage (NCBI taxonomy): Eukaryota > Metazoa > Arthropoda > Arachnida > Ixodida > Ixodidae > Dermacentor > Dermacentor silvarum. Next base: position 50,575,384 of record NC_051161.1, on the reverse strand, counting down.
AAGTCGTCGTCTGCTAGGGAAGCCAAGCAGACGAACACGCTCGAGACCGTCTGTTTGCGCAGAGCACACTGCAGACGCACACTTACCGTATACGCATGATTCACGCGTTTACTTCGTTTACTTCGCCATTTTATTTTTGCTTCACGCGGAAGGGGACACGTGTGTAGGACTGGTTGGCATCGCGAAGGGCTGTGTGCCGTGAAGATTCTGGAGACATCTCTTGCCGTTCCGGAAGTAGCAGAAGTACTTGTTGGCAATAGTGAATGCAGGAACAGACGTGACTGGTAGTTTATTTGCACTAAATCGTCTGCATGTCCTTTGTGGTCGTTAACAAGGCCAAAAATAGCGCTGTTTTATGTGATGATGACTTATGATGATTTTAAAGGAGAGGTTGGCGACTATACGCCACACCAACTTCTCGTCGCTTGAAGAACAGAAAATGAAAGTGGCAGTACCGAACAACAGTGAATACAGTGGAAGAGCTCAAAGACAAGCAGTGTTTTGCACGCGAGTTTCGCAGACGTTCGCTTGTGCATGCATCGATGGCAATGGGATAAAAGCAGGGAGAGGTTTTGGAGTTCTTGAGGTCGTCATTCGCTCGCGCTGCTGTTGTAAACAAAATCAGAACGGCACATATGGCGTGGCGGTCGGCCTATACCTACACTCCCACTGACAAAAACCGTACATTTTTACTAAAGCGACACTAAATATGAAAATGAAATTACGCTGTATCAGTAAATTACGCTTCCTCAACAGCGAAACAGCCACTTCTAGCTTTTAGCTACAACGGCCCAAATACGAGATAAAAAATGGAATACGTGACGTGGCGTGACACTGACTTGTACCGGCGCAGGCGTTTTGCCGCGAAATTCGAATTACGAAATTTTGACCTACCCCTTTTCTGTTCTAATAACCAATCGCGAAATTAACGAGGACACAGTCTTGACAGAATACATCAGTATAAACTGATTTAGTGTTTCTCTTTGGTGTCCTTTTAATAGTTTATTCACCCCATATATACAGCCCTACATAAGCGTTATGATGACGTAAGCATAGAACTAGTCGTGAACAGAACTTCCCGAACACCCTTCGCGAGCCTGTCGGTGACCTGGTGACTCAGTATATTACCGGACTTCAAGGCCCCGATTCGAAGATACCTACCTATCATGTGTGCAGCATCTCGTTGACAGCAGCTCAACTGTGAGACGTTAGAAGCGGGGCGATTCGTTTCCGCGTTCTGAACAGACGTGCACGGGACGACCCCGCCTGATTTGGCCGAAGAAGGGGGGGGGGGGGGGGGGGGGGGGAGGGCCTTTTACGAAAACACCGCTATAGGCCTGCAGACGCCGTCGGGCCAGCCTAGGCGTTACGCACACCCCGTCTACACGAAGACCCGTGTTCCGCTAGATGATGGACAGGCCGCTCGCGCGTGCGTCAGGGAATCGTGTACAGGTACCCTGCGCGGAACAGGTTTCGTGCCCCCTAACGGTGGGAAGAAAAGTTGAATGACGAAAGCGTCAGCGTATATACAGCCTTCTTTTTTTTCTCAGTACGAGATCCTTTTTTTGTGTGTTATACATACTATGGGACGCGTGACAACGTCTGTGCATGACTCCCGGCGCCGTCCGTGCTTGCATTTCTCGTTGCTGTCGCGTGGCTTGAAAGACGCTTCCAAGTTTGTCCTCGAAAGATTCCCTTCGTCGTTCTCTTGTCTCCCTTGATTACCGCGAAACCCTGCGTGTGATGTATACGAACCCGAGTGCACGTAATACGAGGGACGTTTCCTGGTTTGTTCGTGGGGTTTAGCGTCTCAAAGCAGCGTGCGCGGTAGCTACGATAGACGCCGGATTATAGTAGAAGGGTGCGGATTTATTTGGACGAACTGCAATTCTGTGACGTCATAAAGACAAATGGTACGGCGCTAAGCAGACGAGAATGACGCCCGTATATGCCGTTTGTGTCTCCCTTCGTCCTCGTCTGCTTAGCGCCGTACCTTATTGTAAAAAAAAAAAAAAAAAAAAAAAAAAAAAAGACATGGAAGGACTCTGCTTTTGTACGTAAGTCATGAACTAACTAGCTCAGCCACATGTTAAATTGTGACGTCACTTCAAGCTCTGCACCAGAAGGCTACTGAGCAACCGCTAGGGGAGAGGGTGTTTCTGGGGCCGCGAAATAAATAAATAAATAAATAAATAAATAAATAAATAAATAAATAAATAAATAAATAAATAAATAATAAATAATAAATAAATAAATAAATAAATAAATAAATAAATAAATAAATAAATAAGAATGTTTATTATAGTGCACAGGAACCGCTACGGAGCCTCTGTACTGGTGCACTTAACAAATCAATACGCGAGACACAATGCACGAAAATACAAATGTGGTAGACAAAACAATCAGAGGGAGTGAAGTAGAGGGATTTCTCGATACTTTCTATGAGAAGTGTCGACCTCCTTTAGAATGCAATGTGACCCTTATTTATGCCGGAAAGGCATGAACTACGTCCGAACAGACGTCGTCAAAAATCTGTGATGTCCCAGCTAGCTGTTGCACAAACTTGAAAAAGTAGTCGCCGCCAACGTTTCGCTCCAGCGCCTTTTTCTGGTCTATCAGACCCCTTCTCAAAGTGCGAGTGTTTTTTTTTTTTTATTACTGTTGAAGGGTAATTTACTAACACAGCTCAATTAATCTTTCTCTTTACAGGATGGGTAATGATACTTTGCAATTGTATCATGATACGATACAAAATACTCAGGCAACAAGTATTTGAGATACACATACAGGAAACTACCGCAATTGCTGTATCCGATACGATACTTTCCATTTGTACATTAAGATATTTAGATACATTCGCAAATTTCTTATAGATCTGTATAATGTCGCAGCAAACGCGTATGCACAATAAATGTTTCCTTGGAAATTTAACTCCAACCATCCTTATTTCATTTGAATTAAATGTCTGTTAGTATCTCAAAATGTTTGTCTTTCTTGCTCAAAATATATTTTCATTCCGAAACAATTTATTGGGGTTGCTTTAGGTGCGTAACATGAAAGCTCTTTATACGGCTGCGCGCCGACGCTCGCACGCTTGTTTTTGTTCGATAATGAGCGAGCGCCACCACGTGACTCTGCTCCACCAATAGTGATGAGCACACCTCATCGCCTGCCCTCGCTGGAGGGCTCTGGCGGAAAGATGAAAGAATGCGCTGCCGTTAGTTTTATTCAGGAGGCTTAGTGGCAGTAGTGGCAGCTTGAGAATCAGAGTTAGCCAACATTTATAGTTTCGTACGGTGACATGTTGCAATAGCCGTATCTTGTATCTTAAGACACACTATACATTCTTTTATGTATCGGAAATACAGATGCTGTATTAGGCCTCGCTTTTACGGAAGTCTTACTTTGCATTTGACGAGCTTGAAATACTAGGCTCCTGCGGCAGAGGATAAACATGGTTCGGTTGGTGGCACATTGACCTCGCCTTTCGAGAAGCTCCCAGTCTTCGTGGTACCGACTGGTTGGGGGCGATGCCCCTCGGCACGGTACTGTCTGGGGACCCAAGGAACCCTGAAAGCTGTCGCTTTCAGGGGTCCTTCTAGCAAGGAGACGGACTTTGTCCATTGGGGCCTCATGGAAGACGATCCCAGGTGGCATATACCGAGAAGGGCTTAGGGTGCGCCCGCGCGCATCGAGGCATCCTTGAAGGGCTCGCCGAACAGCGCCCCCCTCCCCCATTTTATTCTCCCCCCCCCCCCCTTATTTTTAAGCAGGGAGAGTCAGTCAAGTTTGTCAGAAGCGATGACTGGGCAAGCGGTCATCGCTCCATAATTCTCCATGCTAGCACGTATTAGCATGGAGCAACAAAGAAGGTATTCCGGTTCGCTCTTCCTCCGTTCTGCTAGAGAGTACTAGAATACCATTGTCTAGTACACTCTAGTTCTGCGAAGTTCACGCATCACGTGACGCTTTTTCAGGCAGAAAGGATGTGCTACGTCTGCCGCCCATGGCTGTGACTGGTGGCGCTGGCTAACACTCCCATGGCGCTGAGCCGTGCTCCCTCAAGTGATGCAGAAGACAGCGCCAACCTTTCCTTTTCTCATAACGAACCAATTAGTAGAAGTAGTAACATTCCCAGGCTTAACTCTATAGTCATAGTTGTCATCATCATCAGCCTATATTTTATGTCCACTGCAGGACTAAGGCCTCTCCCTGCGATCTCCAACTACCCCTGCCTTGCGCTAGCTGATTCCAACTTGCGCCTGCAAATTTCCTAACTTCATCACCCCGCCTAGTTTTCTGCCGTCCTCGACTGTGAACTCTATAGTACACCTACATAAAAATACCGAAGAAAGTGTACGGGAAAACGGCGCCGCGCGTTAGCTTACTTGGTAAGAGCATCGCACGCGTAAATGCGATGACCTGGGTTCGTAACCCACCTGATACCAGCTGTATTCTCTCGTCCACTTTCATAGCCCTTTATTTATAATTGATGCATTTCCATTAAACAATGAATGTCCCCTATGCCATGGCGCAGTGGCCATGCGCAGTGATGTACCTTGGTTTTTTCTTTAGGTATATATTTTTGTTCCTTTCTGAATAAAGAATGCAGTCGTCAGTCAGCGCTGGTGTATTCTTGCGCTGTTCCCCTGTCGAATTTCCCCTATGCTTTCCTTGTACCCAGTGTCTGTTGACGTCACGTGGTTGTGAATCCCCCCCCCCCCCCCCCCGCCCATCTCGTTCATTTAGAAATTCAATTACTTAAAATCGAGGACTGTATTCCTAACGTGGCACTGCGGGCTTTCCTCTACGATTAAGTTCAGCTTTTTCGGCCAGCCTGTTGGCTCACGGGTGTAGAGGTGAGACAACGGCGTTGGTATAGTATTGATGCAAATAGGCTGGGCTCCCCGCATTTAAATCAACTGCATGAAATTCTCCGCAAGTCTGACTATGTGATAGCACGAACCTCGCCGCTAGACGGCGCCGGATGTAAAGAAAAAAAAATGGCCATCTTGCGCAAGTACCCAAGAAAATACCTCAGACGCAAAATTCTAGTTACGTTATTAGCTAACGCCAACTTTCGTACATATTTCATTCGCACACGAGGTGGCGTGATGGCATACGATCACGAGGAACACCAGACTTCAATTATCTCTTATCTTCGTAAAAAGAATGACAACCGAAGATTCATTGCTTTTTTTTTTTTTTTTTTAACCTCGAAAAGAGGATAGAATCCGTCCCGTGCGTAGAAGCATAGTTAAGTAAAACCAGTGCCTGCAGCAACGCATAACTTTTTTTTATTCAATCCTACATGCATGATTATACACTGAACATACCTACTCTGCATAAATATTAGATTAAGAGATGGCGAAGGCGTACGTAAGGAATGAGCTGTCTGCCGCGGCATGCTATATTCGGTTTCATAAAGTCGTGACTTGATTGCTTGAATCTTATTGTAATGAGGATGCGGGCTGGTTATTTGAAAGGAAAGGGGGAGCTAGGGGGAAAGAAAGTCAAGACCATATGACTGTACTTACACGCACACGATATATATATATATATATATACACCATTGACACCTTTCTGATGTCAAGTTTTCCCCGTCATCGCATAATCAGATCAACACGCACGTTCGAGAAAAGTACGCCTGTTAAATATATAAATGGCTATCGTTAGCACGCAATTAAATGCTTCCCGCGGACCAGTACGATCAATTAAACATACAGAACGTAACCATGCTGACGTCTTTCTGTGCGTCATCTGCATATGCTTACATACACGACTTGGTGGGTCAAAGGCTACAGCAAAATGCTGATCAGCGCGAGGTCGATTTGGGCGCATCGGCGGTGTTCCGGTGCAAGCGGTGTGAAAAAAAAAAGAAAAGAAAGAAATTAACGTTAGTGTACACCACGATTGTGGGTTTCTGATAAAGTACCCGGTCCAACTGAACCCGGAGCCCTCGGCAACGGCGTCAAGGGCGGACCCTGGTGCCACTTTGCGAAGTTAAAATAAATAAATAAATAAATAAATAAATAAATAAATAAATAAATAAATAAATAAATAAATAAATAAATAAATAAATAAATATCTGTTCCCTTCTCTCTCTCTCCATCGCTTAAAAAAAAAGTAACAGAAGGATGATTGCGAATGTCAGAGAGGCGGATACATTCGCCAAAAGACCGTTCGTCTATACACCGATACAAATGTCAGCGTTGCGTACTTTGGGGCTACTCGGCTGTCTGTGTGAGTAGCCCAAAACGTCAGAAGAATCACGCAGGAAGATTTGATTGATTGATTGATTGGTTGATTGATTGATTGATTGATTCGCGGGCTTGACGTCCCAAGGGCGCCGAAATACGGCACCGCCACGGAAGATTCAACATGGTTTGAAGACCCACCGACGCAATCCACGACTCCCCACAGTCGTCTTCAGCCCTTCAGCTACAGCTCACTGTACTTCAGTCCACGCTTTGAGGATGCCCCAAGACGTCGCGCGAAAGAAACCGGCTCTTTCCTCCCTCACTCCCTCCTTCACGCGACTTTTGCGTGTCAACGTGGTGCCCGAGGGCAGTTTATTCCGACGGGCTGTGTAATAGAAAGATGCAGGAAGAGGTCAGAGGCAGGCGCCAGACGGATCACCGTCCAGTTGTCTGTAGCGCGAGCCACAAGAAGTTTTCCGCCCCAAAACACTCCACCAACATCGCACTTCCAGGGCACTTGTGTTGCGAGATAGTATACGTTTTAGGTTCACATTAAGAGGTGGCAGTCTCGACACAAAAGCATATCCCCCACCCCAACGTGACGCAGCGGATTGCGATTGAAAGGGAGAATCCATGCAGTCTTGGGGGTTTCCCAACCTCCTCCTGCGCTGCGCAGTAAACTTCCGTGTGGCTCGCGCTACAGATGCACAAGTTTATTCTTCATCGGAGAACCGAGGCACGAACTGGCAACACCCAGAGCGGCCTCAATGTGGTCCGTCGTTAGCGTTTACCGCACTTTAGCGAATACGCAAATCAACTGCGCTCGCCGCAAGACCTGTGTTGGTCGGGTCCGTCTGGCGCCTGCCTCTGACCTCTTCTCGCATCTCTCTATTACACAGCCCGTCGAAGTGAACTGGCCTCGGGCACCACGTTGACACGCTAAAGTCGTGCGAAGGACGGAAGGAGCCGGTACTCCGTGTACTCTCCGTACGTGTACCGGAGCAGAGGAGACCGCGGTCCTGAGGAAAACAAGGACAACCGCAGCGTTGCCGCCATACCCCGTACGGTCCACAAAACGCCGCACTTCGATCTTCGATGAAACGTAATTCGCGGGAGAAGTGGCGAGTGTGCGCCGTGTTTTCAGCTCCGCACAAGCTGAGTCGCCTGTTTTAAGAATGTGAACGCCGAGTCCGCACACCGCGCGACACGAAACACACGACGCTGTGTTTGGTTCCGCACCGAAGGTGTATCGAGTGGTGCACCAAATACCGCTAGGTCTTGTGGCCGGTCGTATGTCGGGCAAACGGCGCGGTGCTCAAATGGCCGGCCTGCAGGGAACACGCGGTCTCCCAAAAGTCTGTGCCAAGTAGCAATCTGGCCCCTGCGCTGCCGCTGTACGGATGCTGGCCCGAATCCGGCGGGTCTCGAGACCAACACATCGCGTGTCATCTTCGAGGTCTACGCGAGTGTCGGCAAGCCATCTGTGTTCCTTTCCCAGAAGGAGTTCACCTACTTGAACGAATAATTTAATTTTAAGTTTTCAGTCCTATGTCTCATACAGTATACTTCCCTTTCTTTTCATTAAGCTCCGTTGACCTTTTACTTTTTTTGTTGTACCTTTCTCTCTTCTGAAAACTTGGCCGCTCATTGACCTTGGGTTCTTATTCCCCTTAAATCTCTTAAGCTCCGCTCATTCTCATCAGTCCGTGGAGCCCCTCGGACGTTCTTTACCGAAATTCCCGGTAGGTCGCTAACTTCAGCTATTTCAACCGACAAGCTTCCTAACGGCGCCGCGGCAGGCCTAACTTTCCTTTTTTTTTTCCCCTTCCTTTCCCTTCCATTAGAGGGCACCTTGAGTAGCAGTCACGCAGGGTGTCTCGAGCGGCGCTGGCATCGAGGCACCCTACAGTCACGTAGAGTAACTCTACAGTCACGGCTCGTTTGACCGACTCTCCTCCCTCTCCCTTTTCTGAAATTGATAATAGCCAGGCGCGCGCAGGGCTACCTACTTGTGTGTGTGAGTAGGGGGGGGGGGGGGGGGGGGCTACAAAAAGAAATGTCGCGACTGTGACGAAGTGTGAACCTCATTATACCTCGTCCCGACGCCGCGGCTGTAGTCAGATGAACCCGCTAAATCTATACGTATAATCGCCACAGACCGTCCACCAGCGCCGTGGTAAACAAAGCCGCCGCCTCAGCACGGGCACCTCCCCCCAGAACGCAGTGCTCCGGGAAGAGGCGGTGCAAAGGCGTTCAGCGAAGATGGGGCGCGGAGAGTCAAATCCCCTTCATCGGCTTACGCTCTTTTGACAGCGACAGTAGTATGAGGGGCTTTAGTCAGGACGACTGCACTCAGCCACGGCAGGATTAGAGGGGAGACGCGCGCGCTCTTATGAACCCCCCCCCCCCTCACCCTCCCCTGTTCCCGAAAAAGCGGGCGGCGATTTTCTTCCCCTAGCCCCTCACGACAGCACCCACCGACACAAAGCCACGGAAAGTCTGGGTTCTCACAGAGATAAATAAAACGCGAGAAGGCACATTTTTCACCATGAGCAATACACTACACGTAGGGGAAAAGTATAGATAGATAGTATTGGCTGATAAAACAAAAATTTGCTGGCAGCTCACATCACATACAGCTATCCCTTTCAGGCGCCATTTAAGTATGTCCATCGAAAATTTACTGCCACCGCTTTTCTTGCGTTTTCCGAACCTTGAAAAGGCGTGAAGCTACAGAACGGACTTATATAATATGACTTTTAATTGTTCGGCGAGTTTTGTCAAGTTTACAGAATGTGGACTGACTCAGTCAGTGCGAGAACTTTACAGGAACGTCACATACGAGAACACCAACTAATTCATGTCTAGCATATACTTGAGAAGCACCTTTCCCGCCACTTGAAAAAATATACCCGTTGCCAGAAACACAAATAACTGCAATTGCTAGGCGACAACGTACTAGCTGACAAGCGCAAACTTACCTTACTAAAATATTCTACGTATATTATCAAGACTTAAAGAACATTTCCAATCATGCGACACGTCATGCGACATGTTATTATTACGGCGAAAGCTCATGGTAAAAAAAAAAAAAAAGATAAATCCGCACCAACAAAGGTCGTGGGTTCCAGTGCCTTAATTAACTTTACGTTAATTAAGATAGAGTAAATTATGGTATTCGAACCGACGACCATTGGTGTTAATTAACCCGAAGTTAATTAGGACACCGGTAATTACTATATAGTTCAGGTACTGGAACCCACGACCATTGGTGGGAGAAAATAATAGGAAGTAACAACGCATTCGAATGAGAATGTCAAGTAACTTAATGAATGTCTCGTGGGCTTTCTTTCGCCTTCATTCTTTTAGCGTATGCTAAAGCGAACTTCAACATTTTTCATCAGCGTTCTTGTTTTTGATGTGCGTACTATCCTACGGCGGCGTGTACACGGCCCCTGTCGTACACACAGAACCTCACAGAATCCCTCCCCAAGCGCGGAACGTTTGCATGATCGAAAGCACCGGGAAAAAAGTGGCCAACGCAGCCAACGCGGGAGCTTGTAAATGCGATTACACTTTCAGTAGAGATATGTGCGTGAATGCATTAGGCAATACCGCGATACACCCTCGGCCTCACACGTCTTCGAAGCATTATACTTTCAGATGTATAGTTCGCACGCTCACGCGCGCCCTAGACACTGCTGGTGCTTCGCGAGTGCGTATACGACTGGATCGCGATAACGCGGTCATTGCGAAAGCGCTTGCGCAATCCTGGCTCATAGTACGCGCTCCGCTATGCGTGTAAGGAGGGCACAAGAACACTGTCCCGTGTCACGCGGGCCGCGGCAGTGAACGTCAGAACAACCTCTTTATACGTGACCGACCGACGTTGGACAGGGTAACCAGTTTCACTTGTTACAAGAGGGCGGTGTAGCAACAGCTTTTTTTTCTTTTTTTTTTTCTGAATACTTGTTTAAGTAACGCGTGCGATGCCCAAGTTGGAAGCAACCACGCATGACGCACGCAAATATAGGCAGGCCATATTTCCAAGCTTAAAAAAAAAAATCAAGCACCGTAATGCTAAAAACGAAGAATCAAAAAGCAAATAACGACAGGCGCGTAAGCAGGAAAGATAGTGCGTGCCAATGGCATCCCGGGAATGCACGTTTTCAGTTGCTATTCATCTTTGTGTAATACTTAGGTATACGCAGTTCTTGTCAACAGGACCATCATACTCACGGCATCGCATATCGTTTCCAAGCGCGCGTGCGAATGACGTTTCTGATGGCGCGACGCTGCGAAGTAGTAAGGCAACAGCAGTAGCAACGGCGAAAAAGTATGAATGAATATCGGCCTATACATCACATGCGCACGCATATGTATCTTCCAGACACGATGTTTGTGTACGGCGAAATTAACTAAATTAACTTGAAAGACTACTTTGAATACTTTGCGCACGCTTCTTGAACGTGCAGCAAAGCAGCCGAGGCTCACAGGAAGATCAAGGCGTGAAGCATAATGAGCAGTGGCACTATAAGGAAATGTCATTAGAGCGCACGTTTCGATAATAGGATTTCGTCAGGGCAGCAAGTGCGTTTTCTTAGCAGCGCTTATGCACGCGTAGCTCACTCTCTCGCGTGAGGAGAACGCCTTGAAGGTGGAGGAGAGTGCGAGCAACGCCTACGCAAAACAGTTGCTCCAGTGACGAATCCACATCACCATGTCGAAACAAGGACATTCCTCGTTCGACGCATGCTGATCCTTGCGCACGAGGTGTGAAGCAGATAAATTACTTGTTCCCCGTCTTCGCTGGTCAAACGTTTCATGCTTTTCACACAAAATGATTCAAAACAAACAAAGTGCCCATACTGCAATGAATACGCGTCCGTATACACCATTCAGTGTGGGCATGCCAAAGCACCCCTAACCACTTGCAACACCAACATGACTGGTGGAGCGGGCGGCTGTTGCTGGACTGAGTATGCTCACCGGCGAGTGAAAGACCACTTTCCTTCACCCGATTCCTTACCTCTCAGAAGGTGTAATAAACTACTACTACTACTACTATTTCTCAAGACAATCTAGCCCAATCAGTTACGTTATTAAGTTCTCGGTAGAAGTGAGCCTGGACGCTGGCTTAGCACAGAGCTACCATGCATGGGGGAGAAATGAGAAGGAAGCAGTGCGTTGTTGAACAAGCAGCACGTGGCCCATCACATGCGGAGGTGGTTGCACAATGAAATAACCGTAGCCATGCATAACACGCGAATCGTGAAAGCACTCTGCAGTCTTTCTGCATAAAAGCTGCAGTCTACATATATAACTGCAGTCCAAGTGGAACGAGGTGGCAATTGTATAGTCATGCGGTAGAGTATAAGCAGTCGTATTATAAGACAAGGGTAACTAAGAAAAATGTCACCCCCATTTGAATATGCTGAGCAGCTCGGCCGCCAGGCACTGCCCCCAGTACAGTACGCGTTACAAAAGTTTTCGCAACTAGTTTCTTAGTGAATAGACGCCTGCGGCTTCATGCTTTCAACTCTCTCATGAATTCCGAACAACGTACCCAGGTATTTTTTTTTTTAATTTTTTACCGCTTCTCACGTGCACCGTAAATTTGGGTGAGTGGTTGTGCGCGTGGTATAGGCGGTAAATCGATGAATGCATATTAAGGTCGTAGCGGTGCCAACAATTGCGCTTTCGAGGGAGTAACCATTCCACGCATATTACACGACGCCGTTACAAATGAAGCTGGTCACTGATCGTGGTCGAAACTAAATTAAGATCGGTATACGGATACCTTGCTCACAATCCTGACAATTATTTCCCGGCAATGATTCAATTAATTCCAACAACAAAATCCTAACAATCGTTTTATACTCGAACAGATGGTATATACGGTACGTTCTGTCAAACTCTGGACCTCGACTCGACACTCCCGGGCTGCAAGTTAAATGATCAGTTTGCAGAAATGCATTTAAATAAGCGAGCATTTAAATATTTAAAAATACAAGGGTTGGGGGTGGGGTGTTAGGGAAAATGTGACGTGAGAAGGCAAAGAAACGCTGCTGGCAAACGGGATAAATTTAAGTTCAAGGTACTGTACGGTGCTTTTCTGCCATTTCTGCAAAATAAACACCACGCACATTTATCAAAGCGAACAACTTACGCAGGTCGTGCTGATGCAAAGCCGCATTAAAACGCACCGTAGGAAACGGTCACACGTCCAATCAGCACTTCTGTGTCCGCCGCGGTAGCTTTGCGGCTGTGGCCCGGCTCGAGGTCGCCGGTTCGATCCCGACAGCGGCAGCCGCATTTCGAAGAGGGCGAAATAAGAATGCGGAGTCCGCCACTACGGCGTGCCTCATAATCCTATTGTGGTTTTGGTACGTACATAGCGCCGTAATTAAAATAAAGTTTAGCACTTCTGCCACGATGCGATGTGTCGTGTGAGGGAACGAGTATATACGCTCAACCGTCTCATAGGTAATGAAGTATGGCACACAACAACGCCTCAAGTTCTCAGTACTACGCAAACAGCAGTGGTGCACGCAAGGTGACATTTAGCATCAACTCACCACTCTGGTGTTCGACTAAACGTTGAAGAAATTAAACATTCGCCGTCAACATCACCGCTAATTATGGTCAGTCAAAGCAAACAGCACAGAAAAGCTAGCTTCGCTTACCGATTCCCACAGTGAGCGGGAGCCACAATTTTTTTCTTTCATTTTTTTTTATAATGCGATTATTGAAAGGAACGTAAACTAATCTAGCCTACATGGCCGTTTTCATACACCTTAAATGAAAAACAGCAAAAGAAGCATCCAGTTCACTGCCTCACCTTACAGACAAAAGCGTTCGCATATTCTTCGAAAGATCGGGCATACGAAGGAGATTTCAAGAAACACCCGTGTTTTCCGCGAGGGTGACAAGGAGTGTTATATAAACGGTTGATAAGCGGTTTTGTCAAGACGGAGATATGACGTTGATGCTCGGCCGAGCGGTTCAATTCTATTTGTGAGCCATTCTTGGCCAAGAATGGCAGACTTCCATTGTCAAGAAACGTGACACAAGCTGAACAATTACGTGCGTGACGGTGTTTATATATATATATATATATATATATATATATATATGCAAATTGAACTGGTACCTTGTGGGTTTGGCCACGGCCGCGCGCCCCTTAATGCAACCGGTAAACAAGGGGGTTTACCGGTTGTTTCCTTTTCAACGGGGGAACTCAAGGAAGCGCGTGGTGCGTACGATTCTTTATTTCGTAAGGGCCACGTGCACGGATGCTTGCTTTTATTTGCGCGCGAACGCTTGTGACGAGAAAGGATAACCTTGAGGTACTGTGCGCATGCATCACCAGCTAAATAATAGTTACAACGCCCCCCCCCCCCCCCCCTCCTTTTTTTTTTTTTTTTTGCTTTTCCTTTCACTGTACAGATGATTAGGTGTCAGAACGTCCAGGCTTCTACTACCATTGTTGCGTAGTGAAATGCAAAGCCGTACTGCGCGCGCATCCATACCGGGTAAACGTGAACATTGGTCTCCTCCCCATTGGAGGAAGAGTTGAAACAAGCAGAAACGGCGCGCGTTCCCGCACGGGAGGTTATTGCGAGCGGCCCTTTTGTATCAAAAATATATCTCGATAGTAGTATCAGCCTTCTAAGCCTGAAGGGGCGGGATCAAATCCCGGGCGCGACGGCGGCAATTTGATGCGGGCGAAATGAAAAAAAAAACCGCCCGTGTACGGTGCATCGGGTGCATGTTAAAGGACTCCAGGTGGTCAAAACTGATCCGGAGTCCCCATAATCATATCGCGGTTTTAGCACGTGCAATCTCACTCTTTTTTGAATAAGAGCCCGAAATACCGTTCGTTGAAAATGAAGAGAAATGCTGAAAGGGGGCAATGAAATGAACGCGGGTCACGTGCTATCGAACTGAAGACTGAGCACTCAATCGCGATGCGTGTCGAACCAACAAGGGCTATTAGCCGCGGAAACTGTAATGAAGATAACGCGCGCGCGTGCGCGCTACCGCGCCTACAAAAAGACCGCGCGCGTGAGCTCTGCGACCAGATACAGTGTTGCAGCCGGAAGGCTCGCTTTCTCTCCCTTAATCTTTCTCCATCGAAAGAAGGGCGTGATCTATACATGCATACATAGCGCATCCGCTGCGGTGCATCTTTAACGTCAGTTCGTTTCATATTTCAACGCGACGCCCACAGATGTGGATGAGGGGGGGCATCCTCCCATTCACGAACACATTCACCGCCCCGTATAAACAACGCTACCGCGCGCGCAAATGCGGCGATGGGGTCAATCGAGTTCCGCCGGTCGACCTACCGACCGACCAATATCGGCCCCGGAACGGGCGGCGTGCCGGTCTTTTCCCGGGTCAACGACTCACCGCATACAGTGGGAGGTAGATCTTGAGCGACTCCTTGAACGCGTGCAGACCGACGTAGACGGATGCCTCGGCGCAGTACGGAGTCCACGTGTGGCCGATCTCGTAGCAGTTGTACGGCAGGTGGTAGTCCAGCAGCTGAGCGTACTTGCTGAACACAGCCATGCTGCGGCGATGAAGGCACGCACGCGCGCGCGCGAGACCCTGTTTCCGAGTCAAAACAGCCGCGGCACCATTTGGTGGGAGTGCCGCCGCGTTTGAGAGCGGAATGTAAAAGGTTACGCTAGAGTGTAACTTCGCCGCCGAGCTCCGGAGTGCGGCGGGGGTGCAGCCGGGCGAGAGATGTGCCGCCTTCGAAATGTGCGGACAAGAAAGCGGGGCGAGCGGGCGGTGTTGTCCGCTGGAGTTCCGCTTCTCGCCGGGAGCGCGCGTCGGCGTGCACGGTGTGCGTGACAGAAGCGGAAGGCCAGATCTGATTGGGCGCCGGCTGCCTCGAGAAATGACGTCCGCGATGACATCATCGTTGTTTTTGTTGTCGTTTTTTTGCGATCGTGGACCTATGACTTGCCCTTAACAAAACAGCGTCAGAAGTAAATGGTAGGCAGCGTCATCTTGTGTATTGTGTGTAAAACATTTTATGTGTAGTTACAATTTTCGAATAAATTTAAATTTAATATTATTTCTTTACTTTGCTAACGCCTCAAGAAGAAATAACTTTCAAAGACGCGTACCTGCTGCCGTCACAAAACGTGAACTGCGTCACGTGACACAACACAATATGGCAGCGTCCTGTTGTTTTGCTGCGCTTTCGTAAAAGGAAAGAAGCGGTTTCTTTCGCCGCTATCACGCAATCAGCTGTTGCCATTGGCATCGCAGATATACCGCAGCAGCCTCGATCTCTTAGCTAGCCAGGTCGTTGCAGGATAACCCAGAGCGTGGAGGCGTTTTCTTTTCATCCACCTTGAGAAGGATAGCCAACGCCCGATCGGCCCGGTTCCGATGGATGACGACTACGGGATCGTGGAATATTTTTACGAGCACAATGGTCATAGGTGCGGCTACTGCAAGTCGGAATCGTCAAGCCTTAGTTGCGGTACGTGCATCTGCTGATGTCGCTGTTGGTCTTAATCGGTGACGGTGATTGTGGTTACCTGTGCCTTGCCGAGATGAGTGTTGGTATGAGCCCTTTTCGGGGGCAATCGCTTCCTCTTCTAGGCATGTGGGCACACAGATTGACCGCAGGAATTTATGACGACCTCCTTAACCGAGGTTGGAGGAGGTTGGTGAACATTTTTCGTTTTCTCAAATCTTTTCAACTCCGCTCAAATGGAGTAGTCATCTGAGCGTCCGCCGCTGTTTCTGTTTGTTTCACGAAGGTCGGGCGAGTACTGCTACAAACCAGTGATGAAGAAGACCTGCTGTCGCCAGTACCCCATAAAGTAAGGTGCAACGGTCCGCCGAATTTTTCGATGTTACCAAGGCAAGAAAAAAAAAAAAAGCTGTAATCTCTCATTATCTTGGTGTGCAGGCTTGATGTCGCTGAATTCAGTCTAACCAAGTCACAGAAGAAGCTCCTGAAACGGATACACAAGTTCTTGGCTACCGGCAAAAGAAATGAGAGCGGAAAGGTAACTTCTGTTCAACGCGCACATTGCCTCCATGCCACCCGATTTACTGAACCATGTTTCTTTCGCCCAGCCGGACGAGAAAGGCGATCACTGCTCCGAAACAATGGGCGACAGAGTCATGGAAATGCCCGACTTCTCAGACAAGAAGTCAAACGTGCAACTTGACTTAGAAACCTGCAACCTAAAGCCCTCTGGCGGTTAGTTTCTTGGTGTTGTTGTTGCCATGGAGGAAGTTTTCCTTCCTCCTTGGTGGTTGCTGCTGCTGCTGCTGTTTTTCCTTCATTTCTCTATCTCATTTGTAGAGCCCCCAGAATGTTTGTCTGGAGTGTTGGAGCGATGCACTTAAGATTGTGTTTGTGCCGTCAAGCTGTTGTGGGCACCTCGTTTGAGACAGTTTAGTTTTGTGTTGACAGTGGACGTTGCACGTGTGGTCTGCAGCATATTGTTGCTGTGCTCTAGGCAAGTGTGTTGGGAGCTGTAACTTGTCAAGTTAATCTAGCAGGCCTGATTCATAGCAGGCAATACATTGACTTTGAGACATATAGAGGGTAGTCGTGGCTGATTGCATTCATTCAACAAATGTTGATGTTATCACATTCTTGATTTGAAATGTTGGCATTTGTGCTTGTATTTCATAAAGAAATCGTGGCATTAAGGTTAGTCCACACAACCCGATGACTCTCGCTCAGTCACATTGGCAGTGTGGTTGTTTCAGTGGAACTTTACCTTTTGTGCCATGAACATGCAATCCAAACATTACACTGTCGGAGCTTCAAGAAAGAATCGAACTGGCACTGACTAAAAAATGAATGACAGCAACGCGACTGCTCAAGTCAAGGAAATTTTCACATTATACTTTTTTAATCTAATAGCAGCAACTAAATCTAGCGAGAACAAGACAAACAAAAGAATGGTGCCTGAACCCATCATCTTCCTTTTGTCTTGTCATGTTCAAGCTGCTTTTTTTTCTTCAAGCATGAACCTGTTAGTTCGAGATCAAATGATTCTAATCTAATCTATTGTTTTGTGAAAGAACATCTAGCGCTTCTGTACGCATAAGTTTCACAAAATGTATTAGAGTGCATAATATATATTTGTTGCAGAAGTCCTGTTAGATTGGCCCTGGGCCTATTCCTCCCATTACATCTGTAATGTCCACGTGCAGATTTGTTGTACAGGCACATAAAAGTTTTTCAGTTATGCTCACGAATAAGCGCGTAAATATAGAAACGTTACTGAACCCACAGATGCTCTTTGTGTCTGCATTAGAAATAGTTGCATTGTCGCACCTCGTTTCTTTTTACCATGAAGGCACCGTGCTTCTGACCTTCACAATTTTGATTTAGAAATTAATTTTTGGGTATATTGTCATTCTGTGTGAACTTCAGTCACATTATAGGGTCAGTCACTGCAGTATTTCCATTATAAGACGCCGCACTGCTTAACTGCTGAGTATTTTAGTTTTAGGTACATGACTGCCATGCTCTTGGGGTTTAATATAAATATTTTCCCATATTTGCACCAAGTTACCATGTTTACTAACCACTCAAAGTGCTTGCTTAACTGTCTTGATGCTTGCAAACGAACACAATACTGTACATTGTTCATTAAGAATGCCAGTGCTAACAGCCACTAAGAACAGCACTCCAGCGGTTACTTGAGGTCAGCTGTCAAGCGTGGTTGGCATTAGACACTGAATGCAGCCTGCAAAGCTGCATTGTTGCTTTTGCATGACATGCAACACTCAAAATACTTTTGTTCAACGTCTCTGCAAATTTACTTTTAACTCTAGAAGACACGGTTACAAGTGAAAGCGCTGCAAATGAAGAAATTATGATTTCTGATTCAATGGATCAACATCCAGAGAAACCACAAGAGTGTTCCAAAGAAGAAACAGTGTCCAAATCTGAGATGACAGCTCATGTGCCAAAGAAAGGTATGCATTCGCATAAAAGTCCTGGCTTGTCAAGAATACTTCAGGTGCTTTTGTAGCATGATATTGTGTGCTTATATTGAGACACACACTACCACAATTTCCTTCAGAGTGCTAGAACATTGAGTAAGCAATTGAATTCTGTTGAAATATATTAACTGCTTAGTAAGTAGGAGTACCAGGTTTACAGGACTTTTCTAGCTAGCAGCTGGCTCATTCGTCCTCATATTTTGCTCAGAGGTAGCATTGTGCAAGTGTGTTTAGTTTAATACCATGTTTGCATGCATTACTTGCCTAATTCTTTCACGGTAAATCTGAAGTGCACGTTAAGGTCCCTAGATAAACAAGTTTTAAGGTAGCGCCATCCTTTCGTGTAGCCGCCATCCTCCTCATCCTCGTGCCCGTGTGCGATTGGCTTAGTGCGTTTCCACATGCCCGCACTGGTTACCAGTCACCCCAAAAGGTTCCAAAGTTTCGTCTTGTAGCATAGGTAATGCCAACATGCGCATGAATGAAGATTTGCTTCCTGAAATAAAGTTTCAAAACTTATCTAGGGACCTTAAGTGTACAATGTCTGGGGTGATGCCTCTAAAAAAACCCGATTTTGCTGCAACAGAATAGTGGCGCCCTCTTTCACTGCTATAGTGAAACACGCACTAGTGCACATGGCATGAGGTGGCACACTAGTTACCTTTAGTGCCCCTTTATTAAGCATTATTCTGCCCAGTTTAGCATTACTCATGCAGTAAAGTGTGTTGTTCCTTCAGTTTAATCCAACTGGCCTGCTGTTTTCTTGGAATAGGTAAACTTTTAGTATAATGTTTTGTGCCAAAGAGTACCAGGGGTATATATGCAAGTGTACAACGTGACATTCATGTGTCACTTTAACACACACAGCACAATTATATAATGTCTCTACTGTTAGAACTTCTTATAATTTTCGGATTGAATTTCATTGTCTTCTCTCTTGTTCTTGGCAGGTTTGGGTGCTGACCCAAACAAGCCAAAGTGCCGTAAAGCTCGTGACATTCGTCGAGAAAGGAAGCTTTTGAAACTGAGCAGTGCTGGCAAGGATCTCAGCCCTGGTGGCGACAAGGTAGTGGATGTATCCTACATTAAGATGTTCCATTTCGCAGCATCATAACTTCATGTTGTATCATACTGTTGACATGCAATGCCATAAATCTTCAACACCATAATATTCTTTACAGAATTGCCTCGCTAATAGCCACATGGTGTTCTAGTCTTCTGGCTTGTGGCACGAGAGAGACTTCGTGTAACTGAAATCGTGGAAACTGTGCAACTTTTCTTTTTTTTTTCTCCTAGGCTCCACTGTCCTCAAAGAAACCTAAGAACGAGCCAAAATCATTAGAAGACTTCTTGTTTGAACCGCTCCCACCAGATGCTGCACACAAGCTAGAAGTAAGTAGACAGACAGTTTCTCCAGTCTGAGAACATTTCTTTACTGTGACAGCATTATATGGCTCATCCAGCATCGAAAACGTGTCTTTCCTGGGGCACAGACTTGTGCAGTAGCATTGTATGCAATGAGTAAGATGACTGGATCATATACAGTCTTACTTCGCTAATAATGAGGTCACGTTTGACACAACATACCTTCATTATATCCAATAATCATTATAAGCACATATTTGTTACACGCTGATATCGGCAAGAAACACTTTAGACTTAATTCGTTATATCCGATAATTCTTTATATCCATGCTCGTTATACTGAGATTTGACTGTATAGAGCAGAGGTTCAGCATGGTGGGCACACTTGCTCTCATTTGGAGTAGGATGGCTCCCCTCCACGAAATTTCATCTTTTGAAAAGATTGTACTAATGTGGAGGCAGCCAAAGGTTGCTACTGAGCATGGGTGTAAGGCTAAAATGGGGACGTATTCTGGGACGATCGCTTTCGGTGATATCACTTTCAGTGTGTGCTTATTGGCTGGTTCATCAAAACCGTATAAGCCGATAGGCGCGAAGGTGATAGTATCGCCAAAAGTGATTGTCTGAGAATACACCCCATGTCTATCTACTAGTGCTGCCTCACCCCACAGCCAAGCGGATATGTCAAGCTGCCACCATGATGGCACATGATAAGCTCATTGCGCCACCACTGAACATGAACATTATGCAACAGTGGGCGCATTGCAGAAAGCTCACGAGTGCCGAGTCACAGTGGCACATGAGCGACGTGAATGGCAGCGTAATTGGTGCATGGATGAGTCATATATTTACATCACAGTATGTGTGCTTTCGGACCAATGCACACATAGTGGAAACATGCATAAAGCTGTGGGTTTCTTTGCGTCTGTTTCTGCCTGTCGCAGATAACGAAGCTTAGCTACTTGAGTGCTGTTTCCCAGATGGGCCTTTGTGAATTTGGGTACACCATGTTGAATTGGTTGAAAATGCTGATACATTATTTCCTCAACTTACTGGCTTTACGGCACTCATAATGCATTTCATGGGCAAACGTGAAGCTGTGTACAGATACAATACGTTAACGAGATCGGTGTAACAGCTGGGTGTGTTAACATAGAGACATATACTCACCAAAAATAAGCGTTATAGCCCCCATTTGAAAAAGTGCTTCTAGTAAGTTTGTATTAAAGAAGAAAGGGCCCGTTTAAAAATTTATTGTTGGCGAGCATAAGTTTTACACTTGGCGATGGTTACACTTGACTGCTGGGTAATGTTTGATCAGTCTCTTGACTAAACAGGGCGCACTGTAAATTTGATTGTGGCAGAACTTTTAGCTTACATGTGCAGTAATGTTAACTGCATTCTACAGTACAGGAAAGTAAATGGTGTCTAATCAGAAATAGGATACTCTAAAAACATATGGGATCATTCCTGGGATAAACTGGCGCTGTAATAGTTTCCAGAAGTTGAATTTCTATGAGTACACTCAGCAAATATTTGAATAAATTGATCTTGGCCCAGAGACGAACATAAAATATGCTAATTAATAAAATTTGACAAGTATTGTAAATGTGATGAGGAAGAACAAAATCTATTCATGCAGACCTTTCCTTGACGATGTACAGTGACTGGCCTAACTTTTGGGGCATCTAGCCAGCCATATTGCCATATCATGTGCATCAGAAAAGTTGCATTGACTTTTAGAGCTTTCTGCATTGTTCTGTTTCACATTTTAACGTGGGGGCTTCAGAATGAAAGTATAAATTCTTGCTATTGTGGTCTTGACCATTTATTGAATTGTATGTCTGTCATAATATTTTTAGGAGCAGTCTAATTTCATTGTCACATCAAGTATTTGCAGAAATGCACACAGCCTCTACGCCTGTCTGTGCATGTAGGTTCGCCTGGTGTGGAATAGCCCTGACTGTCCCGAGTTCGCAAAATCCTTCGATTCCGCCTTAGCTGTCTACTTCCGATACCAGGAGAAAATTCACAAGGACTCTCCCGAAAAGCTAACAGAGCGGCGCTATCGGCGCTTCCTAGTCAATAGCCCAATCCAGGTAGTGGCCAATTCTTTATTTGTTTATTCAGCCATTGCCATTCTCAACGTGAAGAGAGAGAGAGAGCACTGCTGGTACAGCTCGCCAGTGTAGAATTGTAGCGTGTCTCCATTCAGCTGCTCCTCATGCTGCCTTTTTTTTTTTTTTTTTTTTTTTTTGCCGTAGCCTTGCAATATTCCTTGTAATATTTCCTGTAAACTTGCAAATGGGTCACTTCAAAACTCTGTCTTTATTTCTGTGTTTTTCGTATTGCTTTTCATTCTCGCATCTCAAAACATGCTCACAAATTGGTGCCCACCCCAATCTCAAAAATGCTCACAAATTGGTGCCTACCTCAATCGATGCTAAGTAGCGGTGCAAATAAGTGATTCACGGACCGAATAGGCTTTCCATCAATAGGAGATATAAATTTGACCTTCATTGCAGACACAAAATTTGTTGTAGCACTGCCCATGAAGCTGAATGCAACAAAGCCATTATAATAGGCAATAATTTTCTAAAAGCTCTGTAAGAAATGACCCGTGCTCTTGTATTTCAACTTGCGTCTCCTGTAGCTGTCACGAGCACTTCCTTACTGGATAAAACAAATTAAACACGGCTTCGGCAGGATCCAAGGATGTTTGCATGGGCAGTTGGACAGAAATATGTACCGATGAGTGATGGTCTTTGTACAAGGCGCTTGCACCGTTTGTAACATCACTAAGTGGGCTTGCCAGCCGTTTGTAGCACTTGCTAAGGGGTAAAGCACGTCTGTTGCAACAAAGTGGAAAAATAGTACAAGAGCAGGGACTACTTCACTTGTGAGGACCTTGTTTGTGTGTTTGCAGGTTGGGCGTACTGCTCAGTGGAGCAGCCTAATGCAAACTTTGGACATGTCTGTCTACTTGAGTTTATTGGTTGCATCCATTGAGACAAGGCACTGCTTAACTGGTGAAGTTGGAAGGCTAAATATGCCAACTACCACATACTATTCCTTTCTATTTGTACCTTTGTTTTTGTTTTTTTGTTATCTGTACTAAGAGATGACTTTCACAGCTCATAGGTTGTCCTTGAGTATTGCAGCTTTATATTAGAAATGCATGAATGGGTTAACGATGGTAAGCGCCTTGTATAGATTGCAGCACTGAAAACATTGCGTTCTCGCTTTCATTTTGAAGCACTGGTAGTCGTTCACGCTTCCAACTTCACACATGTGCGAGGATTTCTCCCATCACTGTACACTTGCAGGAATATACTGCCGTTACATACTTTTAGCATGAGGTTGGAGCATGCTTGTGTGTGGATATAACAACATTGGATTTGCCACGTAGGACGAGTGAGATGGTGTTGTAGATGTGTGTCTATGCTCGCATTTCAACAAATTCCATGTTGTTACACGACAAGGTGCGGACGGTTCTGTCGAACCGCGGGTCACCAGAGTTTGAGGCGACCTTCGAAGCATCGTGGAAGCTTTACGAGCACTACCAGACGCGAGTGCACAAGGAGCCAGCCAGCCAGTGTGACAGAGAATCCTATTGCCAGTTTCTGGTGAACTCGCCGTTACAGGTAAAGGATTGAAGGAGCTGTGAACGTCCGTACAGCACTGCTCTCTCTCTCTCATTGGGTTATGTGTGCTGCATGTCTTTTTGTAGGGTATATAAAGTGATAACTCCAACATACAAAGCATAGATGTTAAGGACTGAGAGGTAGTAGTGATGGTGACATGTAACATGTACTACGTGTGTACAGTGCACTCCACTGTGAAAAGAAACACCCGAATGTCGAGCACGTGCAAGGTTTTTACCTCTGACAAGTGTATAATCGCCTGGCTTTGCACCAGGTGACTTGCAGTTGGTGGCACTGGCACCTTTGACGCACCTTTGATGCTGCTACATTGACGCAGCTTCGGCCGTCACTTGCAGCTAGACTGCCAGCAAAGTGAGAGCCACACATTAGAATGTTTCCTTTAATAGTGAACTGCACTGTACATTTATTGAATTTACTGTTATCTTTGTGTTTTTGCACTCCTGCTGTAGCCATAGCTACAATGCAGTTAACTTGTAATGATAAATGGCTATAGTGAAGGACTCTCTACTAAATTTTAGATTCATGGTGTTCAAAACCAGCTCAAGTGCAGTGATACAGTGATGTATTGTAAATATTGTTTTAATAATTGGACTTTTGGGATTTGATGTTATAAGTTTGCTAATCTTAAATTATGAGTAGATTTTGTCTTTGTTCAAATACAGACCACACTTGAGCTCGTTCATGCTGACTACCAAGCACTTCATCATGAGAAATTGTTGCTTGAATCACATCAGTGTGACTAAACTTCATTTCAGTTCACATTCATGCGACTTATCCCAAGTGCATTGTATCTGATGTTGGCTGGACTGGCCAGTGATTTCAAACCCGCTTGTTCTGTCCTCTGTAGTATGATCCCAAGGGCCCTTACAGTTTGGGTTCATTCCACCAGCAGTACTGGCTCGATGGAAATCTGATTGCTGTCGGGGTCATTGACATATTGCCAACGTGTCTCTCTTCGGTGTACCTCTACTACAATCCAGACTACAGCTTCCTGTCTCTAGGGACATATGCATCACTCAGGTAAGTTTGCCATATTCCTATCATGTTCCCATGTTGCGAACATGCTGGTAAGGTTTTTCGTAGGCAACATTGCAGAAACACTGTGTGGTCAGGTGACTTCTTTACGACAACAGTTATGAAATCAATTACCTTTAGGAAAACAGAACAGCACATCAGACCTTGTGCATACACCAGTAATGGTAAAAGAACACAAAAATTAGGGGCAGCTTCACATTAGTAGTGAGAAGACTGGGCAAACAGCGAAGCTGGCGACCTCCTCACCTAGCTTTATCTCGGTTTGGCCAAGTTTTTGCGAGGTTATGCTTCGAGACTCGGCCATGTTTTGCGCAAGATCACCCCGGAATCATCGACAGCCCAAGGAGCAACAAACACTCAGTCATTAAAATATCTGGACACTTCTTGACACTCAACCGCTTTTGCTCGATTTTGCTTGGCGAAATGAGACGCAGGTGCAGCGCGGTGACGTCACGACTCTCGAAGCAGACATGGCTGCGCACAGTGGCTAGGCAGATAGGTGGAGCTTGGCGGAGCGAGACGCAGGTGCGGCGCACTGACGTCACGACTTGCGGAGGCAGACGCAGCTGTGCGCAGTGTCTAGGAAGGTGGGCGGAGCTTAGTCTTGCGGTGCCGAGTCTTGCGAAGCCATGCACAGCTGGCGCAGATGTTGCTAGGCAAAGCAGGTGACGTCATTGCTCAGCGAGGTTTTGTTCGCGACACACAGACTGGCGGCCGGCTTAAACAGCTCCGCTGTTAATATAATGCGGTCCAGAAATTTAAAAATAAACTTGGTAAAGGTTTACATAATAAAGAAGCAAATGGTGAAAGAAATAAGAAGATGGTGCATTGTGGTTCTTTCTAGTGATTAATCTTGCCTATTATATAATGTGTTTCTGATGTATAACACTTTTCGTTTGAAAAGATTTTAGGAACAATCTGGTAGTATTATTATTATGTGCTTAGTGTCGTTTAAAGTTTCCACAATGTTGTTAATTATTATCACCTGTATATAATGTTTTTTCTTCCTTGAACTTCCTTGAAGAGATGTCTAGGAGCAATTTGCATAAGCAAATGCAAATGTTTAGCATCCCATTTAGTTGCACAGTGTTTAATTACTGCTTCACTGAAGCCTCACTTCTCATACATTGCAACATGCATGTTGCATCTATATGTTCTTTTTTTTCTTTTTCAAGGAACAGAATCGTGATGAGTGTTACCCATTTGTAGTTAACGGTAAGGTGGATATCTGCAACGAGACGAATGAATTTATATTTCAGCGCTGTGCCTGTACGGTTCCATGTCCTCATCTTTCGCTCGTGTTGTTAACTTGTTATTCCCAGTCATATCTGGTGTTGTTTCAAAACTGACTGCACAGTTTCTGCAGATTTTGGTTGAGTTCACATTCATTTTCTGGTGCAAAATTCATTTTAGCATGCACAGTTGACTAAAGCCACAAAAAATAAGTATACACGGACACAAGTGCTGAATCGCAACTCATTCTTTGTTCTTTATTTTGTGGCTTTGTCGACTGTTTGTGCTGAATCTACTAGAAGGCGAATACGTACCAAGTCGCCCAACATTCCATTCTACTCGAATTTGCATCGCTAAGGTACTTCTCTTTCTCTCACGTTGTCTAGAGAGATAGCTTACGCAAGAGAGCTGCAGAAAATATGCCCGAGCATCAAGGACTACTGCATGGGTTTTTACATCCACACCTGTCCCAAGATGAGATACAAGGTATGCGTAAACAGAGGCTAGCTTGTCGATGCCCTGAAAGGTTGTCATCTGGCACCCAGCTGCAGTCATTTGTAAAGGAGCAAGGACAGACTACATGCACATGGAATCATACTGCATAGCTTGTTTTCATCTTTGAAACGAAATAAAAACAGGCACCTCGGCGGGTAGCAGACATCTGATTTGCTCTCGAAGTTCACCAGAACACTGTCACTGGTTAATCTAATACCAGAAACTGTAACAAATGCAAATGGTATAATTAAAGCCGTACTAATGAGGAAAATCAGTTCATCAGAATTTGCTAAGGCTGATTATGGAGCAAAACTGCCAATCTGAAACATAGCTATGGTCTTTCATAGAGAATTTGCAATACTGCATTTCTGTGGGTTAAAAACCATTGCCGACTGTCACAAAACAGCATGTTTGCAGCGTACTGCTTTGCTTTTGCTTGCTTCATCTCCAAAATGATCTTAGCTCATTTGCATCAACATAAGTAAGCTTTCTTTTTCTCAGGACAAAGGAGACCGAAAAAAGAAACGTAATGTAACATAAATGCAAGCACCCTTATATACGAGTCCCAGCTGCCGATTGTTGTGGTGAAGTGTGGCATTGCAAAAACTTAGCGTGTCATCTATGAACAATTTGTTAAGGAACACCTATTGATCACTGTTTAGAGGACACTAAGCCAGATGCCCAAATGGCAACATATGGTTACCATACTTTTAAGGAGTTTGGTAAGGCTAATATAAATAAAAATGCACCCTGTAAGTGAGCCCAAGCACTCTTTCAATTCATTATCATAAACCTTTCAGTTGTACTATATGTAGATACACCTAGAAGAACTTGTAGTGGGGCTAGTTGGTAATTCATCAGCTTAAGAGCACAAAGAAAACACTCACATACATGCATGCACTCAATGCAAACAACCATCCAAATAATTGTTTGTGTGCAGGGAGCTTCTTGGGAAAACGCACACTGACTACTGAATGAGTTTTATACCCCAGTGAGACTGGCAAATTTAGTAACACACGCTTCAAGCGAGTGGACTTTGCCGTTAGTGTCACTCGCAGGCTGCCATACAGAAAGGTTTAGTGACACTTGCTGTGGAGTGCACTTGCCAGCGAGTGTATTCAACGAACTCCCTTTGCTGTGTTGCAGTGTGTAGCCTCGATATCAGCACTTCAAGAATACATAAATAAATGCTCACAACAGCGTTGGCACTAATTCTAAGACCACTTTTTTCGTGATTTCAAATGTTATGAGCTTCGTTGTGATATCAGTGAATCGAAAAAAAAAAAAAAAAAAACAACCTCGAAACGTTAATCTTTGGCAGATTCTGCATTTTTACCTTGAATTTTGGATATGTTCCTTGCTTGTATTGGCTCAAAACAAAGCCGTGTTAATGGGATTACAGTGATGGCAAAAGTTCTTGTATATAACCATTTTTTTCGTAAAAATACAGTAACCGTTTCTAAAACTCAAAATGCCAAGAATGGTATCAGCCCATATATGGCTTCATAAATCGTCATTGTCATAAATCCCAAATGACACTTCGTTTTGCCATCTAGCACCACGCCGCCAAAGTGACACTCGGCGAGGCAAAGTGCACAGGCTCAAAGTTTTCACTAAATTTGCTCGTCTGACTGAGGTATTAGAAATAGCGCACCCTAATCCCCATGCCCCGATAACACTTTTTTGTACTCCTTTTACATTGTTTTGGATACCTATTTGCATTCTTTTGTATGCCCAGTGGTTTGCTATCCCCCAACTTTGGTTGTGCAATACTTAACTCTCCCTAGTATTTTAATGAAAAGTGCCATACCTCAGTTTACCCATGTCTTCTCTAGATAAGCACTTCATTTTATTGCCCGGAAATGGCCTAGACACACTTTTTTTATTTCCAGGGTAACTTCTCACCATCTAGACTGCTCTGTCCGGAGACGTACACATGGCATCCTATCGAGAAATGCAAGCCCCTTCTGGATGCCAACAAGTACTGTCGCTTTGAACAGGACCCGAATAAAGGTACTGTCCTTTACCGCTGCTCATAGAATTGGCTAGGAAAGCCTTGCCTGTCATTACCACCATGTTCCTAATGGGGCCTGAACTGCTCATTTCCCCTTCTCCTAGCATCTTGGCCTCACTGTAGAGGAAATCAAAAGGGCATCTGTGAAACTTCATAAACTTGAGTGTGCGATTTGCAAAAGAAATGGTTGTACTATTACTAGTAGTGGCACTTTGATTGTTTTGATGAGCTTGTATTTCAGCACCAAAGGTGAGAGTACAGTCTCAGAGTTTCTACTTTATTATTCTGCACATTTAGGCCAACATTTGTTTGGCTTAAAAGTAATCGACAAAAAAAGCCTTCCATATTTATTCTGGGTGTGTCCAATATTATGACGTTACTTGTTCAGCTTTAAAACTCAATCTTTGAGGCACGACTCCTTTCAGTTGCCCACCTTACTTGCCTCACAACGTACATAATGTGTTCCGCCACATGGCAGACGACAGAGGGGCGGCACATGTGGCATGGCCTCCGAGATTGGCATGCGCCATTCAAACTTCATCACGGTTGCCAGTGCGCAGCAGACGATAGAGAGCAGTGGGACTGCATCCACTGTCTCGGAAGCCATGTCATGTGTTCCCAACCTCCATCATTTGCCACATGTCAGCGCACCCTACAGACTTTGCCAAGTGGGCACAGAAGGTAACAGAAAATTATCACAAGCAGCTCGGCAGTTGGGCAATCTGACAGTAATCTGTAAGTTGGATGTGACAGATGAGTGTTACTTGTCCAATTCAGTAAGCCGTAACTCATTTTCTGTTCTTTGGCGAGCAGGTGACGAAAATGCTGTGCAAGACCTAGACGAGGTGTCGATTCTGTACAACAGGACGGTCATCACGTACAAGAAGTACTGCAGGCTTAAAGGAAACGCCGACAAAGCCGAAGTGAAAGAGTATGCAAATCTTGTTGGCAAGAAGTGCATCAAGCGGCTCTTCCTGTACCGCAAATCCTGAGTGGCAGTGACACAGCTGTTGTGGTGCTCTTTCACCTCTTGTGATAAGTATAACTTGGACTGTTGTTTCAACTTGCTGCTAAGTCAGCAGCGAATGAATAAACATAGGAGAATACCATTCGCATTATGACTTTCCCCTTCTTTGCATGTGTGTTTTGCAAGTTCGCTAAACCATCACCACCATCATTCCAAATTGAAGCGCTACATTTACTCTTTCTGAGCCCTCTTTGCTTTTGTGAAAAAGAAATGGCTTCATCATCATCAACCTAATTAAATACGCCTCTGGCAGATATTGCCTATCATTCCCATCTTTGTTTGAACCGAATCAACCCTATATTATACCTGCACATTTTCCACTATAATGTCACCTCCATCTCATCCTCTTTTATTCTCAGCTGTGTTTCCCTTGCTACCTATCCTGTTGCATTACAGCACATTCTAAACATTAGATAGTTCCACTTCTCTCATCACGGTGCATCACATCATATTCTGCAGAGGCAACAAAAAGGAGGTACATACATAGCAAATATGGTTTACAGGTCCTAACTAAATGGCAAAAAATGCTCATTTGCCACTAACCACTAAAGACCACTGCCATCAAAAAATAATCAACAGAAAACTTGAAATAATTCATGCAGTATCCCTTGTTGAGGCAACACATGCCTAATCTTGTAGCAAAATTTTACTTGTCTTTGTCATTCTGCCTCTGACATGCAACAGCAGAATGCTGTCTTTCAGCAAAGCAGTGCACTTAATAGCAACTACTAACCTAATTATATTTAGCATGAGACCACCCATCAAATATAAATGCTATTATAACGTAATTATTAAGAGTGTTCGAATAG
The DNA here is from genome assembly GCF_013339745.2 of Dermacentor silvarum. Taxonomy (NCBI): domain Eukaryota; kingdom Metazoa; phylum Arthropoda; class Arachnida; order Ixodida; family Ixodidae; genus Dermacentor; species Dermacentor silvarum. The sequence continues at coordinate 50,545,538 of NC_051161.1, read as the reverse complement.
TAAAATGTTTTAAACCAGTACGAATATTCAAGAAAAATGACCTTTGAATATCAAATTGAGTATTGAATATTTCCGATTCTGTGTTTCCGTGGAGTCTGTCTGGCAGCAAATGGCTCATCAGAGGTGGGAATACTGCGCAAATTGTGCCATTTTGATACCCAAGCAAATTGCTGCATCCAAATTGCGCCTGAAAGCAGAAAAATGACTGAAATTGCGCAAACCTGCACCAGAACAGCTTTGGCAGCTTAGGCTTTCACCGGCAACACCACAAGGTCTCGAAGCGCTTGTAAAAGTAACTGTCAGATTATGGCCGCCAGCGGGCGCGGGCATCCGTACCTAATAAAGCTCCATCAGTAAAATTAGAGGTAGCAGCATTCTTTTATCTTGTGACCCGAGATGGCGAGCTAAGGCAAGCAAGGATGTCTGGGACTTATCCGTGCCTCGCTGCTGGTGGAGCGGAGTCCTATATGATTGTGCTGGTGCTGTTTCCGCGAAAATGCGTGCAAGCATCCGTGTGCTGCTGGCCATTTCTTTTGCTTTCTTGGTTGTTTGTTCTGACTCGCGTTGGTGCCACAAGTCTCTCTTGATTGTGCTGCTGCGGTCGCGAATCTTGATATCGCATAGATCGCACTGCTGCTCAGTGCGATTGCCCGCAAACTGAAAGGGCGAGTGGCAGGGAAGGTGCCTGCATTAAGCACACTCGGAAAAGAAAAGGTTCAACTAGGGAGCTTGAGTACAAAAACAAAGAAAAAGTGACCATATCTGGTGAACCATGACGACAGTAACGAAAAAAAAAAAAGTAATGTAACAGCATATTACTATACGCACGTAATAGAGAGCAGTAGTTTGATGAGAGACCTAATCGCAATACTGCAAAAGCGCACATAAGTCCAAACACTGAGACTTTACAAATATAATTTGCCTAGACTTAATTGAGAAGTGAAATTCATAGGCTCCATAAAGTGAGGCATGCTTATTTAATGACTGTAGAAAATATTGGGAAGAGGTGACCCCCTCCAGACATTGACTCAAGAACTGGTTTGTATGCTTAAAAACTGCAGTTCCATTCCAGCAGAATCATTCGGAGTAGTCCTCCACATGCATCAATCTTTCTCTATGTGGACTGCAACAACTGTTGTCCCTTACATTATTTGAATGGAAAGAATATTCAACAACAGTGAATCATGAATTCTCAAATCGAACAGCAAAGACTGTCATAATGATTCATATCCAATATTTCGAATATTCGTGCATACCTAGTTATCATAGCATATTGAACCTAAAGATGTCTGTAAAAAGAAAGGAAGAAAGTCACAGGATCTCTGCAGATAAAATTTATTTCCAGACTTGTCATAGATGGCACACTGTCAAACAGAGAAGAGCCGCCACACTAACAGAAAAAAATAAATGTCAGCGGCCAATCTCTCCAACCCTTCTCGTGCGCAAAAAAAAACCTGACTGCACCGAAACACTAATCTCCTTTTCATTTTACACTTCTAATATTTTTTTTTTTTGCCTACCATAGACAGCGATAATAACACTTTTTGTATTTACTAGCTAAATTTACACAGTTCTCTCTCAAACACACTAAAGGCTTGTACAAAAGGGTACACGAGAACAAGAGAGAGAGAAGTGCGAAGAATCCCAAAGAACAAATACCGGTTCGGGATCCTTGTAGCACCGATAGCACAGCGATAAAAGTTGAGAAAAAAAAAAGAATGCGTGAAGATTCACCAGGAACAACAAGATCAGGTGGGGATAAAATATATGTTCGAGAACGTTCACATGAAAGCTTGCTTTTTTTTTTTTTCCTTACTTGGCTGCTTTCCTTATATTACATATAAGACAAACAAGCTGCTAATTTTGGCAGAAACATGTTTTCTGTGCGGGAATGCACAGGAGGCACTTGTCAGAAACATTTTTCCATCTTGGTAACACCTGTGTTCTTCAAGCAGCAAGCAGTAGCTAATGCCATGCTACTCTAACCAACGATGGAAAATTGTGTAAACCTTGGGGGGGGGGGGGGGGGTGCTTGTCTCATGCGAAGATCTGGTTTCATTCAAAGTTCTCAAGCTCTTCTGGCAGTAAAGCCATGAAACTGCACCCCTCCAGCTACCATCTTCTTCGTAATATAACGCTGAAAGCTGCCAACCAACGGAACAGGTTCATTTTGGCATCCACACCACGCGATATGCTTAAGATCGCGACGCAATAACACCTATAACATTGCGCTCGCACTATATGAACGGAAAATTTTAATTTCAGCCGAAGAGACATGAGAAATGGCATATGGCAAAAATAAAACTAATAAAAGAGTAAATAATTTCACTTGCTTATTGCCCAAACTGGGGCAGTACTTTCGACTGATCACTTTCCTTCGGACGTGCCGCTTTTTTGCAGAGGGGGCACGGAATGGTTGCAGGGTGCAATGGGGGAATCCCCCTGCCACAGATCTCATAGCTGGCTCTGTGAAGATGAACACTTGAACAATCTTTCTTTATCAGATAACACAACAAGATGGTGTTCTACTATCTGTGTGAACAGAAATGTTCATAATTCAAGGAGGTTATTATTTTTCATAGGTAGATTCGTGTCCACTGCAGTCCTTCACCTTCATCCTGTGGTGGGATCACCTTACATTCACATTATATATATATTCTTGGGCATCTACACTCAGGGAAGAGGGGAAGGTGCTTAGTTTTCAGAAGACATGACATTTCCATATCATGTAGTCATGCTGCATCAACATAGCTGGCCATTGAAGCATTGAGATGCAAACAAATGCCTGCAGTGATAGGAATCCAGCTGTATGTTGTACTTCTGAATTCTGGGGTTTTACGTGCCAAAACCACGATTTGATTATGAGGCACGCCGTAGTGGGGGGGTCCCCGGATTAATTTTGACCACCAGGGGGGATCTTTAACGTGCCTCCAATGCACGGGACGTATGTTATACCTCCACATAAATGCAAAAGCATTGCTGAAAGTGATCAACTGAGAGCACAGCCCCTCTACAAAAGCTGCAACGGAAAATGCTTGTTCGAGCACTGCTTAATTAAAACCTTAAAAGCTGCTCCGTTAAGAGTTGTCAAAGGTTGGAATGTGCGTCTTGCATTTCTAATGTTTTAATTGCACACATCCTATACACATCTTATTTACTTTCTTACCCTTCAAATTAGTCCTTACACCATAACAGAGACCACTTTTTAAATGTAGGAGGACAAAAGGACCTTTTAAGACAACGATAGAAGACGGGACAGATCACACCTATACCTGCACGACAAAGAGCCAATGTAAAATGTCACATATATGTACATGGGCCTCGCCTCACCTACTCAACACATGCAATTAATGCAAAAAATGTGAATTTCTAAGCAGTATCTTCTTTTTCTGAAGAAGCAATGGAGAAAGAAATAATGAGAAGAATGGAATGGTTCATAGGGCAACCCTGACAAGTTTTCACAGTGGATGCAAGCACGACCTCAGGAAGAGTGCCGTTTAACGGAATGAGATTTGATTGACGAACCCACACGTTACCATTTGATGTGAGAAGCTAAAATAAAGATTGTGCGAAGTAATACGGGTGTGAAAATCATGGCAAGTTCTTATAAATAAGCAAGGAAAATTTCTAAACATGATGTGAAAGATGTTTTGTTCCTTGTCCATTATGGTGGATAAATACATGTGAGAGTTAAAAACAGGTGTGTGTTAAAATCTGAAATTTAGACAATATCTTTGTGGATACTACATAAATAAAAGAAATAGTCCTCTGCCTTATGAAACAACTTCAGGTTAAAAGTCAGTGTACACTACGCACGGTTAAGCACTATGAGGATATGTAAAAGGTGCAAAGCTAGGGCTACCAGTGCTTTTAAGGGGGCACCAAATATAAATTATGATAAGCTAAAGCTTGCCTTAATACACTTTTAGAGTGGAAAATACATATAGGTAACTGTGAGTGGAGGCATTGTAAGCCGATGCAAGTTTGCAATTCCTGCTCTAATTCTCTGTGCTGTAATAGGTTTTCTAAGGATGTAATTATGGCCAGTTAATCTTATTGTAAAATAAGCACTGTATTAAGAAGTAAGCAAGAGATAAACATGGCAGCTACTATAGGGAACATCCAGTGCACATATCTATCCCAAATACTACATGAAAATACTTCACTCACCTTAAGACATTTCACTGACTTAAAGACATTTCACTGACCTTAAGTGTACATAACGTAAAAAATTTGAAGTACATATGGCCTTAGATTTTTCCATTTAATAATTAAATTTTGTTCTAAAAATGAGGAATACTGTTTTAGCTTGAACTTCAAGTGAATAGTTCAATTTAGTTACCCTTTAATTTTGCCACATCCTTCTGATACTTCAGAAACTAAGAGAGCACCGTCTCCTTGCCACCTTTCAATTCGACTGTACACTTAGATGTGTGTGTACTGATTATACAGGAGAAATAAAAGGATTCCATGCAAGCGTGTACGAGGTGCGTCCTATGAGCATAAATTCAAATGCAAATAATTCTGAAACTACTCTAGTGCGTTGTTCCGTTTCCAGTTTCACCCGCATTTACAGCAGTGGCTCTATTCAGACTCCAAAACGTACGCTTAGCACTACTTGATGCTTAGAAACCAGCCACAGAGTGATTACACATCGGACTTCCATGTAATTATGCATAACAGCTGTTGTTATCAGTTATTTCCTGTTTGTGTTTCAATTTATGCTGATGGCAAAATGCTTCAGTCAAACTGACGTTGCCATCAAAAGCAATCTGCATCGTGCAGTGCATGCATGACTCTGTATACAATCGTGATCAAAGCTGCAATCATCAGAGTGACAAAAACACACTATACATAGACTCTACAATTATGTGCACAGCGCAACAGCCACTTTTGTATGTGCTGCTCTAACTGCACGACCTAACATTTTCGCAGCGAATTGACACACTGAAACGTCTGCATACAAGATTCGGACTCTTGCATTACATGTGGCACAACTGGCATTTCGCTCCAAATCACGCAACAAAACCTCAATACATGTCAAGCACAGATTGGTTCTCCTTGCACAGCACATCTTGTATGAATCCCTTAAGGTGGCGTTGTTCTGTGGCACATTTTGCTGAATCAAGCAAAGTAACAGTGCAGGTGGTGTCAAAACTTACTAACTAGCACATGTAATTTGATTCAATAGCTGTTCTTCCTTACTATCTTTTCACACTAAGCCATTCAATGTGATTCTTTGTGGAGGGAAAAGTTCAGCAATGAAGTTAAAAATGGCAAGCGAAGCCCCCTGAACAACGCCAAGTATGGAGGCACAAATTGTGCCTAAAGGGGCACACGTACAGTAGCTACCTGTTGGATGGAACACCTTTCTTCTAAAAGCATCTAACAATCGCAAGTGTCATTTACAAAAAAGAAAATGAAAGTTAGGCATGTCAACGCCACAACAATAGAAATAGTCAATGTAAACTTGTGTTCAACTTAACGTTATGCAACATCTTCAATGAAGCTAACAATTTCAAGCACTCTGCCCATGTTTGCTACCCTACAAAACAAGTGCCCACAATTCCAAGCCGTGAATGTGCAGTGCTTTCTACTCTTGTTCTATTCTTATCATCTGTTGTTGGCTCGAGTACCACTGGGTCATTCTTATCATCGATATCAGACAGTCATGGTGGCGATGATTAAAAAAATGAAATCAAATTAAATGCATTTGTATCGGCCACAAGTGGAAATGTCAATGGCCATGACTTGACTCCATCTAGCTGCAACAGCAAGCGAGCCTTCGGTTTCACCATCATGGCCAGAATATTACAAGACTGGCACATGACAACAAAACAAGAGCTCATTCTGAAAAAACACAAAAATGCCATTATAAAAAGATTATGAACCTGATCGAACAGTATGCCACTGTGGCTTTTAGGCGCACTACAGCCATCTTGAGCAGCTTGCTCTGTTCTATCAGCCCTGCACATTAGTACCACCTGTGCCAAGAAGTTGTGAGGTTATAAATACTAAAATGCAATCAACATTACAGCCAAGATGGTAGTGATTACTTCGACAGAAACACTCCCTAAAGGCAAACCTTGGAAATTAAGAACCGACAGTGCATTTGCTAACAGTAGTCTTGGCCAACTCATTTGGCAATAGGAGTGTGCCAGTACACAGACAGGCCTCCCCCAGTCATGTTTAATATATCCGTGAATGCGTGTAACAATAGATATTTTCTTTAAGGAAAAGCAGAGAGGTTGGCTGGAGCAAGCTCCAGCCGTAACCATTGCCCTGCAATAGGAGGAAGGGAGTGTAGTTCTTTAAGAGAAAGGAGTTACAAAGAACACTCTTAGTCAACAACAGGTGCGAGTTTGATGCATTAAACTGGCTTATGTACAATCATAGTTACGACAAACAGGCGCAGATGAGGGGCGTGCAACAATATAAATGACAAAGAGCCAACATGGAACAAAGAATGCAAGCCCATTTCATAACTTGTGCACTTGCATTGAGCTTACGTTAGGTTACTGAATGCAACAGCATTAAAAAAAATGGCGCGACAAGGGGAGGAAGCAGAGGCTGCATTTGTTGAATTCCATTCCGAACACTGGCGATGCCACGATGTCGCTGAGCCCATGTGTGTGCATTGGATGCTGACCCCACGTGCAGCGTTGAAGCTTGTTGCAAAAGTGCCATGTTCAACATGCCTATGTGTGCACAATCAAACTGCATGGCGGATTTGGTACTCTGTGTGGCTTGGAATGCACACACACACACACAAACACGCACGAGACAGAGTCTAGCCAAAACAAAATGGCTCTCCACTCAGTACACAATGCACAGAAACACAGTCCTCCTGAGAACGCAGCTCAGTCCACTTGTGCTGGCTGGCCAGCTGTCGTCACCTCCCAAGAGCTGCCTATGCTAAAAATAATCTACACTTCTTGAAAGAATGGACAGCAAATGTGAAGAAAGACATCCAGAAAAAATTGTCACAGCTTATTGACTCTTTACACAGTGGCAGGCATCTGAAAGGGAAAAAAAGCGGGAGGAAGACGTTACTTGGAGCAACCCATTACGGCACAAAACTGCCCACTAGTGTTTTGAATATAAGGGTCATGCACATTCTTTAAATATAAGGTTCGTGCATGTTTTATGAACTGCTATACACATGAACATCTTGCATAGTGTGACTAAAGAAACACGTCTCCATAATAATATGATAAACCTCAGTACAGTCAAACCTCGATACAACGAACCTCAATTTAACAAAATTCACGATGTAACGAACTATATTTATTTCCCCATCTTAGTTCTACTGAATTAACAAAACCTCGATATAACGAAATTCTCGATATAACGAAGTTTTTTGGTGCAAGTACAACTTCGTTATATCGAGGTTTGACTGTATAATGAACTTCAATATAACGAAATTGTCAATACTATAATGAAGTATTTAACTTTTTATAACTTCTTCTCCATATAACACCATGTATTTTGAACTTCAATATGACTGAAGTTTATTTATACACGATTTCAATATAACGAATATAATTTCACTGCCACCAAGAAGGAGTACAGAGACAATACATGGAAAATTCGGTGAATGAAGATGGTAAAATAGTTGAATGACCTGTGGCTGCTTGCAAACGCACCTCTCAAATCGTGCACTACGAGACCGAGAGCGACCACCGAAGCAGAGCAGCGTCGTGTTCTGTAAAGTGTGGTAAGATCCTATCACGCCCCACGTGCTGTATACTTTAGGTGCGAGTGAGAACGTCTGTGGGTGAGCCGCGAAGGATGGTGGCTTGATGAGCACCGTCTTCTTGCGCCAGCAAGGGGAAAGGGGAGCGAGCGTGTGGTAATGCGATAAAGTGTGCGTGAGGGTGGGGGGAGAGAGGGGGGGGGGCAGGTTGGCGTGCATCTCCTTTTTCGGCTATCAGCATGGCTGAGTGCATACGCAGTCCGCACCGCTTTTTTTAGAGGTAATCTGCCACCTGTGCAAAGACCAGGGTGAGCTGAGATGGCATGGCGTTATGCATTGCCTTCCCACGCGTTTAGTGCTGAAGGTTGCGTAATCTCGAGCCTTGGAGACTCATTATTGCGAGAGGCAGATGAAGCATTCGCTGCCTATTGCCGGCGCTTTTCATGATAGTGTTGTCCCACTCCGGATGATACTATCAGCTGCGGGAGTGGAGTGGACGTGAAAGCATGGCTTCGCTTCATACTGCCGATGTGAAGATATCGTCGACACGGCATGAAATTGTATCTTTCACCGCTAGCTGTCAAATTACCAAAATAATTTTTTTCTCATCAACTTTGCTTTTTCTGATTGCTCGATAATTCGGAAAATTTTGTGGCCCCTTTCATGTAATAAATATCCATTGGCGACTGTACTTATTTGCATAAAGAATTGAATTTCAATATAATGAAATTTCTATGTAACAAAGCAAGTTATATAATGAAGAAGTTATATTGAGGTTTAACTGTATACAGTGCCACGACTAAGGTGAACTCTCCTAATTGACCGAACACTTTATTTTTTCTATTTTATTTTTATTTATTTATTTATTTGAAAAAGTACTGCATGCCCAATGTGGACCCTAGAAGGAGCAAGAAAAATGTATGCACTCAACTATGTATCAAGAAAACATGGACTACAAAAACATTACAATGGATTGATAAACAAGACACGATTTTCAAGTAAACAGGAGTAATACAGACCGAAACAATACAGCCAAGTGCAACGGCCGGAGGGGGAGGAGGGGGGGGGGGAGAACATGCTAAGACATTGGAAGAGAATTTAATTTTCACTGGTCAATTCAGACAACTTGCTGTACGGCAGATCACTTCCTTTTGCCCTGCATTCAAGGTGGGAATTTGGCACAAAGTATTAGAATGTGTTGCGCTTTGCCCACAAGCTGTGTGTGATAACTTCCGGGGTGATCCAGCATGAAGCATTATTTTCTTCTATTCGATTTGAATTCCAAGCACAATCACAGCACTCGCCCAAGAAGTTTTTGCTCCTCCAAAACAAGTGTAGTGCACCATAAGCCACGATGTGGAACTCTGAAGTGCACAGAGCAGTTATGGTTAGAACAATGTGAAAGACATTATCTTGAATTTCAAGTCACAGCATAATGTGGTCAATTATTCAACTTGATAATCTTTAATTCAACTCTGCAGTGAGTGTGTGGAGGAATACACCTTTGCACTGCAAATGGCAAACATAAAGCTGAAAAAATTCACAGACGATTACAATACTCCCGAATAGAAAATTTGAGCGCAGCTCTATACATGTTTTCATTTCGCGATATATTGGCTGGCGTGGAAAATCTGTCTTGTGCGGCACGTTGCAACTGGAGTGAAATGTGATGCGATTGCCTCGCTAATCTGGAGATCGCAAGAACCCGCGCATGGGGCCAGCGTGTGCATGACGCGTGGGCGCGATTCACAGCAGCTGCTGTCAACACCTCCCAGATAACACCCGCTACTCTGGCGCCATCTCGTAAGCATCGTTGCCGCACTACGCTTTTCTTCTCATGCTTTCGCCATACCCCCCTCCTCCGCTGCGCTCCGCATTCACTTTCATCTTTCGCCGTGCTCGTTCGCTCGGTTACAAGTGACGACGCCAACGCCGATGCTCGCCACAGGAACAGGCGCCTAAGAGCTGCGCTCTAAAAGCGTTACAAGAGCAGGCTCAAGCATGGCTTTGGTTCAGCATGGTGCTAAATGAAGCAAGAATGATAAATGCGTGGCTCACCCAAGCCAACCGTGGCGGCCCAAGGGCCGTCATGAACCCTGCACGCATGGGGAGGCAGGCTCCCCTGGTCCCCCTTGATCATGTATCCATGTTCCAGTTGTACCAGTCCTTCTGCTGGGGAGGCGAGTTCACCTGGCTTGAACTCCGGGGTGAGCTCTGACTCAGGGGGCCGTTCAAGAGGCCAGACATACCAGGGTGTAGCAGGGACGGTGGGCTCTCCACTAGAAACACACGATGTGAAGCACCAAGTATTACAATGAAGGCTGATGGTAAGTAAGAGCAGATTCAGTAAAAGTGGCCACGCACTGCATAGGCAGCGTGCAGTCAGATTGGTCGCAGCACCCACATGGTGAGCCAAAAATAGCAGACTACCGAGTGTGCTGACTGTGTTTGTACTCTCAACAGCTCTTGACTCCAGGGACCTACCAAGGACACCACAACAAAGATGAAAAGAGCCACGTACAGTCTTTTTGCAGGCGAGTCTGGCGAATTGAAGCCACCGTTCATACAGTTGCTTTGAATCGATCACACGGCTGTCTAAATTACGAGAGAGAAGGAAAGGGAGAAAAATGTTGCCAACGTGTGCCACACGGGCAGAGAAAATGACATCAACTCGCTAATGCCCTAAATTTTAATGCCATTTGTGCGATGCCACAGGGACAAACCGAACGCATTTGCCAGAACTCCATCCACTGAGAAATACATACTCTCAACGCCGTAGCTAGCACGGTGCAGCATAACTGAATTTAAAGCGAAGCTTTATAGGCTCACAAGTGTCGGCGGTGGTGGTGGTGGCGGCGGCGGCGGTGTCACACTGAAAAGTGGGCCGATCCTGGCGATAGTGCAGGGGAACTTAAAATTTCACTAGGGAACTTAAGGCAGTACTGGATGAAGGTCATTATCTGTGCCCGTGTGGCACAGGCATAAGAGCCTTCGATGTCTCTGAAAGCCCACAAGGCCCCCAACCCAGCGTGGCCTCTGCAACACTGGAAACGCAGGTTCACACAACATGAGGAGGTTTGCAGACCAGTACAGTAATTTCGCCCATTGTGTGGATTCAGCTTTAAACAGGAAAGGTGGATGGTCAAGGCCCGGGGAAAGAAATGCTGCAGTGTGAATGCACTCCAAGACCCCTGTGGGAGCACAACAAACACATGGCGCGACGTCTCCAAACAAGAGTTCAAATGGCTCTAAAGTGATGTAGCTTTGTCAACACTCACATGGCCAATGTAAAATTTTGTTCTCAACACATCAAAGTTCATCTAGTTGGTTCAAAGTCAGCACTGTGAAACAATGCAAACATGATGACAAAGAAGGACAATGCCATACTTCTGCCATTGCTTTCCAGTGATTTTTCAAGCGTATCAGCAGTTGAGAGCTGGCTCAATTTTGCGCGCATGTCAATCTGCAATTAACTTCCTTGCCAACAGTTAAACAATCAGCAGACCCCTATGCTTATAAGCAATAGACATGCCAGGGTTCTGAAACACGGGCACCACTACATGGTTGAAGAACCCCGCTTTCGTGCCAAGCACAGCACTCACCAACAAGTGGTGACGGCACCTTGCGCGTCCGCTTGACCAGGAGCCGTACAGTGTTGCCCCCTTGACGGATGATGTTGATGGCGTCGGCGTGCGTCATGTTTTTCGTGTTGATGCCGTTCACTTCCAGGATCTGGTCCCCAACCTGGTCACAGGGAAAGGTTGGATTTATTCTCACATCCTTTCGTCCCCTTTATTAGCAGCATGCTCTAACAGGAAAGCACTCTACAAATGGGGCTCCCAAACTCACGGGCGCAGTGAACTTCTCTGGCCTTCGAAGAAAAATGCCAGAGAACCACAATCAAACTTTTCAGCACGGAAACAAAGAACATGACAGAGGAGAAATGACATACAAAAGCACTAACCTCCATGTCCTCGGCTTCCCAATGTGAAGGCAACAATAAGTTTAGGGCCTGTATTTACAAAACTCCTCTTACATAAGAGCCATCCATAAATGGCTGTCACCACGGCGAGCATCTAATTATCAAGCCAACCACTATTACGAGTGGCAGGCATCTGAATGCCAGCCAACCAGGAAACGTTCGTACATAAAAGAAATTCCACGAATGTGGGCCCTGCTGCGTAGCCTTCGAGAAATGGTGTTCGCAGTACTGCCCCAGTGCTAAAGTAAAACGATGGCACTATACTCTGTTTCATACTTGGCAAGCAACACTACGAAAACTAGCTGGTAGTGTGGTCGTACAAATCACACTCCGTGCATTTCGCAGCGCAGCTGTATTTGACGTGCGACACTTTCTACTGAATAACTCCTTCGCATGTCATGACTAGAACTTGTGGGTGTAAGGTTCCATCAAATTACATACTGTTTGTGCACCTTTGTGCTGTGCACATGTGACACACTATGTTTTAGTCGCGAGAGCAAGTGGCGTGCAGTTGCCACTGGTTGTAGAAACATACCACTCCGCTCGTTTGGTGGTAAATAGATTCAGATATGCAAAGCCTTTCGTGTAATAAATATGTAATATTTTGTGATATGAAAGCATATGACTTAATGCATACCTTTGCCTCCTTTATCATACAAGACACACTATTCTTTAATCAGGACTACGAGCAGTGAGGAAATTCTCTCAAGCCTTCGTAGCGTTCCCTGCTAAGTATAGGACAGAGTATAAGTATTCAGGCTAAAACTGTTCGCAATATCACACAGAGTGGCTGGCGGCCCTTACCTGCAGCTTTCCCGAGAGCTGGGCCGGGCCCTGATCGGCGATCCTCAGCACGAAAAGGGGCATGCTGTGAAACTCTCGGCCCCCCCTGATGCTGAATCCAAAGCCCCGCACCCCCCGCTGCAACTCCACGCTGTGGTACTCCCCCCCACCGCCGTCGATGGGAGCCCCGCCGCCGCTGCCGCCAGGGGGCTCTGGGCCACGGGTGCCCCCCACCTCCTCGCCCTACAAACACAGACGGGCAAAGCAAATGGGACATTGCCTCACCATTCAGCAACTGCTACTTCAGACCAATAACCTTACAGCAGTATTCACAAACATGCATTCACTTCAATTTTTTTTTATTCACTCAATTACTGAGAAAGAAGTAGGTCAGTGACCATAGTCAAAACAAAATGACATTTTCAGATCAGTACAGAACCCTTGTTCACAATGGGAAGACAGCTACGCAGAAGGCTTTCTGTAAAGTGTCTAAACTAATTATTTGTGGTATGTTACAATTAACTGATCCACATTACTTCCGATGGCACTTTCTCACACATAAAAGATTACTATGTTCTTTTTCATTCCTTCCTTCTTTCTTCTAATTTTCCTCGATGCATGCATATCTCTAATTAAAATGGCTGAACCTGTGTTTCTGTTATTCCTTTTTAATCGTTTCTCCACCCTCTACTAAGTAAGATTTGCCTGCCTGTAGTCAACAAATGCAGTACCAATAGGAAATGTCCCTCACAGTTGGTATGTCCTTCTGTAACTTGCATAACAACACACTTCTCTATCTTAAGTGCTATGTTAAAAAACTTCCAGCTCCAACACAACACACTAGAATTGTTTTCCTCAATGTCACCTTGAAGAGGGCAGCCACTGCTGACCATCGGCTGATGAGTGAATGCACTTCAATAATGCTGATCGATGATTCACTGAGCCGTAATTTCTAAACCAGGTATTCTTAGCACCTACTTGAAGACACTCTAGTGAATGGGTGTTCACTCAAGCGACTCCTTATTGCAAGAGTTGCCAAAAAGCACCACTGAAGGTTGACGAAGGGCTTCAAGTGGACGTACATATAAGAATAGGGGTGTTAGTGCCTACTAACGATGTGTATCAATTTCAGGAAAGTACACTGGGGCTAGGAAAGGTACTGCAGTGATTGACAATGAATTACCTTACTGTCATGTTGAGATTTTGATAGCGTCTCCTCCTGTTTATGACAAACGTACACATTGTATCCTAAGTGAACCAAGGGCACAACCTAGGAAGTTATGAGATCTTTTTCCATACAAAAATGGAACAAATTAAGAAAGTAGCTTAATATACACAACATCACCGTGAAACACCGGTGCTGTGGCTTCAAGAAAGGGAAGTTCAGGCTTCATTTTCCCAGCTAGCAATCAAACATTTTTTTTTACACTGAAGGAAAGAAAGAAATAGAGAGTTTTCAAAGAATATTCTATCAGTCTAAATGAATTTATTGTGTGTCTGCAGTGTCCCTTTCCGCAAACTTGAAAGCAATGGCTACATGAAACTAGTACAACCGTATACACTATAACATAATGTGATGCGAAAGCTTGTACAGCCTGTCACATAAGTACAAAGGACGCTGCTCTCGCTGCTGGAGCACACCTTCTTGGTACAACAGTTTCCTACTACGTTTCACATATAACGCATGTATTATGTTGAAGATTGTGCTATATTTGCAAAGTCACAAAAACGTTTGAAGCTAGAAGGACGAAGTCTAGGCCATAGATGAAACATAGACGAAGTCTAGACATGCTGTCTGAACTGCCACGCCTGCTGCTTTCATAGACACTAGTGTCAGAGCTCCCTCTAGTAATATTTTGTTGAAAACACTATGGTTACAAGCATGTAACGAGATAGTGGTTTTAAGTCTTGCGGGAAACATCGCAGCTCCAGTGTAGCCTGACACACTCCGGTTAATCAGGTTGAGTTTTAAATTAAATTGTGAGGTTTAGCATCCCGAAACTGCACAGTGGATACGAGAGGCTCCGCGGTCGAGGGTTCGGAATTAATTTTGAAGTACCTGGCATTCTCTTAATGCCACACCCACTGCACAGTAACACAAACATTCTTGCATTTCACCCCCGTCGAAATGCGGCCGCCGTGTCCGAGAATCAAACCCACAACCTTGTGCTCCGCAGCAGAATGTCTTAGCCATTCAGCCACCGAGGCAACGTGTACGCTCCAGGGATGAGAGCAATGACCTTTGCAATTTCGAAAGATTCGTACATGAACAAATGCGAAAGGTTTGAGCCAAGCAAACCAAGATACAGTAGAATCTCGTTAATTTGAACTCCAAGGGGACCGGAAATTTATTAGAATAAAACGAACTAAGGAGAGCCCTTTTAACTATAACGCCCAATCGTGTGGTACAGCGCAGAAAATCAAAGCCGTCACTGGGCTCGCATTGAAAAAGTCTTATTTTGTCTCCGTCGGCACGTGGCGACATGCCGGAAGAAGCCTAGGTTCTGTGTGACGTCCAAGTGCGATAAGATCGTGCCTCGCACGCCGCTTGCTGTGGGCGTGAGGGAAAACGTGCAAGGGTGAGCTGAGAAGGATGGTGGTTTGATGTGGGCCACCCTTCCGCGTGCCCAATGTTGGAGATGACGTGATCGAGCGCGGTCTAGGACTAGGAGCGCAGTCTACCTAAGTCTAGGTAGGTGAGCTCGCGGTAATGTGATCAAACGCATTAGGAGGAAGGGGAGCGGGGGAGGTGAGCGTGCGGCAACATAATCAAGCGCGCGCTAGTGGCTCCTTCTTGCTCCATTTAAGAAGGAACACGGGTCTTAGAGACGAAAAAAATGACAAAGAAATAAGTTTATACGGCCCATAAAACTACTATCCTTACTTTGTATAGCTGCCTAATAATTTGTTAGAGCAATCGAATGCTTCGCTTTTTCGCCGAAAATGCAACTTTTTTTTCTCTATTCAAATACACATAACATTGCCGGGACCAAAAGAGCAGTTCGAAATATCGGTCAATTCTAATTAAGACATTTCAAATTATAGGAATTTCACTAACAACTCAACAGACTTGAAATAAAGAAGTGAAGGAAAAAAAAAAAGTTTCGATGCTCAGCGAATACAGGCGCTCTCTCCAAAGCTGTACATAAAAGAAGGAGAGGGAAAAATAGAGACAGAGGGAAGCAGAATCGGCTACCAATAGTGCTCAACAGACCCTTTCATTAATTTGCAAGGGCACTTCTCTGCATTGCACATTAGCCCAAGTAACGATGGCAGCTGTCCTGGTTCAAACGAAGACAACGTGCTAACCGCACATGCTGGGGCTTGTTTCTTGGACATTGTTTCATTGCATGAGCCTTGTTTACTTTTTTCCTGGTTAGGCCAGCATGACATTACACTGGGACAACAAAAATAAAACCAGAACACCACGGTACTCCATGCGTAATGTTATGCTGCCCAAACCAGCTGTTTCGCAACAACTAGCCAAATAAATTGTAGTGTTAACCCCATTTTCCATGTCATAAGACAAGTAAACTGTGCTCATACACACCGACTGCAAAAATGACTACACTGCCAGACAGAGGTTTACGGGAAGGTGGGGACTTGAAAGTCATCAACAGTGATCAAAAAGAGATGTCACTTAGCCAATGTTTCGACATGGGAACTTGTCTTGGTCGCCTTGTCAAAATAACGACTGCAGAGGCACCTTTTGATCGACCACTGTTGAAGCACTGCCATTAGCTTGGCGAATTGCCTCGTGGGAAAGATGCCTTCACAGTTATGAAAAGGGTCCATTGAAGAAAAACATTGCTACGCAAAGGCAAAAGAGCCGGAAATATTTCAGCAGGTGCCAGCAAAAAAAAAAAAAGAAGAAAAAAAGAAAAAAAAAAAGGCGAGAAGTGAGAGAGAGTGGTGGCAGCAGACCTTGCCAGAGCATGGTCCACACCGGGAGGAGGAGGAAGCGTCTGGTACCAGAAAGGCGTGGCTGCAGCTGGCAAGTTGGGCACAGAGGTGCAAGAGCTCTGCAGCAGCGGCAGTGAAGGTGACAGGACGAAAGTGTATCAAGGAGGTGTGAAAGGCAGCAATAATAGAGGAACAGAGTGGTACACGCAGAAACCAGATTCAAAGAGAGTACAGATGGTGACTAATATACTGTACCAGATTGGCACACAACACGAAGATGATGGAAGAGACGGACAAAGCACTGAACTTCCAACAAGTGGGTACTTCGAATGTGACACATACTATATTGAACATGGAATTGAAGCTAGCACAAGTGCCATGAGCACCTACTGTCACCAGAATTCAGTTGTGACATAAGCGGTCATTTCCTGCACCCGTAAGTGGTGCATGCATCTCTAGTTAATTTTGACCATCGTTACTTTAATGTTAAGTAACCTTCATTAGATAGGACAAACCTCGACGTTAATAATATAATTACTCCAAGTTTAGATCATCGAGATTCAACTGTATGCAAGTAATCTGTGTGAACTGCTGCAACTCGGCAGAATATCCCTGTCATAGTCCACGATACTTCTTCTGTGCCAGCTTGTTACACATCTTTAAAGGGCTTGAATTGGTTACCTTAAATTTAGGAAAATATAATTTAAAAGTGAGGAAAAAAACTGATGCCGAAAGAAAAAATTCGACTGGAGTGTGCATACAACTGCTATAGCAATAAAAGAAGACTAAAGCCTTTATTTTCGATGTTTGCAAGTGATAACTCACTTTCAGTGAAGTAGCAACTAGTGGTAAGCATACCGGAAGCTGATTTTTACCATTTCTCATAAGTGTCATCATAGTCTAGCATAGAAAAGTCCTAGGGAACAATAAAACTGAATCTGCACCAGCCTTAGTTCATAACTTAGGGTCATTCTTACAAAGAATACTATGTAGTCCACTCAAATTATCTGGTAATGAACAAGAAGTTCTCGTCAGCCACAAGTGTGCACATTAACCAGCTTTCATCATTCAATTACATGACAAACTTACAAATTACAGCATCTGTAAATATGCAACTGCATAGCCAATTGAACTGCCAAAAATTATTGCATGAAAAAAATGAAAGGTACACATTTCAGCCTTGTCACTCTGGTGCACACTACTATTTCCACTAATACTGCAGAAAGCTCAAAGGTTTCAATCGGCAGTAAAACGTTTTTCTTTTGGCTACATCAAGCTCATTTCAACCTTCTGTACCATTATATTCCTCTTTTATATTGCGATACACTTAATTCACAGCGTCTTTATTTTCTTTCAACCTTCCTGCATTTTTGTGTTGGTGTTTGTTCAGTTATCAAAATATTGCGCCTTTGGAATTTTTCGTTGCTAATGATTTATTCACAGCCATACGTTGTATTTTAATCATTTGCTTATTATAAAGTTTAATACAATTTTGGTGTTCCAGGTTTCATGTAGTGTAGTAACCCGTGTCATTAAAATGATTCTTGTCATCAGGCACAGGAGGTCTCGATTCAGTTCCTAACTTCAGGACCTTCCTCTGTATATACAGTTAAACCTACTTATAACGAACCTCCATATAACGAATTCCTGGATATAACAAAGTGTTTCTATTCCCCGCCGTTACTCCATAGAAGCACATGTACTTGAGACCTCTACGTAACGAAGTGGCAGCGCGAGACCCCCTCGAAATAACGAATTTTAACCGCCAACAACCCAGAGATTTCGCCCCAAATTTTGCCATTTTTGCGTGAGCAGCAACCCGAAGCGCCTTCTCCGCCGCAATGGAATGCGAAGCGGCGGCGTCACGCCTGGCGCACTCGAATTGACAGCGACTGCGAGGTGAGAGTGAGAGCACGTGTGTGTACGTGCGAGCATGCGTGAGGCGGGCCTCTGTCCCTCGACCCGGCGATCTTGCCGCCGCTGGCGTGACCTTTCCCCCTTCCTTCATTCAAACCTGATCCCGCCGCTTGCTGCAGCTGGCCTAGCCCGTCAAGCCGGCCCTCTCCTTTTCCAGTTGATGTTGCCGAAGAAAAAAAAAAACATTCTTTTTTTTCCAACGTGCTGGCAGCGCCACTCTTTGGTGACTGCACAAGTCTCTGCGCTTCACTTCCCTAACCTGACACTAGGTGACAGGGCCGTTTATAGTCCCGACGTAACGCGAGCGCGCACGCTGCGTCACTCTGGCGAAAACGTAACCGGGAGCTTCCGACGCGCCCTGAGGGGCCTGGCACCGAATTGGCTCCTGACCCATTCGCGCGTTGGTCGCGCCGACTGCGCCAAACCGAAATGCCATTTTGCGCGAACAAATAAAGGCGCCCACGCTGCTTCGCCGACAGTCGCAGACAGCCGTTCAAAGCGACGCACGGGCTTGGGATCGTTCTGCGCATGCTCTGAAGATAACAGCCGATGGCGCGCGCGTCGGAGTATAGAGGAGATGGCTTTTCGGCTGGCGCAGCGCAACCGGCGTAGTGTGACTGGCCGCAAACAACACTGGCCCGCGCGCCGATAACATTGGACTATAAACGGGCCTTATACGATGCTACGATGTCATCGGTAAGCGGTAAGAATCGAGTAAATACGGTAAGTGTTTCCTTTTCGAATTTTCGTGCCGAACCTGCATATAACGAAGTTTTTCAGGAATTTGTCAATTTCGTTATATCCAGGTTTAACTGTATACATCTCTTGCAACTCCTACTTCACTATGAGACGAATAAACTGATTCTGATTCCGAATGGCTACCATGTTGCTCAGAAACTTACCCTTTGCGAGACAGATGCATTGCTTGAGGTGTCATCTGTGAAACGAAAAAGATTAAAAATATGTAAAATGGCAGAATGCCAGAAAGGAGCACGCAGCACCACACAAATGAGAACTAATAAAGTAAGCAATTATTTATGCAAATTTTTGCTTACTCTTGCAATGCCATACTTCTCTGTCTTAAACGGCATATTGCAGTCAACATCCATTTAGCGACAGTTTTCAATAGGTGCCCAGGTTAACAAAGACTAAAGAAGTTTATTATACAAGGGGGTGGGTATTCAATAAGTTTCCACCTAGTGGACACTTACAGAATACCCCTCCCCCTCCACAGTCCTGTTCTCACAGACAATGAAGTGAATTATACATTATCTGTCAATAGTCTTAGCCATTAAGACAGGAACAACGTTTTCAATTAAGAAGTCATTGCACAGATCTTTCAGCACTCTAAGACCAATTCAAATTAGGAATAAGCAGGGTAAACTTGCAAGATTCATTGCAACTTATCTTACAGATTTGAACGTAATGCTCATGGAATTATGTACTTATGACCATTATGCTTCAGTAAATGGCACTGAATTTGCTGATAACCCACAAGCAGCTAGCGTCTTGCACCAATGAAGCTCTGCGTTTCCTGATTTAGGTAAACGAAGCACTGCTGACAAGGAATGTTTCGTACCGATACAGTATTATTCTCTAGAATGTCTGCTCTATAGCTCGCAATGGATCTCAACCACAGAAGTGCAAGCATTTGCTCCACCTTACCACCGCATGCTCAAGATGAATAATCTTGGGCATACGGGCTATCCAAACAAACTAGTGTCTTCTATGACGGCAAGAATGTAGAACATCATCTGCAGTGATGCAACATCAGCCAACCAACTGCAAAAACCCACGCTATTTATGCAACCCACATGTGCTGTGCCTGAGGTGACTGCTCTAACCATAACTTTTAAAAACTTGTGGGGATGTTCATCTTCCCCACAAGACTCTCTCGTCCCTTATGTATGGATTCCACGTGTGATGCACACACAATGGCGGGAGCTGGCGACGTAATTAGGCAGCTACAACGAGAGATGGCGCGGGAGTTCCCATGCTTCTTCCCAGCGACAAGGCTTCCCATTCAAGTTCAGAGCACGGCACGAGCACGGGCAAACGCAACTGCTTGGACACTCTTCGGGACTTGGGCCTTGGTGTCGGGCAATGGTGAAACATTTGTTTGGTATTCTTGCATGACGAGTCGAACTTACTCGACTCCTTGGTCTGTCTAATTGAGGAACTACGCTGAGTGCTTACAGTGGCTAGCTGTTATTGCAGTACACAAGGATCAATAAATGCCCTTTCTGGAAGTATGTGCTCCTCTGTGTGTTTTGTTGCCAAGAGCCTTTCAACCCCACAAGCTATACGTCGCACAACACACACTGGCATTTCTAACACAAATAAAGCAAAGAAAAAATAATAATAATACTAAAGAAGTGGTGCATACCTAAAGGTGGTCCTATGGTGAGGACAACAGACAGCCCAGACACTTTGATGAGGTTGACAATTTCGCCATGGTGCATATCAAGGATGCTGATACCATTGACAGCCAAGATTCGATCGCCTACGTGCAGCTGACCACAGCGTTCTGCGGGGCTGTTCTCAATGATGCGGCCTGGAAAGAAGACAGTTGACTTGAAAGGGTACTCGTCGACACTACATTTTCCCAAAGTGCCGATGAGCACGCACTATAACATCAATATATTTCATCACAGAATTTGAGGACGTATTTCTCGAACCTGGCGTTAAGTACAGTATCTCCGCTAAATTAATGCTTCATTACTGTTCAACTTCAAATTCAATAAAAAAAATTTTCAAATAATATACATAATAAATATATAGGTGCATGAACATATAGAACAGAACATGCAATAGCATAATTGTGACATGGGCACTGAAGTGAATAACTTCAAGTTAATGAAACTTGCTTAATTAGCTAATGCCACAGTGCAATGTTGTGCAAATAATGTCCACCACTTCAAGTAACCTAACTGATATGACATAAGTGCGCTGTGCCGCAGGGTTTCTAGCAAGTCTGTATGTGCTAAAAAAAGGATAACTGGGCAGCGATTTTGTAGCAATGTCTTTTCCTGATGCTAATGCCTTTTGGCATTTTTCATGTTCATGAGTGGTCAAGCGACCACTGAGTGGTCAAACGCAGCCACTTACAAATGCGAAAAGCACCGAAAGGCATTAGCACCAGAAAAGGCATTGCTACAACGTACCGGCCCTCGTTTAAACACTTGAACTTGCATAGTCATCATTTGGCTTCAATTTTTAAAAGTGCAAAAACTTTGTTTTGCATTACTGAACTACAAAAAAAAAAATTATTTAGCAAAGAATGTAGACTTGCTGAACTGAACAAATCACAGAAGGAAAGCATAATATGACACAAACCTATTGTGGATCCCGCTTTCCCAACTGATGAGATGATGACAAAGCCAAAGCCTTCGTTCTCATGACGCATGACTGTCACATTGTAGGGATACGTGACTTCGCAGTTGTTTAATCGATGAGGAGAGTCCACTGGAAAAGTACAAGACACACCCGTCATTTACATGGCATAGTCACCTTATGATGGCATTCCAATAGTGACACATCAATGCATAATCTATCACTGAATGTCTGACTCAGTTGTGTCACTGAATGTCCAATAATTTCAGCACAAAGGCTGTCAATAAAGATCAAGATCATCAACAATGAACTATTCCTAGCTTTTTCTAAAATAATGAAGGCCTTCGTGGGATGGCTTGCAATACACAATATCACCCTGAAGGAAGGTCGTCCTCCATACGAACTATAAAGAGGCTCTTGTATTCACTTACGCAAAACCTAGCAAACACTTACATACAGAGGTTTTGCTCATGAGGTCTATAATAAACATACTTCCATTGCGAAAAAAATACAAACATGTGCATCCGATTTAGATTATAATACTACTGCATTAGGCTTGGTATGTTTGCCATGATACAATACCAGTGCTAGGGGACTTAAGCAAAGAGACGAAGGGATTGTGTTGTGTCACATTTGTCTGAGAGCAGTTTTTAAACACGAAGCAGGACGAGAAAAGGTTTGGACGATGCACAAGAGCGATACACACGCCTTGTCATGTACCGTTACTCTCTTACATTAACTACCCTATCAGCACTGCTGTTAGCATCTGTGGCTACGATGCTCTGCTGTGGAGCACAAGGCCGCGGGTTATACCGTATTTATTCGAATCTAGGCCGATAGTTTTTTTCAAATAATCACACACGAAACTCTAGGGTCGGCTTAGATTCGAGGATTTTAAAAAACGCGCCAGTTCTTAACCGAAACTGATAAATATGGTGCATAGTTAGCGCCATCTAGAAAAGTCAGTATCGCAGCCGCTACTAGCCGTGCCAGTAGCCAGCAGAAGTACACGAGCGACGTCGCCATTTTGACCTGCGTCGTATCGGTAGTATCGGTATGGTGCAGCATCGGCGCGCGGTGTGGCGTTATCGTAATGGCACCAAATGGGCGATGCCACTATAGTGCCGCTTTCTAAACGAATACTGTATTTACTTGAATCTAACGCGCACTTTCAACACGACCCTAAATCTGCGTCGGCATTTCAAAATGGCCGCCTCGCACGCGCGTCGTGCCTAGCTACCGTAGCATGCGGAAGCTTCCTCCGTGTGCTGCAGTACACGTGCTTAGGCAATAGTCTACCGTCTGTCTTCACGTTCTCAGCGTCTGCTCTATCTATCAGCATGAAGTACCGAGTTCATCATGATGCCGCATTTAAAAGGAAAGTGATCATCTGTGCGGAGACGGACGGAAATCGGGCCGCATCACGGGCGTTCGGAGAATCCGAAACTTGCGAGCGGGACTGGCGCAAACAGAAGGAGAGGATTTTCGCCAGCAAAGCAATGCGGAACGGTTTCAGTGGACCGAAGCAGGACGTAATCTGCGACGATTCACTCCGGCGATACGATCAGGCTTGGCCCTATCTTGAAAGCAATCTGCGACTGGTAAAGTCCGCCGCGCGCCGTGTTTTCGCCGCGTTGAAGCGAGAGGCATGCTAGCACGAAGGCGCGCTTCGTCTCCAGCGTTTTGACAGTTCGTTTCCGCGGTCAACGAGCGAGGTGTGTTCATGTTTGCTTGAGCGCGCGTGACACCGTGCTTGTTAATAGCGGTCTACTAATTTGCTACCGCATTCGATGCATCGCCTTTCGGGCGAAACTGCGACTTTTTTTATTCATTGCAACATCAGTGCATCGGGAGGAAATCTATTTTTCCAAATTTTTCCTCGCGGAAAACGGGTGCGCGTTACAATCGAGGAAGCGTGAGAATCGAGTAAATGCGGTAGTTGTGCTAGCCGTAGAGGCATCGTCAAACGTTCAAACCGGGCAGAACTTCGGCATCGGTCTGTCGTTGGAGGGGGCCACGGAAGATGGTTTTTGCGTGCGCCGCAACGTGCGCTCCTTCCAAAAATGCAGCATCTCTAATGCGCTGGATGGTACTGAATATAGCGCACTGTTTGAAGATGTCAGCAGTAAGGAAGATAGCGACGAGGCTAGCAGCGATGGTGACATAGAATGAGCTCGGCATGTTCAAAATTAATAAATGGTGTTTCATTTTGCGAATGCTGTCCTCGCTTTTTCGTTCGGCCTACATTCGAGGTAAGTTTTTTTTTTTTTTTCAGACTTCGAACTTTTGGGGGGTCGGCTTAGAATCGGAGTCGGCCTAGATTCGAGTAAATACGGTATTACTGGCCAGTCGCGTTTCAATGGGTAAAAATGCAGGAATACTAGTGTACTTAGATTTAGCTGGTCAAAATTACTCCGGAGCCCTCCACTACCCTGATAAGCCACTGCGCAGTTTCGGGATGCTAAGCTCAATAATTTCACCTAATGTCTAGCATCACTGTCGCTGTTACTGAAATACAAACCCGCATTTTTCACTCTGTACCCAACCCAACAAGAAAGCAGTATCCTCCTCACCCAATGAGCGTGCTTTCCGCCTGAGGCCCAGCGTGACGCATCCATTTAGAGCAGCGGCCCCCATGAGCTGAACCACATGGTGGTGAGATGCATGCAGGACGTTCTGGCCATCCACAAAGACTATCTCGTCACCCGTCATCAGCCGACCGTCCAGGTCAGCAGCTCCACCAGGCACTATGTGGCCAATGGAGACCTGCGCACGCAGCAAGCGCACAAGCTAGGCTTGTTTCATTTGCAGTTCCACTTTTAGAATGCCAACTGCACTGAAATTACACTTTGGCAAAACTGGTTATAAATAAGCAATACATATACAGTCGAACCCATTTATAATGAACTCAACAGTTCCGGAAAAAGTGGTCGTTATATCAGTAGTTTGTTACATATCGAATCGCCCTTAAAAACGCTCAAAAATTTACCCCACTGAAGCTGGCATCAGCAGTTACAATTCGGCAGCACTTTAGACGCACGTTTACAGTTACAATTCGGCAGTACTTCGATTCGAAAACCAGATTCTCAGTGTTAATTTTGTTCCCAGTGCGTTCCCGCGCCTAGCTGCAAATTTCCGTTAGAAACGTCCGTCTAAAGCCTTCCAGTCAAACGCGACGCTGCATGCCCCGCGCTGCGCTGTTCATGCTGTACACCTCCTCCTCCTCCCTGGAGGCGTGCCCTAAAGCGAGTGACTTTCTTCGCGGCTTCCAAAATCCACGCGTGGCAGTCGTTCGCTTATCTGGAAGGTCAAATCATTGTTGCGGTTTGACTAGAGCAGAATGCGCGCTGCTGTGTGCCTAGTTTGCTCACGCTTCCATGCATTGCCACTTCACATGAGTCCTCTTTTGAACGTGACCGGGTTCGAAGGGTTCATTGTAACAGTGCGGAGATATAAAAAACATTCAGTATATCTAGAAGCAGTTTCAATAGCAGGGCCGGAAAACCGTAAATGCACTGAAATGTGGTCGTTATAACCGACAGATCGTTATAAGTGGGTTCGCCTGTATACATCAAATATTGCTTATAACGTGAGTAGCCGGAGTTGCGAATATCCGGCTATAAGCAGTACTGCATTATCACTGTAACAATCTTTAAAACCTGCTTATGTGCAAGACATGTAGACCAAGCATAGCCATTCCTATCCTACAATCAAAACACATGACCGGGTGCAAGCATAGACCACCGAGTACAACTGACAGTGCTAGTTCATTCATGGATGAAAGCCACAGTGTTCCAAGCCCCAGCAGCTACATCACACAATATATCGGAAGAAACAATAAGTATGGGATGTCCCCTAAGCACAATTCATCAATCTCAATTTGGGTGGTTTGCACTATGGCTAGTCACAGGTGTAAATTGTCCAAGCAACATTGAAACGCCACTACAACGTAGCTCTCTTTTAAGGTTGCATTTGGGAACTGTGGTGATCATCAACATCAACGGTGGTCTGCTCTGAACCACCATCAGGCGCTCTTCGCTCCTCGAAGAGGCAGGACACGTGTCGAGTGAGCTCCTGCACATCACTTTGCAATGTGGTGAACGCGGTATCGTAGATCTAGGACCTCAAAGAGGTGCAATGTAATGCCTAACGCATGTCTGTCATATTTATCGCCGAGTCACCACTGAATGTTTTCTCTTTTTTTTCTGCTCCTTGTTTGTTTGCTAAACATGTCCTCTTCCTCACTCTCTCTGCTTCACTACCAGTGCATCATTTGTCCGAAGGATTTTCTAGCAGCCACATTATGATTAATAGTACTATTAAAAGCATGAGTATGAGCTGCACTTGAACAGTATGAGTGTACATTTAGTTCTATAACAGGGTAAACCGGAGTTACAAAATACAGTGTTATATATACGTCCCTGCATTATAAGCAGTCAT
Organism: Dermacentor silvarum; assembly: GCF_013339745.2. Lineage (NCBI taxonomy): Eukaryota > Metazoa > Arthropoda > Arachnida > Ixodida > Ixodidae > Dermacentor > Dermacentor silvarum. The sequence goes on along the minus strand of NC_051161.1, from coordinate 50,519,484 downwards.
GTTATAAGTGGCTTCAGCTGTACTAATGAAGCAATTTTGACAAGGCTGCAGGGCTGGTAATCATAAAGCCTTCTTTTCTACCAGTCTTTCAATAGCACCACAGCAAACAACACAGGCACCTAGCATTTAGCAGAAATGATGCAAATCTGAGACCATCGCATCTGAAATCTACAGCATGCTGTGGGTGCACATTAGTTCTCCACAATCCAGGTTCGGCGTCATTTCCAGTGTTTATTTTTGTGAGCTTTTTGCAATGCAGTCAATTGAATTTCAAGCGTAAAATATTGCATGAAGGTTGCTTTGTATCTACGCTATGTGAAATTAGGCCTTTTGCGCAGTACAAAATGTCATTGCAGTTCGACTTTAAAGGTTTATCACATATATTTCTGATACTATGTACAGCCTCTATCGACAGAAACAAAACCACAGGCAGCACCAGGACATCTAGCCGACACCCCATTTATACATTAGTGGTGCCCAAAAACTCTGGAACAAGGAAATGGGACCAACTCTCATCCTCAACCACCATAGTTCTCAAGCTCCAGAAATCCCATAGGTGTGACACGACAACACATCATTGACTTGGTAACATTAGCTCTCTTGGTAGCTTCACTTAATATGACAAAGGCTGCATACCACGAGCGGCAACATCACTACAACTGTCCACGAGACCAATCTAACACAACACCGTAATAAACATATCATGACAGTATTGACACCACTATTAGCAATAGCGAATAACTAGTTCGTTCACAGATGAAAGCCACAGTGTTCCAATGGAAGCCCCAGCAGCGACATCGCGCAATATATCTGGAGAAACAAAAAGTATGGGATGCACCCTAAGCTTAATTCACGACTTTTAATTTGGGAGGTTTGCACTACGAATATGTAGCCACAAACATAATTTGTCCCAGCAACATTGAAATGCCACTACAACGTAGCTCTCTTTCAAGGTTGGATTTGGAAAGAACATCAACAGTGGGGAAGCCAAACTCACCTGAGAACCCTCCTCCGTGCCTCCCACAATGCGGAAGCCAAACCCGCTTTCCTGCCGATGAAGCGTCACCACTAGGTCTACTGCGTCAGACGCATGGGTATCGGCCCCTGGACGCATCGTCGCCGACGTTACAGGCTGCTCGTGCTCAAAGGAGGTCGAGTGCTTGCGTCCCGAAAGACCATCCTGTGAAGTAGGCGGGCCACGAGGAGGTACTTTGGTCACTTTTTTATGCAATGAGGTAATCAAAAGCAGCCAAACAGAAAAAAAGCCTCGGCAAAGAGCCAGCTTTTCAACAAAGAGACTTGTTAAAACGTTGGCTCCCAGCAAAAACTTTTCGTGCTTGCCCACTGATGATCGCTTCAAGTCTCTATATTCCTGTAACTTTCTGTACCTTAGCTTGCCACTCTCTCACAATGGAGCCACTGTGGACTTGACTATGTATGTTACACAGCAATTATAATCAAGAGACGAAGGACAAGAAGTGGTTTTGCTGTCCTCCGGAGATTCATTGTTAGTATGATCTGTACAACATACATAACCATGTCAAACCAACTAGCCTGCCAACATATCCTTAAAAAGCCATTGGGGTCATTTTGCTTTCTGCTTCACAACCCCAGGATCAAATCAGCCTGCCCCTCAGTTTCCAAATACACGAGTCTGCGTACCTGTGCAAAGCTTGGCGATTCCAGTGCCGAAGAACCGTAGAGGCCGTAGTAGGGGCTGCCACCGCTCAGGTGACTGCTGTTCAGCTGCTGCGTAAGCGAGGACAGCGGAGACCGCAGCCCCGGTGACTGGTGGCTGGGCAGTCTCGTGTAGCCATAGTCAGGAGAGCTGTAGCTCCAACCCCTGCCTTGCGGGAGGCCGTCTGTAGCTGGCAGGCTCGACCAGTCCTTCTGTGTTGGGGTCAACAGTGCCGGTCGCTCCTCGACAATTGGACTACTCAGCTGCGACCTGGTGGTGGCAATATACAGAAAATACAAGCTACAGCTGTGCAATCTTGTACGCTTGCATTTCTTTTGCAAAGACATGGTTGTTAAATTTTTTTTTTGTGCTGAGTCGCGTACCTCAGGACTTCCATTAATCGAAAACGTGAGAAACGTCTAGAAGATTCCCAGGCTTTGTTCATGCTACAAGATCACAACTCCGACCGAAGGCTACAGAAGCACCGGCGAAGGCAATAAAAGCACCGTGCAGGATTCGGAAGGAGGAGCAGACCGTGCCAGTGAAGAGATATGACCTGAAGACTGGCCGTCTGCGGAAGAAGGGGATTCCCTGGCAAGCTAACCGACGAGTTCATCGAGCGTCTGCGTTTCCGGAAGAAGTTCCTTCTTCGAGATTTGCATCGAGCTACGCCGAGATCGTCTGGCTCAAGGCCAGCATGGGTGAATACGATTGGACACTTTGTGTTCCTATTCATTCTGTACTTTACGTGTTAGACTCTTAGTGCTTGTCGTTAATTATTTTCCAACGTTTTCTTAATACCCATCTGAATTGTACTGTGATGTGTCTAGATAAAGTGTGCACGTGTGTATGTAACTACCCTGTTTGAAGAATATATTTTGTTGTGTTTTGACAACTCTGGGCTCTGACTCAGTCTTTGGACCGCAACCGGCATTCGTTGGCGCACCAGAGGGTCCCTTACTAGTCCTTGCTTTCGTGGAGTTGTTTCCGGAAGTTGACAAGTCAGCTTTGGAATTTGGCCTGGCGTTGGCGCCTCGTTCACGGGGTGTGTGACAATATTTCTGGCGTTCACGGGATGTGTGACAAAGGGACATGTTAAGGAAAGGCAATGCTCTCTGGTGGTCAAAAAATAAAAGTAAAAAATCTAGTGAGTACTCACGCAGGACTGTTTGCCTTAGCACCATAGACAGACGTGGTGCCGTAGTCGGCTTGTGCAGAAGAGTACCACCGGGGTGACTGCTGTTGCTGTTGTTGCTGGGACAGAGCCTGCGGCTGCTGGCTTGAATTTGCAGGCCGGATAGTTGTGTCCCGGAAGTTCTGGCCAGCCCACTCTGGCTGGCGCGACGATGGTTCAAAGTACCACGCCCCATACTGGCCTAAAATGCAAGCAAATGAAGTGAAATTTGTATGCCGCCTATAACAGAAAATGATCTGCACCGGTAAAGTGATTGCGATGTAGAGTTGGACATTATGTACCTTCCACGAAATTGTTTCCCATTATCGTCTCGGCAGGAGGAAATTTCCACCCCCCACCCCAAATCGAACAAACCTCAGGCTAGCACACTCAGACTTCTGCAAACCCGTTCGTATCCCACTCCCCGGTCCCTTAACAGGATAGACCCTGACCATTCACAGTCGTGCTCCAAATGTGGTCATGACTCATGCTCTTTTGATCACATGCTCTGGTTGTGCCCAGCCCTTAACGCCTCTCCACCCATCACGAAAGAGCAATGGGAGGAATCCCTCAAGAGCAGCAATCTTCAAATCCAAAACCAGGCTGTCCAGAGGGCCCATGACATCGCGACGGGACTTGGTCTCCCGGTCCCATCGTGGGCGGAGCCACCGACTTAATCTGGGGGAGCCTTCGGTTCGCCTATATCTTAGTTCCTCAGGACTCAAATAAAGTTCTTGTCATGTCATGTAGAGTTGGACAGATAAGATAATGCCCAGGACAAATAACCAGTGGCCTATTATTGTGCCGAAGGAACATAAATACAGTCAAAGAATGTAGAGGGTTAAATGGTCTGATTAGGTTAGGAAATTGCTGTTGTAGAGGCAGCACACTTGTAGACACACGTACAAACGCAGAACCAGACAAACACAAGTGCTGAGCTGCAACTAAGGATTTATTGCCGCAAAACAGGCATTTTTGACAACAGAGGTTCCGTGTTTGTACGTTTGTATAAAAGTGTCATGCCACAAAAATACCAATGGCCAACTTGCGCATCAAGATCTCCTCAGTGAGATCAGAAACATTTGCCGGCAATGAATGGGCTCAGATGACAAAGAACAGGGGCAGCTGGCTATCTTTGGCAGAGGCTTTAATCCTGCAGTGGACTTAAGCAATCAGTTCACCTGTGTTGATTTTTTACAATGATATCACCTCCGCACTGAAGGAAAGACTTGCATTTTTCATGACTGCATGGGGGAATAAAGGCCAAGACCTACCGGTCTTGGCCGGTACAAGTTCTACAGCTATTGCTGTAGAACTTGTATTTCTTCTTTAATTTACATGACTTGCTACAGTATAGACCACTTATAACGTAACCGCTTATAGTGCAGGACCGGATATAGTGCTGTCTTTTCAGACTCCCGTTAATTTTCCCATAGCACTCCATGTATACACGTGTCGCTTATATTGCAGTTGCGGGAAACGAAATACCGGTTACAGTGCGGCTGCCTGGGAGTACGGAAGTCAGCGGAGACGGCGAACACTCCCCTCAAACGGGCGCCCCAAGGAGTGCTCGAGGAAGAGAGACGAAGTGGAGGAGAAGGGCACGTGGTGCGAACGAACAGCCAGTGAGGATGAAACCAGAATCTTGAGTGCGAGTCGTGAAATATCAAGGCGCGCGTAGCGAGCGAGCACCACGAAACTGCCAATGCCGACCAACGCTCGCTTCACAATAACGGCAGTAAACGAAACTTCAGGGAGCGGGTGGCGCCGGCGCATCACGGCTACAGCCCTAATCACGGCGAAGGGCGCACGCGGAGACCGTGGAATGTGAGGGAGGAGGGCAGCAGGGAAGCGGATTTCGCCCAGGCAACTCCGCCGCTTCGGTGGCTCCCCCTCCCTCCCTCACTTTCGACTGTCACCGTGCGGGCCCGCCGCCGCTCCAGCCGGCCCGGCGCCAGCTCCCTGAAGTTTCGTTTTCTGCCGTTATCGGGAAGCGGGCATTTGCCGGCGTGGGCAGTTTTGTTGGCCGGCCTGGGGCAGCGCCTCTGCTTCCCTCTGCGCCGTAGCCGCAGCGTGCAAGGTCAACACGTGACTAGAAAGTAGAGGAAGCATAAAGGAGAAAGCAGGGTTCACTGCCATTTTCTACGCGTGGCTACGGTAGCGTGGCTGAGACGTCGGCACGTACACGCATGTTCCGGCGGAACGCAGAATCGGCGACCTTGCCATTTGAGAGAGGGTGAAATTTCCGCCGCATTTTTTTTTTCTTTCTTTGTTTCGTACTCGCACGACATTGAGGGGTCTCTCCTAAGCTTTTACTCTATGGCGGTGCCGGAGCAATGCCGGTCGGAGGCGCCACCGCGTGATTTGGTTCGAATTAACGAGATTCGACTGTAAATTGAATACAAACGTCAAACGTTCTAGCCGCATTCCTCGACTGTCGCATACGCGTGGCGGCTCGGTGCACATGTTTTGCATATGTGCGGGCCTTGAAAATTGTTGCTTTGGTTATAGTGACGTACCGCTTGTAGTGCGGATATTTGCGACTCCGGCGACTTACGTTATAAGTGGTCTACACTGTATATGGCATACTATTGTTAAATAAAATGCGTGAGGAAGTTGAGTAACTGGCCTGTGAAATTTATTGTTCATAATGAACCGTTTGCAGTGTGTTGGTTGGTCTGTCCGTATACCGGCACCTCTAAGCACTTTCACTCGTGGTCTTTGTCCCTGGACGTAGCCACAGCAGATGGCAAGCATCAGACACGGGGGCAGAGCACGTTGGACACTTCCAAGGGGGTGCCCAAGGTGCAAGTACATTATTGCCACTGTAACGCCCAATTCAACCCTACCCAGGTCTTACCTGTCCTGGGTGGCTTGGCTGGACTAGAGCTGCCTGACGATGCACCCGCCACCGGTGTATCGTCCATACTTGGCGCAGACGTCTGCTGTTCCATCCTGGCACTGGTGTTGCCTGAGGTGTCAGTGGACGGAGACGTCCAATGCCGGGTGTCTACCAATGGGGTCTTGGGACGGCTCACCACCACGGTTTCCTTCTCGCGTGAACTGTACAGCTCAGCAGTTGGTGTTTTGCTCCTGTATGGGCCCTGGTATGCTGGTACATAACCATCTAGGAAGAGTACAAGAGGACGAGACTTGACCTTAGCAAAAAAATGCCAAAACAAGTGTACCATCAATTTGTTCATCAGCAAAGGAGGTGCAATGCTTGAATGTTACATGTGTAAGCCATATCAATTACACAACAGTATCATGTTTCTTTTTTGTTCTGTTTTGTTTTGATACCTGTACACAGTCTAATCTCGACATATCAGACAGGGACATAACAATTAAAATACAGTCAAACCTCGATATAACGAACTTCAATATAACGAAATCCTCTATATCATGAAGCACGCAAAAATAGGGGCCGGCTTCGTTATGTCAAGGGTTAACTGTACAATGAGGCAAATTTAAAATTTAGTTGGCCATAGTTTGTTTGAATGAGTACTGCTACAATGAAACTGAACATGCGAGATTCAAGACAATGTTGGTTATGACAAGCAAATATTTGCTTGCGCAGCAGCTCAAAATACATTTTTGGGTAGCAAAAATACACATCCGCAAGGGTAACTCGAAACAGCACACTTAGGACACGCACGGGCATTTTGGCCAACACACTAGTGTGGCTTGGCTGGCACAAAGCCAGCAGACCAAAGTGCCAGTCCCGTGAGATCGCACAGATCCCACAGGTGCACATTAGTGCAAAACCTGCTTCTAGTTTGTTGCTGTTGACATGCCACAGATGACATGCCACAGAGCCACAAAACCAACAGGAGACCCTTTGCTAGCCCGTTGGAGGCATCCAATGGTGCGTCTTGCACTAAGATCCCATCATATATTATTTTAATTTTTTATTTAGGCAACATACGCATGTAAGTTTAGTATAACAAATATAGGATATAATAAACATATTTTCATGTTGAATGCAACTTCCTTAAAACAAGATTAAACTACTATTCTGACTATCTGGGGTTCTCTAACGTGCACATAAATGTTTAGTACACTAATGTTTCTGCATGTCACCCTTGTTGAAACCGCTCCTCAGCAGGGATCAAACAAAACCACAGGGAAATACATGCACCTTCAAACCCTATTAGAAAAAGTAGCAATCACAATAACGAGTTTGTTACCAGAATAGCCATTGCAGAACTAGGCCCCAAAACCGTTACAAATAATAAATCTGCTATCAAGCCCATGCAAAAAGTGCTCAACTGCAAATGAAGCTAAGATACAAAGCCACCAGCTCAAAACTTGAGCAAGTCGCACATCACTTTCTGCCCTCATCCGCATTAAAACATGGTCAAACAGAGCAAGGTTGTTTTACATAATGAAGAACAATGCTTAGTGTGTAATAATGGGCCAGATGTGGCCCTCTAGCGATCACAAAGCACAGCTCTAACTGCACACGAACACAGCATTACATCAGTAATTGTATCAAGGTTAGGCATCATGTTTGCACATCATGGACAGGAGTTCTTGGTCCTCACCTGAGTGGTAACTCTTCAGGGCGAAATGTGAGAAGGTCGAGTTGGATCCTTTCGAGAGGAAGTCCTCCGAAGGACGAACCTAAAGTAAGAAGAGAAATTAACGCATCTCACACCAAGCCACACCAGCGAGAATAAAATATATTGGAAAAAACTGCACAGATAAGCCAAGAAGCACTGATTCTGTACAGCCTGGCCTGTGCACTGCCTAGAAGACCAAACTCGAACCGTCTCCTTCATCATAAAGACTAAATCGACACATCCAGGACATAGCTACTACACTTTGCTGTTGAATGGTGCACAGTACAGGTGGCACAGTAGAAAACTGCGTTTCTCAGAGGCTTATGAAACCTAAGGAAGCACAGGAAAAGACGTGTGGCCACCCGCGCACCTTGGCAGCACGAGCCTTGACTTTAGCCGGCGAGGAAGGCGCTGGCCGCAAGCCACCTCGGTGTAGGGTGATGCGAGCCGCCTGTCCGACGGGGCAGTCCTTGAGTGCCTGCACCACCTCCGTGTGGGGGCGGCCTCGCACGTCCCGACCCTCAATCTCCACCAGCAGGTCCCCTTCCTGCAAGCCCCGGCAGCGTGGCTCGTCCAGAATCTTTTTCACCTGCATGAGGTTGGACAGCCGTGCTCAGGACAAGACGCAAGATATGTAAATGAAGCAGCATGTGCGCTTGGGCTAGTTAGCAGGACGTGGTTACAATGAATAGCACAAGACTAAATTGAAGAAGTGAATTCTGAAGTATGGCATGCCAAAACCGCGATCTGATTATCAGGCATGCCGCTGATTTGTTTCGACCACCTGGTGTTGTTTAACATGCACCTAATTTTAATTACAGGGGCACATTTGCATTTCACTAGAATCGAAATGTGGCCGCCACGGCTGGGATATAGCTCGCGACCTCGGACTCAGCAGCACAACACCTTAGCCACTAAGCTATCATGGCGGGTCCAATCCTGTAATGCACCCAAATATAATGCATAAAATGACAATGTGCCCCCCCCCCCCCCCACCCCACCCACAAATCCTTTATTTTTTTTTTCTTCACACACTTCTCCTGGTTTAGCCAATCAACACACCGACAAAGTCCTTAGAAGTGATCTTCTGAAGAACAGTTGCACAAGACCTTGCTGGCTGTCACCCACCTTCTGGCCATAGGCGCTGTCTGCAATCGTGAAGCCAAAGCCCGAAGTTCCCTTGACTATCTCCACAGTCAGTGTCTGCGGCTTGGGGCCCACTGTGCCCGGGGAAGCGGGCCCAGAGAAATCGAGGATGTCCGGGGCTCCTCCGCCGCTTACACTGAGCAGGTCGGCACTGTTGTGCCTTTGCGGCCGTGGCCTGTCCGGGCCGCTCAGATCCGGCATAGACTTGGCAGGCCGCGTCCGCGACTCCGTGCTGTCCAGGTCCTCCAAGCTCTTACTTGAGTAGATGTCCTGGCGCGCCGGTAAATGCAACAAGGTGAGTGCTGAGGCTAATTCCCTCAAGAACATCAGCATCAGTAAGGATAGTTTCAGGGACAGAAAAATAATTATCGTATTGTGACTAGGCTCTTTTGGACAGTGTGTCCAGCCTTCAGATAATAAATAATGCATTAGATACTGAAATAAACATTTGAGAACAACTTTTAATATTTGCATTTTCTACAAGTCCATTAAAACAAATTGTTGTGCCATGTGATGAAGACACAAACATTTAAGAGTCATACGCCATTCCTGTGATCACAAATAAACATGTTCCACAAAAGTACACAAGATAATGCACCTACTGCGTTGCAGCTGCATTCCGCACTGCTGCTGTTTCCTTTTTTTTTCTCTTGCTCCTCTTTTTCCAGCCCCTAAGTAGGAAGTATAGAAGTGCTACAGACGGGCAAAGCTAATCCTCAGTCTGCTAGTCATGGCTGTTTCACAAGCTTCCTGCATTCCTCTGAGACCTAATGTTGCCCTTTAGTTGGTGCTGTCTTGCACTCGTGAAAATTCCCTGACCATTCTGATTCATCCTCACAGCAAACACACACACAGAAAGCACTTGAGTACACACAACACACATACCTGGTAGTCATCAGCGCGGGGTCTGTGGTGTGCCATGGGGTCATCGGGAGACATGACCGCCATGGTGGTGACAATCTCAGTGTTCGGGTCGTCGGGGTCGAAAGGCAGGGCATAGCCTCTGCAGACCTGCAGGTGCACCATCTCGCCCGGCGGTATTGACTGGAACAGGCTCACTACACCCTGGTGGGTGTAGCCCAGGACGCAAATGCTGTTGACGTACACCAGCACATCGCCTGCATCGATAAAAAACAGAGGAAGTGATGTTGATGATAACGATGATATAGATGAGGCCCTTTGCAGCAGGTAATCACACAAGTGGCCCCCACTCCAGTGTTGCCAAAGGTGATAAAAAATACCAGTGGATGTTTGTATTAAAATATCTCTAGAAATAAGTAATTTTTTTATGCCAGCAAAAGAGGAATTGTAAACGGAGATTTTGCTGGCATGGATCAGTGTTCATTCTTAGTTTTACAATGTGCCGTTGGTAATGCAGGACTTCAATAGTATATGGCACACAGTGAATCTAAAACATAACTAATTAAAAAGATGCCTTGTTTGAAACGTCACACCAGCTCTGGAAGGGCTCAAGATGACATTTGCTACATGAAGCCTGAAATGTTCAGTCCGTTTTGAACTACATGCTTAAGCCTCATAACCTCAGCTGGAGTACTCACCATCTCTAACATATATAACTCTTCGTTCAGGAAACTTTGCTTTTTCAGACATAAGCTAAACACCTCCTAGTACTAGGTTAATGGCTTATACATCCCTAATTCTACCTAAACTCGAATACGCCAGCATTGTCTGGGATCCCTATACAAAAACTAACATCGATGCTCTTGAAATGATACAGCATAAAGCTGTCAGGTTCATTTATTCTAAATATCGTACAAGTGACTCTCCCTCTAGTCTAATGATGCAGCATAACATTCAGACTCTACAATCACGAAGAAAAATGCAAAGACTAAAATTTCTGTTTTCGCTCAAGAATAATATCTTGTCTATAAACCCAGATCCTTATTTCAAACCTCTTACAGCACGTCGAACACGGCATTGTCATGCTGACTCTTTAACACCTTATAACACTCGAACTAACATTTTCAAATAATCTTTCTTTCCACGCACCATAATAGATTGGAACAACATAGCGTTTTCACAGTTACCTAATGCTGATTTTTTAGAACATATAAGTCTTTGACACCACTGGCATTAATCTACTGCGAATTTATACCTACACTTCTCTGTTTTCCGTGTTCCATTATCATGTGTCTCATCAGCTGCAGTAACGGCCTCGTAAAATATTTTTCTTCGTTTTTGTGTGTGTATCTGCGTGTATAACACGCTTTTGACAATTTCGTTATGTTTCAAGTGTGTAAACAACTTCATATATCATTGCGTTGCTACGCTTCATCACCCTGCACTTGATGTTGCTATTTGGTAATATTTGTACGGTTCGTGCCTTTTTCCTTTTCATTTTTCAGCTTTTACAATTACTACTCCCCTTTGTTGCTAGGTATATGATCTTATTATATACTAATAATTGTACGTGTTGCTTGTATATATTTTTATGTACTTTTGCCCCTCCTGCTTGGGCCCTATTTCGGGCTTGCAGTATTCTGTAAATAAAATAAATAAATAAATAAACAAATAAAAAAGAAGGGCACATACAGCTTGTTTCTCATGCACAGCACATGTTGATCATGTCTTAGCAGATAGCTATTTAAAAAGTAGTATATTTAATAGCAAGTAGTAGAAAATGAAAGAAATTTTTAGAATGTAGTATATTTCGCTACCACCTTTTTTTTTTTTTTAAACATGCCAAAATTCAGTAGATTCCAATGCTTTCTCATTGAATCACTGAACATATAAATCAGTAACTGTGGCAGCACTCTTTCACACCGTATGTTTTCCAAAACTTATTTCCGTGGAAACCAAAGACATTACAGGCTGTCAATTAGGTGCATGCTCCTACCATCCCACACCTCCTGAATTTGATATACTAGTGGTGAAGCTCAGCTTGAACTTTTATTGCGATAGCAATTATATGGACACTTCAACCGGATTTCTGCCGTCGGCGTCGCTGTGAGATTCCCTATAGATAAAATCTTCGCCGTGCGCCGTATGCCCGAGCGGAAGCGTGCAGGGACGCGAGCTATCACGGAGAGCGAACGCACTCAATCTCCCACGCGCAAGCAAAGAAGCGGGAAGCCAGCGCCAAAAATCGAATATCGAATCCCTGCAAAACCGTGCTGTGCACTTCATTTTCTCAGATTATTCACGTCATTCGAGCATCACTGCACTAAGAGATCGCGCCGAATTCGAAAGCTTATCGCATCGTCGCCAAGCAGCCCGCCTTTCGCTTTTTCATAAACTTTATCATCATCCAATCCTTTCTGGCGATTTATTTCAAGCGCCTGCAGTCACTTTCCCTCGCCGCGATCATCAGTATAAAGTAAAACGACCCACATGTCACACTCATCGCTTTGCTAATTCGTTCATACCACGCACTATCATTGAGTGGAACCACCTACCATCGCATGTAGCTACTGAGACTAACATAGCAAAATTTCAGGAGCTGCTACGCACTGAGCGCATTGCCTAAACGGACTGCCCGACCTAATCGATTTATTTTTTTCCTGTACCAGTTCGTAGCCATTTTTCACTTGGAATATCGCACCTGTATTCTTTTTATGAGTTTTTGTGTATTTTAGCAAGCGCTCTGTAATTTCTGTATTGTAAGTTTGTGTATTCTTGTTGTCACCTTGTAGCTGACTAATATGCTATGTTTTTTTTTCTAATTGCTGTGAATTTCCATTTATAATATATTGTGGCTTTGCATATATATTCTCTTTTGTCTTTGTTCTTGTTTTCCTATTCCACGTACCCACTGTATTTATTTCTTTTTGCTATTCACTTACCAGCTGTATATCAGACAATGTTCATGATCGCGTTTCTTTTTCTTTTTTTTTTCACTCACTATGTTATTATTCACATGTCACTGCAATATGTCCCCCTATGTAATACCCTCTTTGAGGGCCTTTAGGGGTATTTTGAATAAATAAATAAATAAAAGGGAGCGGGTGGGGGGGGGGGGGGGGTCAGCAGTGCAGCGCTACAGGTGTGTCCCTTCGCACGCGCTGCCCACGGTAAGAGCTTCTCATCATCACCACCGTTTCACACGCGCCTTCTCGTGGTCATCGAGTCTCTCTTCATGTCGGTCTACTTACGCCGCAGCACACCTGCTTACTTAATCAGCTCATGTTTACTACAATTCATATTGCTGCCAAAGCCGCTCACCTAACTTCGTATGACATTGCTGTGTTGCTATCGCATTCATTGCTTCGCCCTTAGGGCGAAACTGACATTTTTTCTTTGTACAAACACATCACTATCAGTAATGCCACAGTTGGCTAGTACCACAACAGAACAATCTTAAACACCTGCCTTATTGCATCCTAAACCAAGAAACTAATTTCTAAGTTGCCTATGTAGCAACAAAAGCTGGCAAATAGAGGGAAAAAAAAGACAAGCAAAGCTGACAGTTTCGATTAGCTTCACTTAGAAGATCACGCATATCGTTACAATTGCTCAAACTTGTGAACGGATGGGAAGTGGAGGATAAACTGGCAAGAAGCCACGGATACACGACGCAGACCAATTGTCACAGCCTCTTTGCAATCACATCATAGCACAGAGTGCAGGAAGATGGTCGCTCAATCAACAGCTTTGACATTGATGCTACTTCAATGCTTAATACAACACTGCATGCAGTAAACGCAGTATGCCAGTTCTAGCATTCCGGTTAGACTGAACATATGCGTTTATAGTTCCTCTAAACAGTAGCAGGAGTGGTGGTGCGAGTTCTCACCAGTGCGCAGCTTCCCATCGGCCCAAGCAGGTCCGTTGGGAACAATGCTCTTGATCTGAAGAAACTCCTCGGAGTCGTTTTCGTCGGCACCCACAATAGTGAAGCCAAAGCCTCGGGCACTCTTGACGAGTGACGTATGGATGATGTCACCCTGAAGCTCTGCTGGATTCCGCGTAAACAGGTAAGGCAGGCGGCCGTGTGAGCCATGGTCTGTAGATGGAAAAGAGCAGAAGTGTCAGATGTGAAAGACAGTGAAGCAGTCACCATGCAGAACACATCACTCTTAAGGACATAAGTGTTGGTTTCAAAACTTGGGAGGCTTGTTCACTCCATCCTTAACTCTGCTGCCTAAGACAGTGAAAAATTCCCCACCTAGGAAACAATACAGTGGCCGAGAACAGGCGGAATCTCTCTAAAAATATAAATACTGTGAACAACACTTTGTGAGTGCATTGCTCTTAGGAGCACTTGAGCTCTGCATTCATGTGACCGAACACTACTGCCATAAAAGATTTATTGTCATAGCAATTATATGGACACTCCAGGCGAATTTCTACCATTGCCGTGATACTCCGTATAAAGTGTTAGTGCAATAAGATCGCGGCCATGCACTTTATGTTGTAGCTGCAAGGGAAAGTGTACGAGGGTGAGCCAAGAAGGATGGTGGCTTGATCTCACGTGCGCAAGGGAAGAAGGCGGGGAGGAAGCATGCCGTCTTCCATCGTGCGCAAGGCAGCAAGAATGAGAGGCAATCTTCCTCGGTCTGCAATGTATACTGTGAACCGAAATAAAAAGTTTGTTGTTGTTGTTGCTGCCACTCTTTTTCCCGGCAGCGTTTTGATAGCGAGTGTCCGCCGTCATCGCGTGAGACGTGTTCATGTTTGCCTGTACGCGCATGACACCATGCTAGTTAGTGACATCGTACTAGTTAGTGCGCGAATGTTTACAAGCTTATACAGCCAATAAACCTACTACCCTTATTTCAAATAACTGTCTAATCATTTGCGACCGCAATCGATTCTTCGTCTTTCGGGCGAAACTGCAATATTTTTCATGCAGATCCTTTTGTCCCTTGAGGGCTTAATTAAGATAAAAAGTTTCAAAGTTCAAATATTCAAAGTCCCCGTGCTGTCACTTCATTTCGTTGTCAGTTACAAGAAGCAACCAAGATCACAAACATGTTCACTTGAGTATTTTCTTAAACACAGCAGAGCAACAAAGAAACAAAAATGATGAAATCCGCATGCACTCCGATACATTCCTGCAAACGTATGAGCATGAAGCATCTCACAGCATGCTATAATGAAATGTTGACGCCAATCATGCACATGCTTTCAGTGCAAGTATGCCACACATTCCCTTCTGTCATGAATAATCATGAATGTCACGCACTGTCAATAAATGTGTCAAAGCTACATAATTTTATTCTAAAGTGCTGCAGACGTGATTGAAAGAAAGTCAAGTTGGTAGGATGATGCTTTGTGAGTATTCTAGTGAGTCCTCATAATTACAGAGCAATTAAATCTCAATTTAGTGGGTAGTTAGTCATGTCTCAATTTTTCATCATAAGAATAAGGGAGTTTTAGAAATAGCATCCCCAAATTCCTTTGTACTTACTCCCTTTGCGCTCTTATGAATTGCCTGGCCGATAGTGTCCCCTAACTTCGGGTCTCCTATTTCTGAAACCACCTATTGAATCACCAGTTCGATACGAGTTAAAGATTGACTGAAGGCATGACAGTAGACTTCTGTTAATTCGACTCTGGTTAATTTAATTTTGCAGTTGATTTGACCCCAACCACAAAGTCCCAGCCGGCACAAATGCATTTCAATCGTCCAAGCTTTCATTATTTTCATCCTAAAATTGGCCATCACCAGATAACTTGAACTTTACCAGTCAGCATGCACATGCCCAACCCCTATGTGACACCAATAGCGATCCCTTTAGTGGGAGCATATCTCGGCGGAGCTTAGAGGACAGTGAATGTATTAAACACACACAATCTCCCGTCAAAAATGTGCATTTTCAGCCTGCCCTAGGAAGACTTTCAAGCAATAATGGTAGTTCACAATGTCTGATTACAGGCTCCATCCTTCCAACTCATGCCTTTTTTTTTTCCAAGAAAGTTGGGTCGAAAATTGCCTGTGCGGCGCAATCAGATATGAAACCAAAACCGCATTTACAGCGTTTATATGCTTTACCACATAACATGACTGTGTAGTGGCAAAGCTGACTTTAAATAACTGTGCAATGGAGCTGACTTAAAGAAACCGACCACCATTGTGGAACACACATTGGACCCTTGCCCATTTTTCTTGCTAAAAAATTGGGTGCACGTTAAATTTCTACTTTGTTTAGAAGCTTTAATGTCATTTTTACATTAGTTTCGTACTTTGGACACATAGAAAGAGGTCACGCATTTGATTCAGAGGCTTGTCAATACCGGGCAAATACTGCGAAATCAATCAACGGTGTTAGTATTGACATTTTTTTCTTTATCTTGTTTAATTTGACCTGCTGGATAATTTGATAAATTTTGGCAGTCCCATCAGGGTCGAACTAACAGAAGTCGACTGTATTAGAAATGAAAAGCTGCTATTTCACCATTGTTGACGGAACACAGCATGTCAAACATCTCATAAAAGATGGTAGTGTTTTCATTAAAGTGGTCCTGCATAGTAGCAATACTCAAAGTGAAGTAGAGCCACATTGAATATGCAGGGCGTTCAATCTATCCTCAACTCTATGTCTGTGTTTCTTTTTTTTTCCCTTGCCACCATTTGACAAAACAGGCAAAAAAAAGTCGCACACATAGCAAAGACACTGCGCGACTGAAGGAATGCAGGCAGTTCATGTACATTTTATTTCCAGTAGCAAGTGTGCATCATGCTGCATGCAGCAGAAAGCTGTGCGACAAGGGCAAACGGGTCATCACCACGTCCTCAACGCCAGTGCATGTGGGCAACAGGGTGGATGTCACAAAAATATTAAAAGGCCTTGAAACTACCTCTGACATTTCTGAACACATTTTGAATAAACACAAATGGTGCACGGAATGTCGTGAAGATCACCTTCTATGAACATGACAGCACAACATGCAGCAGGGAAGCAGGAAATGTCACAAATGCTCCAAGTACCAGCATGATAAAGATGATTTCTGATATCATCCCTTTTAAATTGTGGTGACAAGAAATTGCCATCTAGCCTGTGTCAGCTACTTACATGGCACCATACCGTTATCTAGCACTCTACCTATCTGCTTTAGCTCCCCCCGTAAAGTTATTTGCGGCGATTACAATCCCACCCCAGCTTTCTTTCTGCTTTTTATAGCACAGATCTTAGGCGCCCGTTCCTGCATTAAGCGTCGGCCTCGGCTTCAACGTAACCGGCATAACAAACACGAAGCTGAGGATGAAAGATGGCAGAGAGCGAAGAGAGCGCAAGGAGGAAAGTGGAGGAGGAGGGTACAGCGGAAGCATTAAGGGGACGTAGGGGAGGAGTATGACGAAAGGGTGATGAGGAAAGCGGAGTGCCGCACAAGATGTGCTCCACGACACCAACCCGACACGAGATGGCGCCATAGTAATGTGCATTTCCTTGCTTATCTCTCTAACCATCTCTTACTTATATCAACCACAGACCAGCTAACTTTCCCATCTGCTTTCAACTCCAGCCCTTCTGGAAGGTAAACATTATTTAAGGTTATGGATGCATGAATATCTTGGCATTCCATTACAATGTACCGAGTCACCTTCGCATTTTTGCTGCAGCAGACGCATGCTTCGCCCTGTAGCAGAATGCGACCATTTCATGCTGGCACCATCTAGTGCAGACACTGCCTGTGCTATGCTAGCTCACTGCTACACCGGAAGCCCTACTATGTAAAACTATTGCACCAGCCTATGCTCCTCATTTTATCCCTCCTCTCCCGAATTTCATCTGTGTGACATCACCCAGCAGCCCGCATGCACCAGTCAATAATCGGGGGCTTCTCCTCCAGCCCATTCTTGCGGCAGCGTCAAGACATAAAGCCAGTCAGCCGGCAGTGGCGCGGCCCACCTGAGGCAGGGAGGGCCGCCGCCGCGCAAGGAGACGGGCTGTCCTGTGCGGTGGTGGGAGTGGCGGGGGGTGGCCGGTGGTGGGTGCGCAGCGCTGCGGCAGCGGCCGCGGCCGAGGTGGGTGTGGTCGTGATGGTGCCAGCAGGCCGGTGGTTGGCGGAGGGTTGCGGCTGCTGGGGGCTGCCTCCCAGCTGCATCAGCAACCCTCCTCCTCCCTGGCGGTGGTCGGCCGAAGGACCGGCTGGTGGCGGCAGCACCCTCTCAGAGCCAGGCGGCGGCGCAGCCGTCGTCGGGGGCGTGGCCCCTTCTTCAGAGGACGAGGGCGAGGAGGTGTTAGTCTGAGGCTGGTCTCGCAGGCAGGGCAGGCAGGGGAACAGCGGGGAGTGCCGCGAGGAGGGCGTGCGTGGTCGACGGCACTCACGGTTATTATTCACAGCGGAGGAAGACGTCGAGGCGCCACCACTTGTCGGGGAGTGCGGCCGCTGGTGGTGGTGGTGATGGTGGTGGGAGGGGCTCGCCGACGACCCACCCGGGATCGGGCTGGTCTCTCGGGGCTGAGATGCACCGCTGTTGCCCAGCAACTGCTGCTGGGATGACTGGGAGCCTTGCGGGCTGGCTGTCGCCAGCTGGCCGCTGCCTGGAGAGACGCAGCTGCCACCCCCACCAACGCTGCCATTACCTTGCACTGCACTCACACCAGAGCCTGAGCCTGTAAATACGGGAGAAGTGAGGAAACGGTTTGCATTATGTACCGTCACGTGAGTGCCAAGCATAATCATTCCGATGAACAAGGCAGAAGAATGTACCCTAGCGTAGCACTGGTGTCGTGGGGTTCGTGGCTGCCTAGTTTGAGTTAGCAAGATGAGAAAACAACTCTACAGTAAAAGTGCAAAACCATACTGACAGTACTCATTTCTATGTCTGTGCATACGGATGTACGGTATAGTGAAACACAATCTCACACAGACACTATTTAATGCTAATGCATAACAAGATCAAACAAACAATGAAGAAAACACATATTGAAAGTCCGTAAATACACCACGAACATGCAATAAACGTAGTGCCATTACACTGCACACACGGCAGCATTAGAACAATAAAAGTGATATAAAAAGATGCATAAAAAAAAAGATCTAACATAGGCAACATTGAGAAAATTTGCCATAGAGCAAACAGTTCAACAAAATTACAGAAATGTGCAACCCTTTTAACTTTAACACAGCGAGAGATATTAATTTGAAAGCCACACAGAGGACTTTCAAAAGAAAGTAGCTTGGTTACAGCATGTATTAGGATCCATACAGAGGAGTTTCAAAAGCTTGGTTACAGCATGTATTAGGAACGCCATCTCGCCCATCTAGAAGGTTTCCTTCAATACTCACCAGGTGAGGTTTGCAGCTTCAGATGAGGGAGTGGGCTTTCGTACTGCGTTCTCCTGTTGACGTGGCTGTAAGGAACGGCAGTACATAAGGGACACTCCAACTTGGCACAGTAATAAAATATGTGCTATAGTTTACAAAAAGTAACCCAACTCACTCTATGTAATATGTCCCGTAGTGCGGATCATCAATCCTCTCCCAACCATATGGCAACTCTGTGTGCAGAAAACAAAACACAACAAGGCATGTTAACCAGAGCCACAAACACGAGCAAGTGCAGTGCGGTGATGCAAGCCTTACGCACCTCAAGGCACTCACCTTTAATGAGAGGAATAGTGATACCATGCAAGTTAGAAGGAAGGTTATTTGCATAAGCACCAAGCCACTAAGACACCGGCGAGCAGGCTCCAGCTTCAAGAGCGACTCACCGTACTCCCCGTCATACGACACTCGAGACTTGCTTAACCTCGGGTCGTGCCACTGCGATGTGTTCGTGTTGTGGCTGAAACAAGATGAGACACACAGCAGAAGATTATGTGCCAATCCAACAGCTGCACAATGACATCGAGAGACGAACAAACAAACAAAAATATAATGCAGCATGAAATTCAAAGGGACCCCAACACAACTTTCAGCGAAGTTTAAACTACCATGAGGCATTCGGTAGCTACAGTAAAACCATGTTAATTCAATTTCACGGGACAGAAACAAATGTCCGAATTAACCGAATGTCGAATTATCGAGGGTATCAAGAAAACAATTTTAAAAATGTTTACTACGTCAACACGCTTTTTTTAGTGAATAAATGAGTAAATTCTGTTTCTATTTTGCGTAAAAGTAATGCGGAAGCATAATTCTAGAATAACTCCGGAATAATTTGAACCACCTGGGGTTCTTTAGCGTGCACCTAAATCTAAGTACACGGGTGTTCTTGTATTTTGCCCCCAATGAAATGCGGCCCACTGTGGACGGGATTTCATCCCGCAACCTCACACTTAGCAGCCCAACACCATAACCACTAAACAACCACGACTAAATGAAAATGACACGGAACCCAGAATGTTGAGAACTACCATGGCACCTGAAAACAGCCTCAGAAATTAGGTGGTGTCCACGGCATGCTAAAGACCTCGGAGGTCATATTTTGGGTACTGCATCATATCTGCTAACCAGCAGGTGCTCGTTTCATCTGCTAGGGTGCATTTAAAGGCTCATGGAAAAAAAAATTGACGATTACCAGCCCTGCATCTTTGCTAAGATTGTTCCCATTGTATACAGTACTATTCATTTATTACCAATTTAGCCAAAGTTAAATTTTATTACAGCTGGCCTTTAAACTGAGTCACTTATAAAGCCAGCACGCCAGAGGCAAGAGCTGCCCGAGGGCGAGTACACGCACTTGATGAAGTAGGGCTCGCCGTCCTCGGTGTAGGCCTTCTCCCAACAGGCGGGAAGCGGCTCCAGGTCGAAGGCCCCGGGGCTGGCATCTCGGGGAGGACCGGCCCCGTTGGCCTGCAGCCCCTGTGGCTGAGTCGGGCTGGGCGACGGGGCCGGCTCCTGGGACTTGGCCGTCATGGCCTCCACGTTGGAGCGGTTCCTGCGCCGCTTGCCTTCCGAGGACGGGTGTGCCCCGGGCAGCAGCAGGCCTTCCTCCTGCGGCTTGGGTGTACCGTAGTGGTTGCCTGCACAAGACAAATGAGTGCGCTGGTCAGGACACTGAGGTCAAAATAAAGCAACATTATGTGTAACGCTTGACGATCCGAAGAAACACACTGGGTCCCATATTGGCACGAATATTTGCGCACTAGAAATGTTCGTAAGAACAGAAGCCAGCCAATCTTGACATTGGACATATATTATCAATGAAGGCTGTCCAATTATGAACAAAAGCCTTCATGAATTCAACCCGTTTCTTAAATTGAATTACGACACTTAACGTCTCACAGCAATGCTGGAGGTATGAGAGACAACACAGTGGGGGCGGGGTTCAGGATTAATTTTGACCTTGAGCACCTGGGTTTCTTTATCGTGCACCTAAATCTAGTTACGTAAACATGTTCACATTTTGCCCAAATTGGAAGGTGGCTGCTGCAGGCTGAATTGAAACCTGTGGTATTGTACTCAGCAGCTGAAAATTCTTCCACCCAGACAGATTCATGAGCAAGAGAACTTTACATGCCAAAACGATGCCTGGGCTATGAAAGACACTGTACTGGAAGGCTTCGAACCCAATTTGACCACTTGCAGGTCATTAACACGCTCTAAAATTTCTACACGTGGGCAATTGTACATTCCATGTTCATTAGGACGGAGCCGCCATAGCTGATAATCAAACCCACAACCTTGTCATTGGTACCTAAAAGCATAAAGCCATTGAAGTAAGAGCTTGGACAGAATCAATGCTATGATCTTACTGAATGAAGAACGTGTGATTACAGTGAATGCCAAAATGAACAAATGACCACAGATGTTATAAAGCATGAAAGGGAATTACTGACCAAGATAACACCATAATGTCACCATTTTTACATCATAAGAATGATCTTGCTCCCTGCATAAGACAATTTTGTTCACTGCATCAATGGAATAACCATGCGATTTAATAACTGCAACAAAAAAGAAAGGTACTCATTGCTTCAATCAATGCATTTACACCATGGCCATTTTATCAATAAAGCGCTGAAACACTCAACGTTCAAACAGCAGGAAATGAACCGTGAACATAAATTATGACTGTAAAAACTGCTGCTGCACATTCTTTTACGCCAGACAAAAAATTAAAAAATAAGATGCCCATGAAACAATCATGCACTCGCCTTCATATATTCCACTCTCCAGCAGACTCCCGCTTCTTTCAAGGGCGACAAACTCCTCTAGTGTCAGGAAAGTGTAGTCCACACCATTCACTTCCCCCTCCCGGGGACTCCGTGTTGTGCCTGAAAACAATCCAAAAGAGGTAAACCGATCAGCCTCTCCATGACACCAGCATTGCTGATGATGGCCGAATCATACAATGCATGCACTATCTCTTCGATAAACAAGGAATTACTATTTTAACAGCGGAGCTGTTTAAAAGTAATTCCCTACCGAGCGATGGTGTTCGCAGTTTCGAGCGAAGTGGAGAGAGTGAAATGAGGAGAGGAGGTGCAGTGAGAGAAAGAGAGACAAACAGAGTGCGAGAGAAATAAACAAAAAAATAAAACAGAATATAATTTCGAACCCACAGTCCAAAGGCGAGCGTCATAACCACTAGGCTATACACCCACGCTTGCAGAACAAGCATTTATGGGAACCATATGATTGCGTTGGTAACACAACTTGCTATGGGCCAGAGAAAGAGAAAATGAGAGAGAAAGAAATAAAGAGAGAGAGAGAGGCGGTATTTGAACCCGGGTACTCACTGTCCGAAGGTGAGCGTCATACCCCCCACTACGCTATACACCCACACTTGCAGAGCTCTACGGTTTCATCAGATTTCACAAGCGTGGAACTGGCTTAATTTTTTTTCTTTTTAATTTGGCTCTGAAAGCAGTGTAAAATGACGTGGTATCGCTTGACGGAGCAACAGTGTAAACAGTGTAAACCAAACTGTACCGTGACCTAAAACTCAGTTATGTTGCTTAGATGGACATGCATTGCTTAAAATTTAATTTTATGTGCTCCCGCTAAATTTGCTTTGTGTCATAGATTAATTTCTTCTTTATTTTTAGTTAGTGCAGGTTAAAAGGTGCCACTGCCACTGAGCAGACAAACAGAGCAGAAACAGCGGGACATCAATGTGCCCACTGAAGTGTGCCCTCTTGAGATGGTAACGCCACATCAGCGCGAGTTGCGTTGGGGGAGTAGAGCAAGGACCGCTTTTCTATTGAGGATGTTGAAAATGTGTTGCGCTTGTAAGGCATGCCGGCATCGTCACAACAGTGTGACGATAAGCAACAGTGTGAGCAATACGATTACGCCACTGCCAAAAATTTACACCAGCAGCGAAGTAGAATACACTTGGTTACTGCAATATTAGCTGTTTTTGTTTGTTTGAGCTCTGCGCCACCAGGTAACAGCACCATACAGGCCACTCACGTTTACGGTTCCGCCCCAACGCCCGGTCCGTCTGCATTTACCTGATTACTGGACAAGCTAAACCTCTCTAATGTGGCAGCTAGACCATCGCACAAAAGGCTTGGATTTTGAAACAAGTGTGAACACAAAGACGAAGACTACACAGAACTCGCTTGTAGGAAACATGCGAGATTATAGGTTACAACGAAAAAGAAAACAAAGTAATGACTTATTTAACCAATTTCAGTATTTAACAAAAGGAACCATTCCTGCAAGGACCCTATATGCATTTCCAGCTTCTCACATTTACCAGCATAGCATTGCCATTGCATTCAGTAATCAGTGTTGCGGGCTTCCGTACACAGTTTAAGATTACACAGATCAAAAATTCTGTTTTGGAAATTTATACTCGCTTTCGAAAGAAGCCACTGCATGTTTAGCCACTTCGAATGGTAGGCTTTTTACTGCATTACAAAATAAGAGGTCCTTGAAAAACAATAGATAGTCCCTTTGGTAAAACATCCACAGAGTCAGCAACCCACTTTAAAGAAAACTTGATAGCTTGTGGCACTATCTTTGACCGATGTAGCTGTAAAAGCAAGGGACACTCAACCATAAAAGCTGGAGGAACACAGGTTCTGTGAAACAGCAGCCTGCATGTGCACATTACAACCCAGAAGTGGGTCATCACAGAGGTTAATACCCTAATGCAGAGTGAATCTCACAATTCCAGAATGCATGTTCTGAATGGGGAAAAATTACCTTGCTTGCGGATGCTGTGTTCCGTACCCTTTTACAACAAACAGTACCTAGCATGGCACGACTGAAGGTTGCTGTCGTTACAAATCAAGGTTTAAAGATTCTGCTTGATAAACGTTTTTTTTTTTTTTTTTCAATCAGTGCCGTAAAATCAAGGAATATGGACATTCCCGTCACTGGGTGGTATTTCCCCATAATTTCGGGCATGTTCACATGTACAGTGTGGTCCACTGTTAAAGGGAACACTCAAGTGTGTGCCTCTCACTTCGCTGGCACCCTAGCTGCAAGTTGCTACGGAAGCAATGTCAGTGCAATGCACAGGTGCGTCGAAAGGAGTGTGAGCTACCAACCACAAGTCATCTCCAGCAAATGTAGGCGTTTGTATTCTTACAAGAGAAGAAAATCCGGACATGCTCTGCACTCAAGTGTTCCCTTTAACAGTGGACTCCTCTGTACACCTGATACTGCGTTTCCAAGTTTGGTCCTCTGCACCTGTCTTTATTTTATTACCAGTTTCCTAACATATACAGCAATATTGTGGTAAAAGCAGTTGTATAGCTAAAGGAAATATGCACATGTGCCAAGTGCTTCTCCCACCCCCTTCATGTCCTTCCTTGATTCTCCTATGCACTTTCATCAATGTCAGCAGCTACTGGCCTGACAGGTTTGCATTTATCATGGACAGTGATTGGCCTTGGCCGACGTTAAAAGTCAACAGGTGCCACACAGTAACTTGTGATAAGATGCTGACGACTACAGCTAATGAAGATGTAACAAGCACCACAAGCCACGTTCTACTACAGTGAGGCCAACAATTCCAAGCGCTGCGCTTCCATATACTTTGCCAGTTTGTGGGTGACGCACTGTCTCGCGCTTGCTTATGCTTGCATAAACTTCCGTATGCTTACTTGCAGTTTCTTTCACTTGTTGCGCCTCTTTGTATTTGTTATGTTCAGCCCTTCCTCGGAGCATGAACACCCACCATTACTAAGATGCATTCTGCAGCACTATACTAATCATGCCTCTTAAATATCCGTGACTCAAGTGTCACAAGCTAAATCCAATTCAGTACTCACATGTATGCTACAAGTCAACCAAATAAAACTGTTTATAATACATTCTATATGGTAGCTGCATGAAGAAAGGCAGATTCAGAACTGCAGGAACCCAACAGCTTGACAGTGGCAGCAAGACTACCCATGTTATGACCCAATTTTACGTTTTGTTTTCCTTTGGGCAGCCACACATCTTTTCCTCAAGGCAACCTTGTGTAAAATGGCATCCTCTTAGGTTCATGTGTTGTGTACTTCAATCTTGTAACTGATGTTCTTAAGCCACCTACTGCAAATGACAATGCATGCCTGTCAACCCTGCAAACTTTAATAATCGTAAAAAATCCCCCGGACACAACAGAAGAAGGGGAGGGGGGTTAATGCACACATTTTTCTCTCTACTTTGATAAAGAGGTGTGCAACATGACTGTCCAACTAACAAATCCCAAGTCATCAGAAACTAAAGAGATGCCACTGGTGCTTCACCAAACACACCGAAATATGCGCACAAAGTGTGAGTGAACAATTTGTGAAGTCTCAATGTGTGTAAAGTGCTTTGCACGATTTCAACCAATGAGGTGAGCCTATAAGCCCTATATAATTTACTTTCACCCTGCCCCAGCATGGTCATTCGCACATCACCCTCCTTAGTGGCTTCTCAGTGCATAGTGGGACACACCTTGACCCACCTTCTGTGCGAGAGGAGCCTGCCGGAAAAGAATAAAAGTTGGTCTCAACTTATTTTTTGCTCAATAAACAATTAAGAAACAAATTTCACTGAGTGTGATCTCGCGCCTTATAAAGAGTTAAAAGTATTTTTTCATACTGGGGCTCAGTGAAGTCCTTTGAAAGTTGCTAAATTCGGCCTTCAATCCTTTTAAAACACAATGTAGTCCACTTTTGCAAATAAAACATTAACCAGGCCTGAGCAAATGCTGTCAAAACTCTTTAACGTGATGGCTGGCTGGAGCAGGAACTTCAAGGCAGTGTTGCCATCTGTCCTGCGTTTTTGTGTCTTTCCTAGCTTACCAAGCATCTTCCCATGCTATGAATGTCATTTTTTTTTGGTATTGTAGAAGAATTATTTACTAATATGGCTTAAATAATTTTTCCCTTCAATGTTCGTTTAAACTAGCCACTCCACGCAGCTACCAATGCATTTTTTTTTTAATGCAAGTGGTGTAATCTCACATATGTTTCCAGGCTTCAAAAACAAATGCAGAAGGGCTGCAAGACCTCACACCACTGTCTTTCCAATGCAACACAATGTTGTCAGGCGTACATTGTTTTACATTTTGGTGGTGCTTGTTTTTCATCTGATTATCACGGTTTTAAATTTATCACTAGGCACAAGAAGCGCAAACTGTATCTGAGAATTCTTGAATGTTGTTGCCTATCCTATAGTTAAAGAGTGTTGTGCAATCAGATTGTGCACGCAATGCAAATAGCGTTGTACATTCTCAAATGTATACAAGCACCAGCGATTTCTCTGGAATGTATGGTGATAAGTGCATAAATAAATAGTGGACCGACTCGATGCTATCATTGGAATTCAACCATAGCTTGTATTTGTGGACACAAGTTTGCCCAATAAAGAGTTAATTACTAACTTGCACTTTTGGTATTGTTTGATTTGGTGAAGGTGCTGAGTCCCATGCCAAACACAAGCATTATGACAACTGTTGGCACCTGCTTAACTAACAAAATGATTTTTCTAGCTCAAGTCCTTTTAAAGCCAGGTTTTTCTTTTTGACTAAAGTTGACTATCACACGGCTAAAAAAACAAAACATCGCTCTCAGTGATGAGTAGTAATAACATAAAGCCAGAAGCGAAACAGGCAAGAGAAGTCTTCTAAGGATTCACTAGCAGAGGACTCTTAGAACAGAAAAGTGTGGAGAAAAACCACCTTACAACATCAATATAGTTAAACCTCAGTACACTGTAGTTATTCAAGATAAAGTTTTGTTATATACAACATTTGTCAGAAAAGCGAGCACCAAAATAAACACTGTTGACTGCTTCCAATAGACAGTTTTAGCCGAGCGTTGCTTACGCTCCGCTAACATTTCACGCACACCACTGGCTGCATGAACTGCGTTGATTTGGCTTGTTTGACAAGCGCGTCTTCCAGAGACGCCGGTCATGTGCGCTCAGCGTGGCTGACAAAGCAACCAGTAGACGCACCCTAACACTCCACTCAAATGGCTTTAAAGTGGACCGTGGGCAGCGTCCTTCGTTGCGCTGCCGATATGAGCGTTGCGCGCACGCGCATTAGCGTTCCGCTGAGCGGCTGTGCGCGAATCGGTAGGACACGACGGTCTGATTGGAGCGGACCGTGAACACTCTGCTAAAACTGTCTAATGTTGTCCAGTGTGTAGCCACATCCATTGAGAGTGCTGTCTCGTTTCACAGAGGACCAAGCTCTCCCTCAAGATGAGCTCCGATTGCTGTTTGCAGATTATGCAAGCACATAGGCACATATTTATGTGCACTGAATCATTCATGGCACAGAAGAGTACGTTTAAGCCATATTCTCGATAATATTTCACTCTCTTGCAGGCAACTTAACTATTTCAAGCCACATGCAAACAAAAATTCATGCCGCTACAGTAAACAGTGTGACCAGGACCAGAGTTTACATTTATTACACTAAGGTCCGAATGGAACTAGTTGGTGAGGCTACATCTTTTATGGGAACAGCACAAAAAAAAACAAAAAAAAACAGGACAAGCAAGTGTGCGAGTTTGTTTTCCACTCGCTTGTCCCATCTTTTGTGCTGTATGCTTTGATGATGTTATATTTACTTCATTGTACATGTATATTGAATAATTTATCATATTCATGCTTATTGTATCAAGACTTGAGAACTCATTTTATGTTCTGCGGCTTCAGGAACAGAGGTACTGACTCGCATTGAAAGTGAAGCAATGCCTTTACTTCTATGGCTACAAGCTTCACTCTAGCATGTTACAGAAAATGGTTGCCTGTTTGTGGGGAAACAGTCAACAAATTCCACAACAAACAAATGTGTGCCACTTCTGGCAATAAATTGACTCCAGCCTGCAAGAGCAGGCGCCATTCGTGAAGCGTGTTTCACAAGGTGCGATTTTAGACTGCTTTTTTCACAGCTACGATTTCCGCAAATGCAAACTTCACCAATTCCGTTTCACGTGCACCAATCGCAGCAGCTGCAATGTTCATATTTTCGAGCTTTGCGAGCACCTAGTGGTGGACCAAATTATTTTTGGCATCAGTCAGTTTCATGAAAACAAAGTGAAACAAGTTAGAAACTGCTCTCGTGAAACTTTTTTCGTGTTTGGGTTTGTTACTTTATCAAAACAAAAATTAAGCACGCAAGCCACAGTGACATGTCTGACAATCCACTTGTGATTGGTTCCCTGCTCTTGCCGCTCGTGTGTTTTCGCAGAGAAGATCAGCATGGCGAACATTAAAAAATAAAACGTATGAAGGGGCCTGATGGCCCACTTACCGCACCTGCGAATTCGCAAGCAATTTCGCACACCACGAAACAGGCTTAGCCCTGTTTTCTGTGCTATTAAAAGCCTCTGTGCAGACGCAACGAGCTAATAAATGCCACAAACAAGCACAATACAGCTCTATGAATTTATCTTATCTGATACTCAACTGATCATTTCAGAGTGCTCTGTTGGGGTTATTAAAGCCGTGCAAAACAGCTTTAAAGCTGTATTAAGAAAATAACAGGGTCAAATAATGTTAACTGGGCTTCATTATTGCCATCTGCACCCACTCGCAATGAAGCTTAGCTGCTGTCTTACATGATCTGTGAATTACTGCCAGACTACTCCATATCTACAGGTCGAATGTGCCATTAGCATGTTTGCACATAAGTAACAACTACGATGAGTTTAAAAAACGCTGAATCCTTCACTCCGACTACACGCATTTCAAAATGTTCTTTCAGAGAAGTTATCATAGACTGTGAGTCTTCAAATTCGACAAACAATGTACAGCATCCCTCGAATGATTCAGCTGAATGTTTGGGCCAACTCTAAGTACCCAAAACCTATGCAGCCATGACCATTGACACTAACACATCGAAAGTTCACTATCGCATGCAAACAAGCAGCTGTGCTAGCAGACAGCAGGAAGTCAGCTTAGCTGTGAAGCATAACAAAACCTATGCTTAGCGGCTGCGTACCCTGATGCCTGGCACAAGTACAAGCTTAAAACACAGTGGCTGATAGGAGCATGACGAAGAGCTCACTTCTGGGAAAGCCTACTGGATAGCACAAAAGTATCATCTTACAAGGCACTGTGCGCAGGTAGAGGTTGTCCCTGATGGTGTTCTGGAGATCATGGTCGATGGAACCTTTCTGGAAGCGGGTGTTCAGGTACTGCCTCAAGTCCTTGGTAAGGTGTCCTGCAAGATACGATCGCCAAGAACGTTTCGAGTGAGCTTGTGGCCGTACTACCATTAGTCCAGGAGGAAGCGAGTCACAGCACTGAATCCATCGGCGGGACCTTCTCAAGACCAACGTACGGGGATGTCCCGTGTTTAGACAGGCCGCACAACGCGCGTCGTCGGTTACGATCTGAACGTTTTTTTCAAACACAAGTCCGAGTACGAGACATCGAGCATACTCCCGACACGCTAGCGGCGACGGGCCTCTTCCTTCCGCAGCCCGTCGATCGGTCAAAGCGCGCGGACACGAGCGTGTGCCACATTCGTGAAGCGAAACGCTTGTGCGGGACAAAAACCAGATTTCGATACGGTCGCCACCGGAAACATTTCTTCCCCTCACATATCTCGGGGAAATAGAGGCTACACGGTCGCTTATCGTAGCTTCGTATTACTTTCTCGCGCACTTCCTCAAGCCGCGCCTACAAGCGGCTTCCGAACGCCGTACACTTCTCTGTTTGTTTACTGCTGCCGTTCTTTTTTAAACACTGGTTGACCTCCCGTGCGCCATTACAAGTGCCGCGACATCCAGGCGCACATACCAAGCAGAGTCAACCGCTTAGATCACCGCTCAAAGAAGGCGCGGAGAGGGTGTCGATTAAACGGTCAGCAAATTAAGGAATGTTAGATGGTTTAGCGAGTGAGCGAGCGAGCTGCCGACACCTTTTTCTTCTTTCCGCAACACTCACCTGCTCTGACGCATCGCACTGACACGGCACTGTCGTTTCGTGCGCTGTAGTTGAGTAGCGACAGCACGTCGTTTCTCGTGTAACCTGCCACACGATGTCCTTGGATCTCCAAGATCGTGTCGCCGTCTTCGATTCGGCCGCTCAGGAAATTCACTTTGTCGAAATTAACACAACTAAAGTAAGGCGAACTCGCCCCGGTCGGAGCCACCGTCGACGGTCAAGTTCAAATTTCCGTTGTCATCGGCGGTCAGCACCGCGTCGTAGATGGCCTGGCT
Source organism: Dermacentor silvarum (assembly GCF_013339745.2). Lineage (NCBI taxonomy): Eukaryota > Metazoa > Arthropoda > Arachnida > Ixodida > Ixodidae > Dermacentor > Dermacentor silvarum. The sequence goes on along the minus strand of NC_051161.1, from coordinate 50,489,457 downwards.
CCACGAGCTGTATTCCTTTCTGACTTGGTTCGGGCCTGTGTGTGACTTTGACTCCTGCTTGGACATCATTTCGACGGCGGTGACGGCGCGCACTCGTAGTATTTCTCCGGGGCACAACACAGCGAGGCGCTAGGCCTAATGTCGAAACGAGCACCGTCTCCGCGTCTCATGCTCTCCGGCGTGTACACACATCAAAACCAAGCACCGGTGCTGTCGCCGGACAACGCGCGGGTCGTTCGGCGATCTCGTCGAAAGTGATCTTCATCCAATTCCGAGTGGCACCGACCAAAACAGAAAGAATTCCATCACTCGGGTCTACATAAACAAACCGGACACTCAGATTTCCCCGTCCGGAAAAGCAGGCGCGCCGCTCCTGCGCATGCGCCGTAACGTTTTCCGTCCGTTCCGTCGTCGGCTCCCGTGCTCGGCGATGTGCGGCGGCGTGTGTAGTGGGGGCTTTATTTCGCACCGTTTCGTGTCGCGGCTACAGCGAAAGGAAAGAGGATGCGTCGGTCGACAATGACATCGTTTCTCCGGTCTGACATTTGAACGCGCCGCTTTCCCGCGGCGGCGAGACGCGTGCCACGTCGTAAAAGCACCGCCACCGACGGACGGTTGTCTCGAAGCTCGGCGTACTTACCACGCTTCGTCGCCGGTCAGCATGTGCCATTCGCGGTCCTTGACCTCATACCGCGTGCGAGATTTTTATAACCGCGTCGCATTTTCGCCCCGTCTCGATGTAGGCGGCCAAGGCGACGACAAAATGACTCTTGGGTCGCACGGTGAGGAAGAAAAAAATATACAGTAGGCGATTTGGCGGCGTCGCGCTCTACTTACGGCCGGCCAAGGCCCGCTTCCCTCATACCGCAAGCTACGTCAGCGCATTTATATAATGATGACGTAGCAAGTTTATGTAAGCAACTATATATACGTCCATTGCGCGTTTCTGTCAATGGGCGTTTACAGTACAGCGACTGCCACTGCAGATGAAACCATAATTCGTTAAAGGCGATATTCGCAGTAACGGGAACCCAGTGAGAAGTTCGCCCTCCTACTAGTTAAGGCATTACGAGTATAGCACCGTTTACAGGTTTCGTATTACATCTTTTTAATGGGAATACCCATCCTCTACTGTGCGTTGCCAATTTCCTTCGTGTCCTTACGTGGTCATACATGCAATGTGGCGTTAACTACGACACCAAAAGCGCGACCGAGCTGTACCCAGCCGCCAGGTCTGAGAACTTGACTCGATGCCAATGCCGTGCTGCCTGTTTTTTTATCGGCATTTCCGACACGCCCAGGTCGCGATCGGCAGCCAAGACCAACGAAGCGACAAACGGACGAGTCATTCGGTTCCCAGTTTGCTTGCCGTAAGCAGGAAGCTGTCGGAAGTCTACGACGCGTGACGAGACGTGCTGTCTGCTGACGAACCTTGATCGGGGCGGGCCCGGCATTCCGGTTGTTTACACGCACCCTAAATTTCCCCGGGATACGCACGCCCCCCCCCCCCCCCCTCCTCTCCAATGGCCCTGCTCTCAATCAATCTTCCTCGGGGAAACGAGCTACAACCAGAGAACACCTACAACTGCGTAGTTAAATGGGTACTAGGAGTGTGCGAATATTCGAAAATTTCGATTAACGAATCGAATAGTGTCCTGTTCGATTCGGTCTTAGTCACTATTCACGAATGCGAATATTTTTAAATACTTTTCGTATACTTCATAACGCCAACTGCGCCCAAGTAAACATAAAATTGGAGAAAAAGTACGGTAAGATTTCACACCCGCGGGCATAGTATAGACATCAAACATGAGAACCTGCGTAGTGGAACAGGCTACGTCAGTTAGGTAGCCATACTTTCCAGACTCTACAGCGATAATTCGCACTCTCCGAAGAGCCCTGTGCATGTGAAGAAACTACTTGTTTGCTCCTAATGCTCCATATGGAACTGTACTTTTAATGAACAACGCTTCGTGCTTTTGATAAACTTTTGTACTTTGTACTTATAATAAACAACGCTTCATAACGTACTATCTAATGACAGAAACTTGCTAACTTTAAGAATACTGGGGTGTGAGCATCGATTTACATTGATTGCGATAACGGCTATTCATTATTCGAAAACTACAGAAAAGTATTAGATTCGATTCACTTCTGGCACGATTCGATTCGATTCTATCTCAAAAATCACTATTCGCACACCGCTAATGGGTACTGAAGAGAAACGCAACACTAAAATGGTTTAGAGTGGCAAGACAGTCTTTTAATACACTATATATGCATTCATTTGACGGGAAACGGGTGCCTAACTTGCTAAGAAAATCCTGTACTGAATTTCGCGCCGCAGTCTATAAGCGTCGGTGCGTCATTGTGACGTCACTGATTTCGATGCATTCTTTCGTATTCGGGCCGTTTCGAGCGCACGAAAAGTTCTGAGTATACTCGCTGTGCTGAGTCTTTCGTCCTAGTGACAATAAGGGGACCGGCGTTTCATATTTGTATAGGCTCGTGTATGTACTTAATTCCAGGAGATGACTTGGGCTTACAAAGGAAAGCCGTCCTCTTTGTGGATTAACCACTGCGTCCCTGTAGGCCGCGCAATGACCCCCGAGGACGCTGGTGTGAGCTGTGCAAACCGGCTGGTTACGTGGTCGAAGATAGCCTTAATTTGTTTGCTGTAAAAGACCCTTTACGCAACTTCTATAGACTTGCCCACTGCAGAGCAGCAAGTCAGCGAAGTTGCGCCTGGTTTGAGGAAGAAGCGGTGAGCCACCTCGGTATATGTATGTACGTGCCCCACCATTCCTTGACGCAATCTTGCGCACCAAGTGTTGAGTTGTTGTCTAAGTTCTGCGGCCCTTCCGAACCCGTGAGTCATCGGATTCAGTCTGACAGATCCCCAGTCCACTGTTACCGTATCAGTGTTCAAGCACCCACGCTTGTTCAGTTTTCGGTGTAACCGTCTGGCCAATCCCGACTTGAGAGTCTACCTTAAACGCTACCATCCTTCCGCACTCGAGTTACAGTCTGCTAAAGATTTGGTCGAATTATCCGAAAGTTCGAATTAGCAAACGGCGGCAGAATGAACGTATTCAAATCTTTCTTTTTTTTTTTCTGAAAGGACTCTGTAACGTCTTTTTGTTTCATTCTCTTCTTCTCAACCAGTATATGAGGCGAAGAGTGCCGACATGTTTAAACGCTGCTTCAGCATGACACGACACGAAACAAGCGTGAACAAATATGGCTTAACGGGCGGAAGGAGTGTTGGCCCCAAGGAGGTCCCTAAACAATTATATTTAAATAAAACAGCTTCACACCTAGAGAAGCAGCAACACCATCGACTGAATTTCTTGTTTTCAGGATTTTAGCATGAATTAATGAGCCTGTTCAGTTGCTCATCAGACGGGGAGAGCATCATCAGACGGGGAGAGCATCATCAGAGCATCATCAGTTGCTCATCAGACGGGGAGTCGGTGGGGGTCGAACTAAATGAAGCGGCATGCTTTTGAGTTCAGACTAAAGAAGTTTTACAGCTGAGCTGTTAGAGCTTCGCTATTTTGATCCTTCCGTCGTCCGCAGCTTCGCCGAGCTGGGGGAGGGAGAGCTGAGAGAGAGTGAAAGCAGAGTGTAAAAATAGCATCGTGCAGCATAGTGGATGCGAGGTGGAGAGGAGGAGTGAGGCAGTTGGTAGTGGGACGCAGTTGAGCCGTGCACCCTCAAGGGCTGCAGAAGATAGCCTCAACCTTTCCCTTTCCCCACGAACCACTTACTACGCGTAGAGCCGCTGCCGACGCCAACCGCGTTTCCCCGCGTTCGCGTCGAAAGCGCCCGGTGTCCGTGACTGCAGCCGATGCCTCTGGCGGTGGCTCGGCAGGTTTTGACCAGAGAACTGGACACTTGTCGCTTCCGAAAGACTGAAGCGAGATATTGCTAATCTTAGCATTCTCAATCTGCACTGGCATGTCAAAAAAAAAAAAAAATTACGTCTGGCTCTGCTATCGCAAACACCAGAGACCAGCGGAGATGGGGGAAGCCCAGCAAAAGTTAGACTTAAATGTGTGGTTTGCCTCTACTTTACTAGGCCAGCGCGCTGACTAGGCTTTCCCCAGCTGCGCTGGTCTCTGGTGTTTGCAATAGCAGAACCACGCATTTTTTTTTTCCCTCAATAGCATTGTATGGATTTTGCCAGGGGCTTTCATAGTGCATTTGAATTAAGCGTGAAAATAGGCTGACGACGACGATGATGAATACACTAATCCAGCTTAGCGTTGTTCTTAAAGCCCATTCAAAGGTACACGAGGGGTAACACTAAATCAACTTACACCCGTGTCACACGGGCACACTTGAAAGGCCTTCCAGTCGACGGCCTTCGAAACGTCGCGCTGCTGGGTCACTCTAGCCTGCTACATATGGCACTTCTGAAAGGCCGTTGAGTGCTTCAGGCGTTTCTCGCAAAAATCGTGCGGCGCTGCGGATATTTATTTTCGTTTTCATGTCACCAAAAGTTACATAATATTAAATCCACTTAAAAGCACAATACTTTATTTTATTTTTGTTCAGTCATTGTAATAAATTGTTTATACATTGCTATACATATATTTAGTTTTTAAGTTGTTGCGCCGCTCTGTGCGGCTGTCGTAGCTCAAAGGCCATCGGGGTTTCGATAGAGTTGTAGACGGTTATAAGGTGACAAGGAAATTTATTTACCCGTAGGCACGCGTACAACTGTTGTATGAACGTATACAATGCAATATAACGTACCACACATGCAATACATCGTACTTCATATAAACAGAACAGATGAGCAAACAAAACAGTAAATTGCGTCTGCTTGACATTAGCTTTTTTAAGGTGCTCCCTTGGCTTTATAGACTATTGATGTTGTAAGGTGCTCCGTTGACTCGATAGACTATTGACTCGGCGGCCTTCGAAACCGCCCGCGTAGCAGCTCGACCTTTGAGTCAACGGACTATCGGTTGGAAGGCCTGTATCAATTTTCATTCACGTGACGGGAAAGGTGTTTTCTTTTTATCATTATCTTTTTTCTTCGTTATCAAGTCGAATAGCTTTCTTTGGCTCTTTTGCTTATTTTCGTGGTCGATGGCTGACGATCGGAGGTCGCTGCGGTTGCTGGCCGGAGGTTGGAACGAAGACGCCGACGCAAAGGACGCGCGCTCGCGTTGCGGTGTGCGTGAAGCCTTCAAACGTCCTTATTATATCAACTATATTTCGCATTCCGCCTAATTACATAATTAGTCTTAATTAATTGATCTTCTCATTGACACTTATCTACTAATAATATTAGAGAAGTTTATTAATTATTTAAGACTAATTATGTAATTCCTTTGCGCCGGGATATCCTAAAACTAAAAGTAGATTTCGAATGAAGAGATCAAGCTCTACAAGTGGTAGACTTTTCATTCGCCCAGCATCATTATTTAAAAAGAAATATTTCTGAGGAGCATCTCCCCTGATCTCTTCATTCGAAATCTACTTTTAGTTTTAGGATATCTCGATGCTTTCATGTCCTAAGTGCCATGCATAAGTGAGAATCAGTGCATGTTTGTGCAGCTGCTGGACTTAGCAGTTAGCATGATAGAGCAGTGCAAAATTATTTTTCTTATCCCTAACACTCCACTGAGTGCTAAATGTGATTCCCTTTACAGGCAACATATTAAGAGAATTTCGTATCTGGTGCTTCATATTCAGTGGCTGGTGCCCGAGTACATTAACAATTTTCATCCTTAAAAAATTAAGTGATTGCATTAAATCCTCGATAAGTGCATTCCACATATCCTAAAAATTACACCCATCAAATGTGGTCTTGATTGGACCACAATAAGTACATAAAATGTTGTGCACAAACGCCTTGTTTTGCTCAAAATATGAAGTTGAGAAAAGTGCGATTGAAAGTTATAAAAGTTGTTTACTTCTGTTAATTATTATTATTATTACTTCCCAGGGAGATTGTGATGCGGCAAAGCTAATCTTGGAGAGAAAAAGCTTAGGCCTACCACCTTGCACGAGCCCCATGGCGTGTGACACCGCGGTTTGACACATCGCGCGCTTGAAAATGTGTCATATCTGTGCCTTTTCTTGCCACCTCGAGTGCTTTAACCGAGTTTATTATACTTTTCTCGGCCATTTCCGGCTCTGATTTCTTCATATGTGAAATAGGAGATATCAATGTTGCTGAAACAACTAAATACACAAAACCTGTTTCTTTAATGAAAATTGCCGTTTTTTGACCCGCCTCTCCCCTTAAGGGTAAATAAATGATGATGAACTACATGCGCTAACTTTGCATGCGGAGGCGGGAGTCTCGACTCAAAGACGAATGCATCACGTGAGACTAGAAGCCGGGGAAAGCTGATAACAACTGTGCCGCATTCCCCCGGATGGCAAAAAAACTTTTGCCCTTTCCCAGCGTGTAATTCACGTCAAGGGGTGAGCGAGATTGTGGTTCTATTTATGTGTTTCTTCTGCTTTTAACGGCATTCTAGACTGCAGTCATTCTTGGAAGGCATGCAGGTAAGGTTCCCCAAAACCAGAAAACATTGGGAACCCCTGCCCTATACTATATACCCGCAGAGATAAAATTTGTCGTACTTTTGCTCCACTTTTATGTTTGATTGCTCATATACCTGAAGATTTTAAGTATTCGAAGAAATATTTATTTACGAATATATAGTGACGATTCGATTCGTTATTCGAAAGTTTCGAATATTCGCAAACCCATCCATACTAGAAGGCGAAAACGGAGGACTTACTTCCATTTTCATTTCTCGCCAAAACCCCCATCGTCTGTTCGCCAGCGTGACGTCATGAATGTCGCTACATACATACATACATACATACATACATACATACATACATACATACATACATACATACATACATACATACATACATACATACATACATACATACATACATACATACATACATACATACATACATACATACATACATACATACATACATACATACATATATACATACATTCGTATTTTCGAACGTGGCATAGTACAAATTCTCGGGACTAGATCAGTTCAGTCATTGGCGTCCTTTATTAAAATATCTATAGGCTATTATCTACCGATAAATGTTTCACTAGACCCAAGCAAACGCCATCAAAAATCCATGAAGTCTTGTTTGGTGCGGCAATTCCAAGGCGGCTTCGCCATCAGTTTTACAGCGAAGCTTTTAATGGTTAGGGTTCTGCGCATTTTTCTTCTGCGTCAACAAGTACTCAGGTTTCACGCGAACGCGCTGGGACCCGTTGTGCCCCCCCCCCCCCCCCCCTCCCATCCGCCTCCCCCTTCTGGCGACGCCACTGACTTCATGAAGTACCCTGCAGCTCTCATACGGCTCTCGTGACTTCACGAACTGGCAACATTACAAAAAAAAAAAAAAAAAAAAAAAAAAAAAGAAGAAGAAGAAAAGAAATGGAACAGCGGCTGGAAACGGGACAAAAAAAAGCTTTCTGGCACTGCTTTAAATTTCGAAACCATGTATAGCAACTAGCCAAACAGCAAGCTTTCCTGCTGTAGTACAATATATTTGTTAGTTATAAACCTTCATTTTTCAAGTGCATGTACAATTTTCCGAATAGCGACATGACTTTCTCTTCTTTCTTTCTTTCTTTCTTTCTCTTTTTGCTGCAGATTTCCGCATTTGTAAACTTGGTGTCACAGGTTTTAGAGCTTTTATTTCCTATATTTTGATATTTGTGAGTATATCTAAATATATATTTTCGAGATTCGATAGAGATTCGAGGACCTTAGCAACCGAAACATTTTAATGCAACAGCTGCATACCGCCAGGTCGCATATGCTTCACTTTGATAGACACTTTTCTCTCCTTTCTTTCCTGAGCAGATTCGTGCGTGTTTTAATATCGCGGGCGACACGCCTGATGGCTCACCATCGCCTTTTAGCCTCGGGAGTCAATCGATAGATGGCGGGACAAGCGCGAAAACCCCCTGAATGGAAAGCCAGGCAAGTATTTAAAGTTCAGCAACGTGCTGATGTGGGCTAATTGGTCGAGATTCATACTATTAACCGTGAAACACCATTCAAGAAAGTCATCCGTGTCTCGAACTGTCAATGGTATTAAGTACTCGAAATTTCCACACATCGGAATGGTAGAACATACCAGCTTCGTTGGCATGTGCGCCCAATTCCCATTCGAAATGAATGCTCATGTAATTATCATCAGCACCAAGTGAAACGTCGATAACTCGGTAAGCAATTCACGGAGTTAGCACAAGAACTGAAGTCTAGGTGAACATCACTTGCCGGACAAGGTAGGCAAGCCTTTCTGGGGCATTCAAAACTCGCGCACTAGGCTGCGTACGTTGTGATCAATCTGTCCTTCAACAGGGAGCGCCACAAGTCAAACCTTCAAGCGATCAATAAAAACAAGCAAGATGACTTCACGCAGCTACTGCGACGTGAAGCGCAAGTTTACGAAGTTCTTTCAAATTTATATTCCATTTATATGACAGAGAGCACGCTGCACCATCGTATTCCCTAATAAAATTATAAAGCCCAAATACAAGGCGGCGGTTGTGGTAATCAATGTGGCGGATCCATCAAGGCAAGTAGGAATAACGGGAGCTTATATATCTGTCTGTCCGCCTATCCATCCGTCTGCCTGTCAAGCAGGTCGTTCGCACGAGCTCTTCAGGCATAGTCGATTCTTGCGATATACTTGCGTTGCTTGTAAATAAGGTTAATTTCTCCGCACCCACGCGAGATTCCTTCATGAATTAAGTTAACTGCCGCTCCCTTGGCAGCGTAGCTGCATGTAGAAAAATATTATTTCGGGACGCAGCTTTCTGTCAAACGAGGACGCTGACCAAAGTAGAGCCCTCCGTTATATTGCATTATTATTTAGTTGGGGCAGCCGGTATACATTGCTAGTTCGACAAACAGCGGAGAGGACAGGCGCAGCGCCACAATAACTTATGTGGTGCTTTTTAGCTGCACCAAATTGTTGAAAATTCGCCCATGGCAAATAATGCTATTCCAACCATTGGACTAAAATACTCGTTGAAGCGGACATTACTTCCACGAGAAATCAAACGCGTAACATGACTAATTAGCAAAATTATATTGATTAACTTTTTGACTAAATAATTTACAGCACATATAATGTAATCGACGAATTAATAGTTAATTAGTGTAATTATGTTAATTATTCAATGTATCGTTTAGAGTGTGTGTTCCGACAAGTTATATATGATCTCTGCAAAATAATGATTGTCTATTCATATTTTATGTATACAGATTAGCTTTCTGCATATTGTAAATAAACTTCTTTTTTAAACAGTTCCAAGCTTTCTTCGTGTACCCTCCCAGACTTCCCGAACGTGGCGGCGACATCGCTGCCGCTGCAACCGTCGTCGTCGACGTGGGCTAGCGCAGAGAACACCTGTAACCGCAGAACATGCGCGATGAGCAAGTTTTGTGCCTTTTGGTCGATTTTGCCACGTGTATATTGTTTCGTGTTTTTTTAAATCTTTTCTTCCTTTTTTTTTTTTTTTTGCAGTCGACCGTCATTTTTCTCCGGATTGTCGCTGTCATGAAATTATCGCTCTACGCAAGAGGTACGCGCTTGTTGCAATGTTCATCACCGATTCCGCAACGATAAAAATCTAGCCTAATGGCGTATAGCGCGTGCTTGCGAGAGCAGGAGCTCGCGAGCCAATTTCCACGCAGGAATGGCACGTGAACAATAATAGTAAAAAGTTTATATCATCATCATCATCATCATCATCATCATCATCATCATCATCATCATCATCATCATCATCATCATCATCATCATCATCATTATCATCATCATCATCATCATCAAACCTTAACCTTGGTCGCTTGCGTCGTACTTATCTCGGTAGTCACCTGCCCATGCCACAACTCCCCTCGACGAACACTGGCTGCGTCCTGTGGTGATGTCACTGGTGAAGTAAGATGTTCTGGCGAAGTAAAATATGGATGTTGATGAATTCATCATCATCATCAGCAGTAGCATCATCATCACCACCCTATCTTTATGTCCATTGCAGGACGAAGGCCTCTTCCTGCGATCTCCAATTATACCCTGTCTTGCGCTATAGCTGTTTCCAAATTGCGCCTGCAAATTGTTGCTGCATCAATTACTGGATTTTGAAATGCTCTAACAATTAGTGCTCGAAAGCGTCACATGCGTGAGGCTGCTCTTTTTTCACCTGCTCGAGAGAAACAGTTTAGCTGGAAATTCGTTTGTAATTTTGCAAGATCGAAAATATCTGCTGACGTTTTTCTCTCTTTTCTTTTTCTTTTATGTTGATTGTACTTCGTTGTGTGTAACCTCAACAATACTATTGCCTTGACTGACGATAAATTTGTGCTGTAGACTTAAACGCCAAACAGTATTATTTATCGAATTGTTAAAATTGTAGGAAATGTCTACTTTTATATGCGCTGTACAGGTGCTGCTGTGCGGGGTTAGGGACTTCTGTCAGGCCTTCATTGCCTTTTGCCACTGCATCATCTTGAGATTTTATTTAATTATGGCAAATATATTCGAATAATTTTTGGTCCCCCTTATGGTTCACCGTGTGTGATTGATAATCACGTATATGGCTGATAAGTATATATATATATATATATATATATATATATATATATATTTGACCCTTTTCCCGGTGCTCCCGTGGGCGCTGCCATGTTTGATCACGTGGTGACGCATCCATTGCTTGCCTCAGCTGCCTCGGTTGCCTCCGCGTTTACAATGCAAGCGCGTGACGCCGGCGCGGCGCAACAAACTTCCGTTTCGACGCATATCGTAGACGGTGACCGTGACTGTGTGGACGACACGAAGCTTTGGCCACAGCTTTAGAGGACATGTAAGTGCTTTCATAGCTCATTACGCCTTGTCCAAACGGCGCGAGCAGCGTATACGGTGCTTGCGCTAAAAGTGAGGCTAGAAATGTATTCCAAGCTGTCCAAACTTCCCGCTTATGAATTAAATCAGGATCACTGTTCTCGTTCTTTATTTGGCAAACATTTTGAAGCAGCGGTTTGTCATGTTTCTGACTCAGTAATACTAAGTTCCTCGGTGAGGCTACTATCTGATTGTTTATTTTCAGCCTAATCGCGCTCGCGGGTGCGCTCTGCTGCGATCGATTTGTTCTTGCGGCGCACAAAACTTGGAATGTAAATGTTCTGTACTTTGTGGTAGCTTGTAGCAAAGACGTATTATCACTAGTCCGTCGCTTACTCTGTGGACCGTCACGAAACGTTCAGCTTCCAACATTCGTGTCTGTGTAGTCGCCGTCACTCACGCTTTCAGCACATTGATTCAAGTGTGCTCACATTCACTTATTATTGATACGTTGGCGATAGGGTGCGTGTAAGTTTGCGTGCGAGTAGGGGTAGATGTGTGTAAATAACTTGCGAAAAACTTACAATTCCCGTAAATGGCGTTACTTCCTTTTGTAACGAGCGCTACTCACTCTTAAGTGCCGACGTTGCGGTGTTGAAGTCCTTTCTTTGGAGGTTAGCTATACAGCGCTGGCGGATGAATTATCATTTTTTATCCCCAAGGAAAGCCGTGCATCGCGAAGGGCCGACAACACAGGCAGTCCTTATGTAGCAGCGGCGACACAGGTTGATTCCATTCCTTAATATGCGAATCACTATTTTTGCAGCTAACTACCGCACACGTCTTCCCTTTATTGTTACACATTTTGCAGCATGAATTGGGCACAGTGCATGAGCGAACACCCACTTGCATTTCCGACAGCTGATCGCATAGTAGCAGGACAGAAGCAGTAGTGGTTTCGTATTCGTGCGCATTCGCTGAGGCAACGTATGGCGCACCGCCGAAAGCGCCATCTCCTTGCTCTAGAGCAAACTGCTCCGCGAAAAGGGTCAATATATATATATATATATATACATACAGGGTGTTTCAGCGAACACTTTCAAATTTATTTAAGGTTGCCTGTGGCAGATAGCCCAATTCTAGTTAATGAGGTGGTCTACTCGAAGAGGCGGACATTACTTGCACAACAAATTGAACTGCATAATCGAATAATTAACAGAAATTCATCAATTAAGTTTTTAACTAATTGCCTGATGGCCCATATTGCAATTTACAAATTGTAGCCGTGGAGTTCGCAAGGCGGATTCACTTGGAACGAATTCTCGGGATGACACCAGTTTCGAGATATTAATTCCTGAACTTTGCGAAGAAATGCATTGGCGTTCCAGTTAGGTTTTAACAAAACGTCGCTCTATGCATTGAAGCACAAAATTAAGCGGAACGCCAATGCACTTCTTCGCAAAGTTCGGGAATTAATATCTCGAAACTGGTGTCATCCCGAGAATTCGTTCCAAGTGGATCCGCCTTGCGAACTCCACGGCTACAATTTGTAAATTGCAATATGGGCCATCAGGCAATGAGTTAAAAACTTAATTAATGAATTTCTGTTAATTATTCGATTATGCAGTTCAATTTCTTGTTCAAGTATATATATATATATATATACACACACACACCGGGTGTTCCAAATTAAGCTTTACGGAATTTTTCAAGATCGCCCGTGGCAAATGGCATAATTCTTAACGTTGAGCTGGGTTATATAAAGAGGCGGACATTAGTAGCACGAGAAATCGAAACACATATTTAAATAATTAACAAAATTTCGCTAATTAACTTCTGAGTTAAATAATTTACGACACATACTGCAATTTACGAATTGTAGCCGGTGAGTTCGCAAGACGCATCCACTTGAAATGAATTTCCAGGATGACACCAGTTCCGAGATATTATTTCCGAAAGTGTGGGATGAAATACACGGGCGTTCCAGTTAGTTTTGTGCTAAAATGTGCAAAACAGCATTTTGGTAAACAAGTAAGTGGAACTACAGTGCATTTTTACGGCAAGTTTGACGGCGCATATCTCCAAACAGGCGTCATTCTGGAAATTCATTCCAAGTGGATACGCCTGACAAGCTCGCCGGCTACAATTCGTAAATTGAAACATGCGTCGTGAAGTAATTAACTAAGAAAGTTAATTAGTCAATTATTGTTAATTAGTTGAATATGTGTTTCGATTTCTCATGCTACGAATGTCCGCCTCTTCGAATAACCCAGCTCAACGATAAGAATTATGCTACTTGCCACAGACGATTTTTAAACATTCCTTAAAGCTTAATTTTGAACACCCGGTATAGTGAGTGAGAGAGAGAGAGAGAGAGAGAGAGAGAGAGAGAGGAGAGAGATGGGGGTTGGATAGTTTACGGTTAGACCCCCCTCCCACTCAAGAAATAGTTGGTACGCCACTGCACGAAGGCGAACCCCGGTTTGGTCATATTCATAATATGCTCCACTGAAGCATATGGTACATAGACATAAACATCGCATGAGGTTACACGTTGAATAGATGACAACGTAGATATCGTACTCATCGCATTTACTGTTATAGCATTTAAGTAACCGCTTCACGAACGCTTCGCTTCATAGAGATTCCAACACGCATGCGCGTTAATAAGACCTGCGTAATTTTTTTTAACTTACCTTTCTCGCGGCTCTGTTTATTGTTTACAGGGGGCGAGGAGTTACGGAGTCGCCATCTGTCGGAAGCGCCTCGCTTGCGCAGTATGAGGGATAACGCGGCGTGCTCCTCATATATGTTTGGCTGTCGGCGCTCAATAAAAACACCACGCGGGAGCCCTCCTGGCCATTTCTGTAACTTCTCTCCAAACGAGGGAAGTTTCTTAGTGTCAAAATGATCATCTTGGGCAAACAGAAGGCACAGAATGGTTTGCAGACGCTATCTCTTCGCCGAGTACGTACAGAGAACGCCCATTGCGCGCGGTCGCCGTGATGGAGTCCCCCGAACCGGCTTCTTGCGTACGTGTCTTCTTGCATGGTAGGCAATCGCTGAGAGCAGACTATGTGAAATATGTTCTTATAGTGTGCTGTCTGTATAACCAAGGGGAGCATAACAGAATGAAGCCTCAATGCAGCGATCGCACGGGTTCTCAGCGACCGAGCGCGCGTCTGAATGCATGTCCGCGCACAATGTTTCGCTTTCGCTGCGAGCGCGTTTTCGCATCGTGCCAGGCCGCAGCATATGAAAATTTGGCAGTACACAAGCAACCATTGTTGCGTGGACGCTATCAGAGCTGATCAAAAATAATTTCGTTATAACTAGGCACTTCGACGCCGTACATACGGCGACTGGTGATGTGCCATCGCGACGATTCATTAATTTTGTTTCTTTTCTTCTAAATTCTTGGACGTTTCAATATCGTTGTTTCTCAAGTTGCGTCGCACCGTATGTTTATCGGTCTTCTCAGCGAGAAATTTCCCGCTACTTCTTTATCCAGTAGATTCATTGTTTGGTGCTAACACAAACATGAGTATATGCCACGCCTTTTTTGAATGTGCTTCTTGCCGTTCCCTTTCCATTCTGGTGATCTTGCCAGTATCTAGCATCAACAAGTTCATAGACCAAGTCTTCATGACATTAACCGGGCAGCGCGCGTGGGCGAGCTTCTCAGTGCGAGCTTTCTGCTACTCACCGAACATCGCAGCCCCGACACCGTAGCAGAAATTTTCCGCGCGGAAGTGCTTGCTAAACACCCGAGTTGTAGCCGAAGGCTGCTTGCCGGTTCTAAGTTTCGCAATCCAAGCTACACGCCGCTTCTTGGCTTGGGGGTACCTGCGTACGCGTACGCGTCCGGCACTGCGTAACCGAGCAGTACTCTACCATGTCGGACGCCTTCAAAGGCAGTTACTACGTATTATAGTGCTTTCAAGTGTTGTCAAGCACACACCCGGAGCGGGAAAACATCCCCTCTTAATCAGAACCGTAGCGCAGGTGGGACTAAACTTTCGGTTTCAGCTCGCTTCGGCGCTTCCGAAGCAGACGACGTGGCCGCTGTGTCCCCGTGATATCCCTCCTACCAAGTCACGCCGACGGTGGCGCCAGCTTTTCCAGTGGTGCAGCTCGCCCCCAATATGCCTTTAGCTCTATGCCTATACCAGGTGCCCTCCCACAAACTTTTTTTTTTAGCTACACGAATTACAAAATATAACCTGTAGCAGGTGGCACAGTTCTAACCAAGGTGAGGCAGACATTACGTCTGCGTTGACGTGTGTTGACTTGTGCAATCACGCACACAATAGGCACACTTTTAGTGAGCCAGAATCGTGGAGCAGCCGTGGCTTCAGCAATGTTCGCCCGGTCAACGGTGTGCAATTTGTTTATCGTTTCGAAAATATGGTACGTGCTTCAAGTTTTGTGCATAAAAAGAGTAAATGTACAGAAGCTGCACAGAGTTTTCGCAGTCTTTGTGTGAGGCTCCTACCTGGGAGCGAACAAGCCGGACCAATTCGTTTCGCTCTGTGAGAGAGGGAGGTCTGGGACTTGTGGGGATGCGCGACTCTCACGCGTACACTGATGTGGGTTTCCCCGCATGGCTCCCGTCTCCTGTAATCCGGCTTCTTCGCGTGGCTTTACGGTGGCGGCGTATTGCGAGAGATGGCGCTAGTGTTGCGCGGCTAACTCCACCTAACGGCGGGGTTACTTGGGCGCAAAAGGGAGAAGGCGAACTGTTCCTCTTGGACGTGGGATCGGTGAGCGATGCGGACGGTTCGCGCGTGCGCCGATCCACGCTTCGCGAGACCGTCTCGCGAGGCTGGGAGCAGGACACAGGAATGGACGAACACGGATCGTTCGAACCCGCCACCGTTCGCGTGACCGTTCACATAAACGACTAGGTGTCTACTGTCTAGCATGCGGGCGAACATATTCGCTCGCTATTCGGTCGCGGTGAGTCGGACTTCCTTGATTTCTGGCGCGCCCATGTGAATGTTCTATGGGTAGTAATTCGGCTAGCGTGTATTAGTCTATGAAAGGTACAATAAATAAAACACGTGTGTTGTGTTTTTTCCTTTTTATGACTACATTTGTTAAACAATTTTCATGACACAGATTTTAATTTTCTTTACGATACGTACTATTTCTTGTGTTCATCACTTGCGTTGTTTGATACTGTACTTTTGTATTTTACATGATGCCCCTCCTGCTCGAGCCAAATCATTGGCTTGCAGTATTTCAAAATAAAATGAATAAAAATAAAAATGCCCTTTTGATTGTTTGCACTACTGTGTTGACGTTCCTTTGTCCCAAGAGCACGTGTGAGACCCCACAAACTAGCCTATTTGTTCGTTCGACAGGTGCACGTGTCTAGGTTCATTTTTCTCCGCGATCAAAGGGATCCCTATTTTTGCAAGCTGTGGTACAAGTAAAGCTATGTGGAGTTCTACCTGATTTTGTTGTGTCGACAAGTGATGCAAGATTCCCAAGTGTTCGCGGTTTCTTACGTACGTGAGGTTGTTTCAGCATTCCAGCTTTCGAAAGCTCTTTTTTTCTTGGAGTGCTTGTTTGGAGTTAACAGAAGAAAGCTCTACAAAGGAGTATGTGATGTGATGCTACCAGTACCTTTGTACCGGTCCGTATACGGTGAAGGCCAAGGAGGTGATGTTTTGAATGAAAAGAGTAAAAGAAGACGCCAATTCGTTCCTCAACAAAAACTTTCTTTTTCCAGCTTCACAGCAATACGTTGTCAGTTAAGCCCTGGCTTAAAAAAAAAAAAAGCTTTTTCCGTGGTTTGTTGACTGCCTTTCGTGCAAAAAGCCTGAGACAATTGAACATATCTTCCTCGAATGCTGGGATGCCATATTCCTGTGGGATATCCTACAACGAAACTTAAAAAAAAAGGACCTCCCGTAGCCACATCGAGGCATCCGGTTTTTACCTGTCCCTAATTTTAGAAGCATACCCCTGGATATGATCATGGTACTGGGCCTGCACAGTCTATGGAAAGTGCTTATGGTTGTCCGGAATGCCGACATAGATGCTCGCCCTGCGAGGGGGTGCTTTCTTGAGAACATCTTATATGTTAGATATGCACTGAAAAATCAGTGACCCCCCGGAGTGGATCAGTACGATGGATGAACCTGCTAACTTGAGGCGTTTTTAATGAACGCTCCACCCAATGACGGTGGGTGTTTTCTTTAAACATTTCATGTACAGTGTTCTTTCTTGTTTTCCGCCAATCAGGCAATAAAGGAAAAAAAAAAAAAAGCTTTCGTGGCTTCAGGGAAGCGTGCTCGTCTCGCACCCGAGAGGCCCGGGTTCGATTCCCACCCCGATCGAAATGTATTAAGTGTTCTTTTCAAAGCCACTAATTTAATTTGTTTACAGAAACCTGCCTGAAAAATGTGACGTCAATCGAAGCATTTTTTTGCGGCGTCGGCCATTTTTAGTCACGGCGCAGTTTCGCCAAGGTCACCGTCAACATCGGCACCTAAGGCTTTCGCCTCAGTAAAGAAGCTTATTCGGTGGTGTCATTTATCCTACTGTTCCGAAAGAATCAGGGAAGACAATGAAGGATTTATAAATGTTTTACGCCTCGGTAGGCTGCAGCTCGATCACTTCCTAAAGCTTTAACCCACGTTGTTGCTCAAGTGCGCTCTATGCAATTTTGTCTAAATTTTGCTTTAGTCTAAAGAAAGGGAATAACTTTATTAAAAATTACGAGTAATTTCCTCTTGGCCATACATTTTCTATTCTGTACTTTTGCTAAAAGGAAAAACAATTGAGCGGAAACCATCGGAGAATGCTTACGAAAGTCGAACGGTAGCTCCCCGATAAATAAGACCCTTTTATCTGCGCTGTGGAAGCACTGCATACCTGATCCTAGGAAACTTCCGTTCATGCATCTTATTGCGATAGCAATTATATGGACACTCCAAAGCAGATTTCTGCCGTCGCCGTCGCCGTGAGGTTCCGTATGACGTCAATGGAGATGAAATCGTCGCCGCGCGTGGCCACCACCGTGGTCACCACATTCTAATGTGTGTGTTGTTCTGAAGATCACTCTACCCACGTCCTCGAAGTGGCAGGACTTTTCTAAGCACTCCCCCGCCCTCTCTACCTCTATCATGTGACGGGCTTCCCACACTTCCCACATATACATTTTTCCATAATTCTGACACTCCCAAATTCTAACGCATTAAAATCAAGAGACAAGACATGGACAGAGTGACAGCACTCTGTCCTGTCTCTTCTAGGATTTTGCCTACGTTTATGTATACGTGCTGTAACACTGTTACGAAGAATCCGTCACCAACTAGCACGGCAGCAAACACTGTTGCTTTGAAATATGCCACTACACAGGGACATGTCGGAGTGCACTGGAGAGCTATAGTATTCAGTCTCGCCATGCGACGAGACGAGAGACGCACCCTATTCTTTTTTCCTGCATATCTACCATCAGATATGCTGTGACCAGCCTCGCCCGCGCTGCAAAGTGTTTTTAACAGCGGAGCTGTTTAAGCCGGAGGTTGGCCCGTATAGCGTAGACCAGAAACTGCGCCTGGCGATGACGTCACCGCGCGTTGCCTAGCAACCACTTGTCACAGCTGCGCCTCGCTTCGCCGCCGCTCCGCACCGTAGTGCGGCGCCGAGCTGCTCCGTCAAGCCATGACGTCACTTCGCGTCGCCTAGCAACCACATGTGCCTCGCTTCGCCTAGACATGTCAACGCTTCGCAAGGCCGCGTCTTCAAGCGCGTCGTGCGGTCAAGCGAGAATCTGCGCGTCGGTGGCGAGCCAATCCGGATTACTGTGCCGAAGCTGCTGCCGAGAAGAGGCGTCGTCGAGTTGGAGATCACGAGTTTCGAGATCGAGAACGCGAAAGTCTGCGTTTGAGTATCCAGCGTCGTGCACTGCATAGTTGGGACACCCTGTATGTAAGCGCGTTGCGTCACGAGGCATGCGCGCGCCCGTTTCCGTCTGTAGACTTACAAGGGATTTCTGTACACCGCTTCCTTTTTGAAGTTGTTCGCATTCATATGCCTCCCATTTCTTGAATACGTCTCAGTGGTGTGGAATGACGTGAGCCATTCAAATGGCGTACAAAGTGAGCGTGTACAAAAAAGTTGTCGCAGTTTCACCTGAAAGGCGAAGCATCAATTGCGATAGCAAATTTGTAGAGAGCTATACGGAGTAATGATATTAGCTTTATCAGCTGTATAAACTTGGACATGCAGCAGCACCGGCAACACGCAGAACTGTTGTCGACGCCGTCGGCGTTTTGCCCGCGTTCGCTCAAAATGCGTGCGGCGTTGGTGACTGTTGCCGGAGCCTCTGATATAAATAGGCACTTGGTGCCGCAGCTAAACGTCGCCTCCCTTCCCTCCCCCCCCCCCCCCCCCCACGGCCTCTCGCGCGTCGGAGGAAGGCGCGTTTGCTCTATACATATATGGTGATTGTAAAGGAAGAAAGAGACGCCTACTTCTGCAGCCCTTAAGGGAGCACGGCGCAGAAACCGCGTTTGTTCTCCGCCGTGCGTTCACTCCCCGTGAAAGCGCGCGTCCCTCGCGCCCTTTCACTCGCACATACAGCGTTCGGCGCGCGGCGACGATTTCATCTCCATTGACGTCATACGGAACCTCACGGCGACGGCGACGGCAGAAATCTGCTTTTGAGTGTCCATATAATTGCTATCGCAATGATGATGATGATAAAAATGTATTTATTGTAGGATGGCTCGAAGGCCTATTATGTGGAATAGGAAGGGGAGAGGGAAGGAGAAATTAGAGCCGTCCTAGAAGCTGCGTGTCCTTGGCGAAACCCAAGAGCGAGTCCAGAATGGCCCTGTCGGAATCCGCCAAACCAGTTGCCGGCCTAATCCACTCCTCGTAGGACGACACTTGCACCGCCCTCAGGTGGTGGTCCCGCTGCTTAGCGTAGCGCTGGCACTCCCAAAACAGATGTGCTGCGGATGGTTGCGTGGCCACGCCGCAGTCACCACCAAAATTATCACTGACTCCAAATCTGCTATTGTCAACTATGCCAACGGCTACATATCCCGCACCGCTGCTCGCTTACTACGCTTCTGGCAGCCCCGGCACCCCATAACCCTCATCTGGACGCCAGCACATGCCGGCCTCCCTGGCAATGAGGAGGCTCATTCCCTAGCCCGAGGTCTTACATTCCGGGCAGGAGGAGTCGAGCCCCCTCTACGGGCCAGGGAGCGCCTGCTTTCTTTCAGTGATATCCTTTCGTACTACCGGGACGAACGAAGGGAATACACACCCCCAGCCCCATCCCTCACCATAGCGCAGGCCGCACACTGGCGTCGACTACAAACTCGGACTGCCCCATACCCCTTGCTGCTACATGCACGATACCCAGACCAATTCCCCTCCTCATGCAAACTTTGCAGTAAACCAGGAGACTTCCTACACACCCTCCTCACATGCCCCACCTTCCCTCATCCCCCATCACAGACCGTGGCGGAGTCTTACTGGGAGACTCTTTTGACCTGCACTTCCCCTCAAGACCAGTGCTGGATCATCTCCAGTGCTATGAGAAGGATTGCGCTCCAAGGGCTCTCCTTCGCTTTGTAAGGGTGCGTCCTCACAGTAAGGGAGCACCCAAGTGCCATGTAGGGGTCTTCGCCCCCACCATCAATGGCAATAAAAGTTTCTACCACCACCACCACCACCACCACCACCACCGCAGTCAGGACACCTGTGCGGCTCCTGGGGTGCTTCTTCGTCCTCAGAGGCTGTCGAGGGGCCAGGTTCCTGCGACGGAAGGGGGTCAGGAGAAGGGAAAGGAGGACGTCTCTCCCTGCGTGGCCGGTACTGCCGCCACCGCTCCAGCACGTCCGGTGTGAGGGCGAAGCCGGAACGGAGTTTTTAGTGGGGCAGCAGCACCTGCCCCAATAAAAAAAAAAAAAAAAAAAAAAAAGGTTAATGAGCATATATAAAGATCGTTTTCTGACCTCGCGTACCAACAACTTTTCAAGTTTGAATAACTATCCAACACCGTCACTTAGCTGCAGTGGTAGTCGTATACCGACGTCCTCTTTCTACACAAGGTCATTCATGGAATTATTGTATACGGGGTGATCATTTCTAAGTTTTACAGAATTTTTAAATATTACCTGTGGCAGGTAGCATAATTTTTGTCCTTGAGATGGATTATGCGAAAAGGCGGACATTACTACCACTAGAAACCGAAAACATATTCATATAGTTCACAAAAATGAATTAACTTCTTAATTAATCACTTGACGGCACATTATTGCAATTTTTGAATTGTAGCTGGTGAGTTTGAAAGACGTATCCACTTGAATCTCCAGGATGACACCAGTTTCGAGATATTATTTCCCGAAGTGTGGGACGAAATACATCGGCGTTCCAGTTAATTTTGTGCCTCAATGTATAAAACAGCATTTTGGTAAGAAAGTAAGTGGAACAACAGTGCATTTTTGCGGCGAGTTTGATGGCGCATATCGCCAAAATGGTGCCATTCTGGAAATTAATTCCAAGTGAGTAGGCCTAGCGAGCTCACCGGCTAGGGTGCGCGCAAATTGCGATATATGCCATAAAGTAATTAATTAGGAAGTTAATTTGTGAATTTTTATTAATTAGTTTAATATGTGTTTCGATTTCTCGTGCAAGTAGTGTCCACCTCTCAGAATAACCCTGCTCGAGCACTAGAAATAGGTTATCTGCAACAGGCGATTTTTAATTATTCCGGAGAACTTAAATATGATCACCCCGTATGTTCGAATCTACTAGCCTCTGTTTAACTGCGGGTTGCGCAGAAGACCAGGGAACATGGATCCTTCCACGTTCCTGCCTCTTTCAACAGACATTCGCCTCTCCACAGAATACAAAATCTGCATAACTGTCATTTTCTCCATCTTTATAATGTTCAAAACGTGCTGTCTTAATTCTGTCTGTTCGGAGCTTCGCACTTTCTCTTAAACTTTCTTTCACTGATGAAATAATATACGCCCTTAAACGTGCATTAGGATGCAAATCTGTTCATAATTCAGAACCTCACACCCGAAAACGTCGCGCGGATGCAAGTTTTAAACACATTTACACTCTTATTCGTTTTAAGGGTGTAAGTTATATTACTCCTCTCCTGTCTTCACGTAGTTTCTTGCTCCTTCCGTATGTGTACTCCGTCCCGCAACTGTGTGTTATTGCGGTTTTGTTGCTTATTGCGTACTTGTTTATGCAGTCGTTCTTTTGTTTTTGTTCTTCATCAAATTTTTGTATCCCATAACTTTTCTTGTAGATTTACATTTTTACTTTTTTACATCTGTGTACTAGCACTCAGGACTTCAGTCTTGTTTCTGAGCAGATAAATAAATGATTGATTAATTGATTGGTTATGTAAACATATACAAACACCACAAAAAGAAAGAAAGAAAAGAGGGGCTAGCAGGTATAGGGTGTTGTATTGTATGCTTGATACATTATAGTCATTGTATACCACAAGCACCTTATTTTGCACATACCTGATACCGATAACTTTTATTTCTTTTCGCGTACTATAATATAACCGCCTGAGAGGACACTATTCAACACACAACCCCGTAGCACCTTCCTACATTCCTTATGTATTTATTTATGCGCATGTATCTTCTGTATTTCGAATGCCAATTGCTCCTTTCTAATGTATTGTTGATTGCATTTTTCTATATATATTAGTTCTTTAATTGTATTCATTACTGTAACATCTTTTTACTGCATCTTTTTTATGTTCTTTGTGTATCTTTTCATATTTGTTTATCTTCATTATTGTTGTGGCTAATAGCACGATGCTAATGTATCGATAATTGTATTAAACATTTATTTTTGCTATGGACGTATCCGTCCATACTTTGCATTGTTTATTGTAATATATTTACTAAGACGTGCCCATCCTGCTTGGACCCTGTTGAGGTCTGCAATATGTACTAAACATATTTT
Source organism: Dermacentor silvarum (assembly GCF_013339745.2). Taxonomy (NCBI): domain Eukaryota; kingdom Metazoa; phylum Arthropoda; class Arachnida; order Ixodida; family Ixodidae; genus Dermacentor; species Dermacentor silvarum. The sequence goes on along the minus strand of NC_051161.1, from coordinate 50,466,612 downwards.
TTAAAAATATGAATTTATGAACCATGTCACGAGGTCATGATCGCAGAGTCCGTGGCGTCCAGTTACGAAGTCGGTGCATGAAATCTTGCTCGTCTTCCAGTTGATGCTGGCGGAGACCTGCGCACTTGAAAAGCGGCGCACGCTGCGGCGTGCAGTGTGAGCTAGCTACGTAGATGAACGAGCCAGCACGAAGTTTAGAGCATTGCGGAAGAGACTGGACGACCTTTGATGGAATAAAATGTCCAGAGCACCATCAAAGTAGTTCTTCAACCCAAAGTAATCAACATAAATAAAAGAGATTGAGGAAGTCTTACCTTCACCTAGGTGCTCTGAGTATGGTTTGTTGTGGGTTATGTGAATTTCAGATCAGACTTCTTCAACTGTAAGTAATTACCATAGATTACAAGGCTGAAGAAGTCTTCACTTTCGGGCTGTGAGTGTAGTTTGTTATAGATCATACAAAAAGTTCAGATCAAAGACTTCTCAAGTGAAACTATAATCACCATTAATAAACAAGAACGAAGAAGTCTTATAGTCTTACGCTCACTCCGGTGCTGTGATAGTGCTATGTCATGGATCATACGAATTTCGGATAATGAAAATATTGTCTAGAGATCCCCGATAAATCTGTATTATTGAGATTATGTGAGGGTATACTTTCGTGATGTTTACACCACAAGATACATGCGTAGCCAACGTTCTTAGATCTAAGAACGCCGTGAATCTGAGAACGTCGTGCTGAACATAGCCTCTTCGCGGCCACTTGTTCTTGTATTTCATTCGCAACGTTCGCTACCGACTGTTTTTCTTCTTTTTTTCACTAAAACATCCCTGGGAATACTTCCTTCTATCGGTGCGTGGCCGCGTCCGCCTAAACCCCGAAAAGGAAGACCGCTTTTGAAGCACGCAACAGGGTGCGGCCAGCAGCCCACGCTCCAAGCAGACGACACGCGTCTGTCCAGTTTTGCAGACGACAGGCGCGCGCCGCGCCGTTCTTTTGCAGCTCTAGCACAAAACCATGGCGGCTTTGCGAAACCTCTGCCTTCCTGCTTGTCCATCGATCAAGAAAAGCGAGGCCCATTATGGCTACCTACCTGCCCGCCCCTGCATGTCCGAGCGGCGTTCCCATCAGAACCTCTCTGAACTGGCTTGGCTCCTAGCTAGCCCCACTAGACGTGTACCGTATACGTCCTGCTTCCGTTCTTTGAGCTTCGCCTAAACGGCCGGGAACCTCCTGCGCTCCAGAGCAGCATGCGTGCTTAGAAATCGCGGTTGCTCGAGCTGCATTTTGCGGGACTGCGAGCTTGTCAGTTGCATTCAGGAGAAACGTCATGAATTCGAAGCTCCTGCATACTCATTTCGCTGGCGAAGAGGCCAGTTTCACTCGTTCCGTGCTCCGTTCTGCTTTTCGTTTCTTCTTCCGTATGTCTAGCTGGCACGTGCGACCGGAGAAGAGCGTATTTTTTGCGCTTCCGCCCATTGTTTGGTAACAGGCTTAGAATACGCGTCGTTTGCGGTACATTTAAGAACCATTTTCGGACTCCACCTTCGTAGTGCAGTCATATATGTACGGCTCTTAGTTTTTTTAACAGTTGCACTCTCCTATACTTCTTTTGATAATGATGATGATGAGGTGGTATGATGAGAAATGATAAAGGAAAGATGACGAAAAGGTATTGATGCGTGGTCGAATAGCGGAGGGCTAAGCAACGCAACTTCCAGAACAACACTGGGTCTTGCATAACGCTATCACATTAGAAGTAAAACCGGCGTTTCGTGCTCAGTGCGCTCACGTACGTATCATGGGAAGCGAAAAGCTTAAGACTATCACGTTGCGGGGTATGAGCCGGATTCCTAGGACAATCAGCAATTCCGTGCGACAAAAATAAAAAGAAATAAAAACAAAACTCAAACATTTATGGCGGAACATTTCTCTGCAGACAAGGTCAACACACGTAGCCTAGTTTTCAGTAGTCATATATTCGGTTGAGATGAGCATTCGAAACGTCGGACATGGAAGAAGAGCAGAAGCGTTAGTCGTCTGCTCTTTCTTCCTTTATTTACTATACCTATTTGTTTACAAACATGCAAATTTTGTCTATGTTAAGCAAGCAGAAATGGGAACTTGTAGGCATCTTTAGAACCTGGAATCCCAAAGTCCCAAACACTATTCAGGAACAAACAAAGGAAAAAAAGAGAGAGAGAGAGAGAGAGAGAGAGAGAGAGAGAAGAAGAAGGAGCATAGACAATTAACATAAAAACGAATACTATAGCCGTAAGCACAAAAGTAGTGTCACCACAGCCACCACCACCAGAACAACGGTCTCTAGTTATTTGGTACAATAACCGTATCACATTACGAAAATCCCACACGACTCTTCTCAAATATAAGCGACACCCAAACTAACAAGTGCGCCTTAGGAGGCAAACTGCAACGTTCAACTTGTCTGCACGGTGTAAATAAGCCGGCTATCGTTCTCAAGAACGCCGTCGCCATCGAAGAGTTAGTCATCCCATCATTAGTCATCCGTTTCCCCCCTTCAATTATACCTTCGCGATTTGAAAGCACGCACCTGCGATCGCGCGAAGGACCCCCTCGATCCTTCGCTATAAATACGGGAAGACGCTATTCTCGTATATATACGAATGGTAATCAGACCTCGACCTCACGCGCCGCAAGACGCGAGGACAACGGACGACGCGGCGCGGGGAATCGCCGAAGAAAGCGAAAGTTGCATCACGCGCTGCTGCGGAGACGAGCGAAGGACGTTGCCGACGCGTACACACAACACCGTATATGTACGGCAGGCTACACGCACAACCGCCTCAATGACGGCCGCCGGCCCTTACTACAGAGAAAGCACAAAGCCTCTCATTAACGTGGGCAGTATATTATATGTACGAGACTCCCCTCTCCCCCCTCTCTTCCCTTCCATTCTTGGGGCGAAAGACAAGGGCGCGAGGCGATGATGAGTCGGGACATCACGCTATACGCAGGCAACGCCGCTTCCGCCGCATTCGTGTATACAATGCGTTTGCCGCATAATACATCTGTCCAATGCGTTTGGTTCCGCCAGAACTCGAGGACGACAACGCGCGCGCGTCGTCTTCAGCTGTGGGGTGTTATTCGGCAGCGTGCATATACGCAATCCTCTTTATAGCTGTATATCGCGTCTCCATCGTGGCGCGGCGAGCGTATTCGCTAATCTACGCTGCGGCACAAGAAGAGATAGATGTTTACTGAAGAAATAAAGAGAAAAATAAAATAGAAAAGAAAGAGATAGAGAACAGGAGAAGAAATGCAACACCTTATGAGGATGCCGGTAGGGCTCCTAAATTCAGTATATTGTATTGCTCGTCAGTAGGTCAAGAGTCGACATGCTTGGCGTAGGCAGCACGCAACATGGTGTAAGCCGACTGCCGCACGTTTAATAAAGTAACTCGTAAAACGCTGTCTTTCCTTTCCTTGCTCCGGATTTCAGCACGTTATTCCAATTGCCGTATCTCGGGGTGTATAATATATATTTTAAATAAATAACAATAATAGTAATACATATTTAATAATAATAATAATAATAATAATAATAATAATAATAATAATAATAATAATAATAATAATAATAATAATAATAATAATAATAATAATGTATATTTTCGAGGTGTACGCGTCTTTCCTGGTCCCGCAAGACCAATAAACTAAGCGTTTTCAGTTCAATTTGTGCAATTTTGTGTACACAATTCAAACCTGGACATCAACTTAAACCAAGTCAGCCCTCGTGCCCTGTGATTTGTCGTATTTTTTTTTTTTACAAATTTTCTTCTTCCTATCCTGTCTTCCGTTTACCGCTGTTATGTCTTAAAACCTGTCTTTATTGCACCATACACGGATTTCTAAATATTTTTAAAAAAATATTGAGTGGCTCCAAGTTTGCCCCTTGTATTTGCCCCACAGGTTCACACTGTATCCGCGCTTCTACGGTATACACTGTTGTGTATGTGCTTACGAACTCGTCATCGTCACTCGCATCTATAGGAAGCCGCTCTGTTCTGACGTCACTGCCCGGGAGCTCAGGAGCGGAGAATTATGTTCCTCTGCGTGCGGTTCGCCAAGACGACGCGTATATATAAAGCCTCTCTCTGTCGCGGCCAAGAGGAAAGAATTATACAGAATGCGGCGAAAGGTCGCGCATCCAGCAGTCTTCGTCGCTTCTCTCGCGACGAGGGAGGTCAAGGAACTTGAACGCCACAAGAGTGTATGGTGTATTATACACTTGCGCAAAGGAAGCGCCGACGAGGGGAGGCTGTTGTTGCAGTAGTCGAGTAATTTGGATGCGGCGTACGTAACCTGTCCGATCGCAATCGCGGCTGTCTTACTACCGCCGCGCGTTACGCGCACAAGCTCGTGTCCCGTATATATAAGCCGTAGATCATATATATATATATATATATATATATATATATATATATATATATATATATATATATATATATACTTTTGGAGGAAGTCAGCGATAACACGTAGCACGTGGCACGTGCAGGAGCTGCCGCAATCAGAGGGTCTGCCCCCCCCCCCCCCCAAAAAAAAAAAAAAAAAAAAAAAAAAAGAAGAAGAAGACTCGCCATTTCGACTCTGCGAAAGTGAATGTCCAGCGAAGCTGTCGAAAACAGGCACTACAACTGCTGAGGGGTGATGGGCGGGGGGTTATTGCTTATAAATGCGAAATCATTATATGGCCCTTGAAGCGGAAAATCAGCCGTTAACATCCCATGGTACGAAAACTCATCTGACCAAGTGGTGACGTCACGTTTCACGTGACGACGAAACGCGATTACGTCATCGCGTCAAAACGTCGCGTGATGGCGTGATCACACCGAAGGTCGCGTGGTGACATCCCGTCAAACGTTACGTTACGTGATAACGGCATCGACGCGTGAGGACGTCGTCGTGAAGCGATGATGTCAGCTGATGTCACGTGATGCTTCTTGGAGAAGCAGCACACTGTGCGCTTGCCGATTTTTCGCATCCCGACCAACTATAGGCTAACAGCTTCGCTGTAAAAGTTGAGGATAACGAATTAACGCGATGGACGCCAGAATTGTAAGCATACCCTCCACACACAATCTGTATTTTTCAGAAAATGTGAAGAAGTAAAGAAAATAAAGATGTACATTTTCGTATTTAAACGCGCTACGATTCTATGCTTTCTTCGTTGGATAACATAGCGATGAACGGTGAGCTTAAGTTATCCTATAGCGTGGTGTGCTCAAATTCAGTTCTCACTAGCCTAAGTAAGAGGAAGATGGGCTTGCAGTGAAGCTCTTATTGTACTTAAGGTAGATGGAGAGAGAGAGAAATAGAGTTTAATGGAAACAGAAGATGTCAGTCCTGTCATATGTGGGGCTTGCTACTTCAGATGAGATGTTTGAAATGACACGAAGAGGAAAAGAATACACGAGGCGGAGAAGACTTAAAGAATCAAAACTTGCGAATAAATAACCAAATCAAGCCCACACGACTAACGAAATATCAAAGAATGTCCATAAGGGCTGACTGGTTTCAGCGCTGCACCAGCCATTTTTGCTTCTATATGTGTGTACCATACGTGCACTGGAATAACGGACGATGGGCTGCATACGCGCACATTCGCTTCCTTGCTTCACTCAGGAGCCTACAACAGCCTTTCTTTCGACACCTGCGGTTAGTTGACATAGGCGGTACGCACCAGTAGCGGGTCCTTGCGTTAACACGTAATAATACGAGTAATACCGGTGTCACACGTACACTTCCGATCGCGATCGGGGCCGATATGAATCGGATTTCTTGATCACGATCGACAATAATGGTCGCTGCAATCCGGTCCAACAATCCGGATTGAGTTATTATCGTCTGCTGAACGTCGGAAACTCTCAGAGCTGTACAATGCCTTGGATACAAATTCAGATTTGCAAAATATGGTTAAATTTGTACAATATTTCAACTTTACAGCTTACTATTGCTTATAAGAAGGTTTTTAATTATTCTTTTTTTTTTAGATGCCTTCGCTTTTTGTCTTCAGCGTTTTCAGAATACTGCGCTAGTGGGCGCAAACGTCAGCCTGCGATCGCGATCAAGAGGCCTGATCGCGATTCACGGATCGTGATTGTCCGGACCCGGTTCCCACAAGATCGCGATCGCGAATGACCGTGTAGCAGCACTCGATCCGTATCAAGCTCAATCCGGATCGGCCCCGATCGCGATCAAAAGTGTACGTGTGACACCGGTATTAGATATAGGAGAAGGAGGTGCGATGGACCGGGAGAATCGAACATCAAACAGCACGTGTACGGAAGCATATGGGCACACAGCCAGCCAGCGAGCGTGCCAGTGAGGAAAACAAAGAGGCCTTAAAGGTCAAGGTGGCACATGGTCAGGATGTGAGCACGCGATGAACCATACACTTATGGGATAGGCCCAATCTGGACACAATAGGGCCCTTCCGTTTCCGTCGCGGCTTGCCGGAAGTGATGAGTTAATGCGTTCCCCAAGGCCCTAGTGGCAGTGTCCTTCCGAAACGTGTAGTACACGCGTTCGCACGAGAGGAGTATGCGATTGGCTGAAATAAGTGCCGTGTAATGACTAGAGAAACTATTTATCCCTTTAAGGACGATACATATATACACAAACACACAAAGAAAATGTCTATTTCCCATCTAAATTTATTTATTCAAGTACCCTAAAAGCCCTAAAGGCATTACACAAGGGAGACACAACCGTGAATAAAACAGAGAAGCGCAACTTCTTAACATACACAACTAAGCATAAAGTCAAACTAAATAAATACAGCAAAGATTGAGTTGCAACAAAACTAATGTGACATATGATTAATAAATATGCAATTATTAATTATAACAGCAATTGGAAGCACTTCAGACATGATTTGCAAACGCGTCTTAATCAGAAATACCTGCGATGCCGCCACCAAAAAATACTACAAAAAAAGAAAAAAAGGGAAAAAAAAGGAAAAGTGCCAAGTACACCGAGAATAAACACAATGAACACAAAGAAAAAAATATCTAGCTCTGCCCTAGGGCAGGCCTTCTCAGGACCTATTTAATAAAGTTCTTTGTCTGTCTGTCTATCTGGCGGTAACTTTTTCAGTAGTAGGGAGGGGCTACACGAGAAAACTGGAGGTGGGCTTCACCCCAAGCCACCTATGGCTTCGTTTGCAACTTACAGTGACAGTCTTCGTCATATGTGAGCCATAGGTCCGAATTGCAATCGCTTTATATCACATGTGCATTACCACTGCAGCCTGAGACCTTGCATCTGTCTATATCCTCTGACTGTGCAGATGTAGATGCAGATGTAAAGCCTAGTGTTAGTGGTACAACTCCACTACGGGGGATTGGCAAAGAGACGGGTAGTTCAATATAAAGTATGAAAAAAAATGACGTGTAAAAGAATCTAAACAACATTTGTGAATAGGTAGCTTAGTATCAAGATATAGATTGTAGCTAATGATTTCAATAAAATGAAGGCATAAATGTGCCAAGCTTTTCCCTCGTCCTGCGTTCCCGCTGTAAACAATGAAATGACGCTCACTGCCTGTCATTTAGTGTTGACCGAATATATTAGGCCAGAAACTCCGTACTCAATTTCGAAACACAGCATGAAAAACAACTTTTCTTTCTGGTGCGTTGCCTGTAAGCAACACTGGTCCTTAAAGGGTCGATGAAAACTGAAGATGTGAAGTCTGCCAAACAAAAAGAAAAAAAATAAACAAAAAAGGCGTACGTTTGGCTGGGCTCTGTCATACTTGATACGCCCAGTTCCCGTCAGATTTAAGTCAATTCAATTTTGTTTTCCTTTACGCGAAAAGGAGGACCAACCACTAAACGATATTACACTGAATAGCTTGACGAGCCCACTTCGCCCGCGACATGATGGAAACGGACTGTCTATGAATAAGTAGTTACGTACAGGTATGTCTCGCGTGCGATGACGGAAAGAAAACTTTAATTACATAATCAGAATCGAAGTACAATTCCAATGACACTCACAGTTATCTTGCAGTGCACCAAAGCATCTTGGCAAGCAATAGCAAAAAGAAAGAAAGAAAGAAAGAAACAAAGAATGAAGAAAGAAGAAAGAAGCCAGCTTTCATTACTCCAGACACCTCTGAACCCTGCGCGCTCAGAGGAGCAGGTGCGCGATCGGCTGCGCGCACTGTCATGAACGTTGACGCGGGACAATGAAGCGGGAATGCACACGGCGTTTATGCGCAATAGCCTCTTTTTTATTCCGGGACACGAGGTCTTCGCATTCGCTACGCCCTTTACAGTACAAGTTCAAGCAGGGAGGTTAGGTCTTAAATCGAGAGGCGTGTGAGCGAAGCGCCATCGGGCGGGCGTGTACAGAAAACGCCGGGTGAATTATGCGCGCACGTTCACCTTTTGATGCCGGAACAATGCTTGGACGTTTCAAGCCCGTCTGTTTCGCTGCAGCGCACGCGCTATATGGTTGTCGAGACAACGTCTACGGGACGATGTAATACTCTTCATCTCGCCTCCCCCCCCCTTCACCCCCTCTCCCCTACCTCTGTATTGCAGCGAGCTTACAAAGTGCTTTTGACAAGCCAGATTATATATATGCCCCGGCGGAAATAAAGACGATTGAAAAGTTTCCATTAGTGTTTTCCTTTTTTTTCTTTTCTTTTTTTTTTCTTTTCCTTGTGTATCTAAGCGAACTATCATCTTGTCCGACTTTCTCCGGCCCCTCGACTTGCGTTGCCTTGTGGTTGCAAAACACAATGCTTGTGCGAAAAGCAACAGCGCAAGAATCCGCGTTAACTCGGCAATCCTGCAATATGTGCGCGCACAAAAACGTGACGTGTGCGGTTGTATCGTACAGGTGATTGGTGGGGGCAGTTCAATACCGGTCATCCAACTGCGTTCCGCTTTGCCAGATGAAGAAACCGAATTTATGACGAGAGAACTACGCGCCAAGTTAACGTACAACTTTTTCCGTCGCTAAGTGAGTCTCTGGATAACGTAGCTGTGGACACGATTTATTCCTCGCCTGCTTTTGAATAGGAACCTCAAGACAATGGATCTTTCCACCTATCATCCATAAGTTGGCTGCCTTACAAATCTCTCAGGGTAAATAGAGCTTACTGAGACTTTCATTATGCCTCCGGTCATTTTTTTCCCCCCTTCGTCTTCAATTCCTGGAAATCTTGAGAAGCTCGAAGCTGGGCAAGGCAGCCAGCGATGATTCAGAACGCAGCGCGTACCGGATTGTGCGACTGATTGAATGTGCGACATCGTGCAGTGAATGACGCTGTAGGTCTCGCCGTTGACACTGTGCGACCTGTATGACTGTGTGACACTTCGACAAACTGTATGCGACAGCGCTTACATAGACCGAGTCTCCGACCAATTCCTTCTTTCCTTCTTTCTCTTCTTTCTTTTCAATTTTTTTCTGACAATTTTTTGGGGTACAGGCTACTCAACCGGACGCGTCCTCTGGTTAACCTCATTGTCTTTTCTTTAATCTCTGTATCTTGAATCACTTTGTTCTGTCGTTGGATTCTCACTGATCACGGAAGTCGGAGAGACCAATGGCTCAAGAGCATTTTACGATACTCGCACAAAAAGAAGAAGAAAAAAAAGAAAAATACCTGGTTGTCCGAGCCTCCAGATGGGGGCGGAACGCTGAAGTACGGCTTAAGTACGCTGAAGCCATTATTTTTGCAAATATGTCAAATACTGAGATTTTAATTCTAAGGTCGTCAGGCGGACGGCCAAATGCTGTCCACTTCATTGTGATTGCCGACTGCCTTAAAAAAGGCATGCGTCGAGTCATTAAGAAGCGGTCGTTCATACAACTTCAGCCTCAGATATGTTTACGAAAGGCACTTGGCTGAGAAAGACCGTAGTCAATGACACACAGTGAAGAAACGGTGCACGTTATACTGCTTACGGTTGCAGCGCTTGAGCGAAATGAACGTTTGCGCACAGACTGACGGTGAGACAGCCGCGGTCAGTAACTGAGTGCCTAGCTTATGAGCTCGCCACGCTTCTGACGCGGTTCTCGTTCACGACAAGGACGGAATCGCTGTGGCGTATGCTTGCTACGACCTCGTCAAATGGTAGGAATTAGGATCACTTTCATTTGCGCACAGAGCAGCCTACCTCGCGATCAAGGTGGTTACGACTGCCTCTGTATAATGGAGGAGTCACGGGTAACGCCTTTAGATCCAGCCAGAAAGCCTCTGGTAAGTATCTTGCCCGCAGGTATAAAGAACAAGAGTCGCTCAACTTCGGCGGCAGCCTAAGACCACCAGCAGGGCACGCGAAAGAGAAAGAGGGAGAGAGGAGGAAGGATAGGCAAGGAGGTTAACCAAGGTTGAGCACGGTGGGCTACCCTACACGTGGAGAAGGGGAAAGGGGGCACGTGCAAATCTGGCACATATATAGGCTGATACGTGTGGCCTCGACAGTTGACTGAAACTAGCAGTGTCACCGATAACGCGAAGCAGTGACGCAATAGCTAGCTAAATATTATGCGCAGCAAGTCTTGCACTGTTTCGTGCAGCATCTGTTGAAGTAAACGTACGCAGATACACGCAAGCAATCTCCTTTCAACGACGTCGACGACGACAACAACAACAACAACAACAACAACAACAACAACAACAACAACAACAACAACAACAACAACAACAACAACAACAACAACAACAACAACAACAACAACAACAACTAGTAGTAGAAATAGTAGTAGTAGTAGTAGTAGTAGTAGTAGTAGTAGTAGTAGTAGTAGTAGTAGTAGTAGTAGTAGTAGTAGTAGTAGTAGTAGTAGTAGTAGTAGTAGTAGTAGAGCATCGGGGAATGTCTGGAAGAGGGGGGTAGGGGTGGGTGTGGTGTTAAGAGTCCCAAACTTCGCGCGGCATTAGCTGCCAGTATCAAAGGGTACGGGAAAGCTTATAGAAGAGCGTATGTATCTATACACGCAGAGTACAAATGACATAAACAACACTTTTCAATGTGGTGAACGCGATTTAAATCATGGATCCGGGACCTTAATGAGGTGCGACGCAATGCTGAACACATTTCTCTCGCTTTTCCCCTAAATTGCCACTTAAAAAATAATAACCTTTCGCAAATAACTTTGGGATTCTTGGGACAGGCAGCGGCACACATCAAAACTACTAGGGGAATGAGCACGTAAGAGATGTCGCTGTAATAGTTGAACTATAATTGAAAGACGACGAGAGCCTATGCAGAAGCAGCGGGTTTGACGACGCACTACACGAATCACATGCTCGAACTTGGAGATATATTGAGAGAGGGAGAGAGCGAGAGAAAGAAAGAGAGGAGTAACAGGAGATATGATGTCTTTAATTAATGCTGGTGGTGTTTTCTTGGCTTACGTCCTGGCATGCTAAACCAGCAGTTGGGTGAAACACGATATACTCAGTGACTCGCGCTCTCGTCTATATACTCGCCATCGGCTCTGCGTTTAATAAACCAAATTTTCACTATTATTGCCTTCCGAACCCTTTATACAGCGCCGAACACGGGGAGTTGCGAGCAATCCGGACTCTCCCGATTCTTCTCACTCAATCACACATGCTAGCTCTCACGCCTTCTCACATATCCAAGAAAACCATGAACTGTTCGACAGATGGTGAATACCCCAGTGGCAGTGAAAGAGACGCTCAGGCGGAGCAATTGCCGGCCTCGATCGCCGGTCTAAAACCGCCTGTAGCTACGAGACACCACCCCCACCACCATTAGCACCAGCGTTAGCGTTCTACCATACCTTTCCTGTCGCTTTAACTCCCCCTTCCCCTCTCTCTTCAGCGTAGGGTAGCAAACCGCATCTTCCCCGCTGGTTAACCTCCCTGCCTTTCCCCTTCCTTCTTTCTTTCTCTCTCCACCGATACCAACTGCAGCCGATGGGAAAGCGTGCTAGCGGTTATACACTAAGAACATCGCCCCAGCTGTTTGCCCCACAGCTGTTCGCAGAGCCGGATGGCTGCTCCGATTGATAACACTATGATAAAATACGTTACCGTTAAGCCTGTACCTATCACCCACAAAATCTGCAACCTGCCCGTCCACTAAATTAACCACACATGTGCCACAGTCGAGCCTGCCTTCACGAGCAGAGGAGGAACGAAATAAAGAGACGGAAAATGAAATACGTCGCGCACAAAACGTCACCCTGACCGCGATCACGCTCGGACCGACGCCGCTTGTGAGCCAGCCAGCCAGCCAGCCAGCAAGCGACGACGACGACCAACCCTTCTTCGGTCTGTCAAGGTCTCGGCACGCGCTCCTTTTCAGAAGAGTCATCGCGCTGTGCGCGCACGCAGTCACGCACAAGAGCACCTCGGCGGTTCATCTGGATGGCCTGGCCCGGCCGCCAACCGCTTGCACATAGACCTCGCCCCCCCCCCCCCCCCAACCCGCGACTCGTGATGAAAAGCGACCGAGCTAGGAGTGCTGCCGTCCCGTTTCTCGTCGAGGCGTCAAGAAGTCGACCTCTCACACCTCCACAGCACGTGCCCTCTCGACGTGCGCTAATCACTGGTGCGCTTTCAACACATGTAAAAAAAGGACGGGGGGGGGGGGGGGGGGGGACGGAAATAAGAGAGACGGCAGCGCGCTCTGACAAAGGGCGATGTGCTCCTTGTGACTCAGGGGGCCTCAGTATGATTCTGCAGCCAATTACTTGCCTGCATGCCAAGAAATTCGGTGCAGCATTCACGGAGGCGCGCGATGAAGGCGTACGATTTGATAATAATGCGATGGCACGAAGTGTATACAGTTCCAGAGATGTGCAGGCCTCATGCTGCGCTGTACAACTCCCCTCCCCCCCCCCCTTTTTTTTGTCATTTTTTGTAGGAGCAGTTAATCTATTCCTGTGGAACCACGTGACGTGACGTCGCTCAGTCGATTAAAAAAAATATGGGGTTTTACGTGCCAAAACCACAGTCTGATTACGAGGCACGCCGTAGTGGGAGACTCCGGAATAATTTGGACCACCTGGGGTTCTTTAACGTGCACCTAAAATTAACTACACGGGTGTTTTCGCATTTCGCCTCCATCGAAATGCGGCCGCCGTGGCCGGGCTTTGATCCCGCGAGTCGAGCAGTCGGTGTTTAACAGCTCAGAACAGTGCGCGGGTGCAATCAGAACGTATGTGACGTGTTTTAAACACCATTATTTTCGTGAGCGCTCCCGATTTTTTAGACGTGTTGACCGGTGCTTGAAAAGTTGTCTGTAAGGGTGTTTATGCATGTGTTCGGGATCGGGTTTGCTTTCTGTGGTGGTCACAAAATGGTTGTCGATGCGAATGCGGAGCAAATTCATGTGAATAACAGAGGGAGGGAACGGGACAGGAACGGGGTACAGATCCACAGTGCGGAGTTATACTTTTTCTCGCTTGCCGAATTTCTGCTATAAACGGGTTTAGTTTTTGTTCATCAACGCCCCCTGTCTTTACGACGCCGTTCTGAACACAACGATTCCGAAGCAGTACGTCTACTAGAATGGGCGCGGATATCACTTAAAGTGGCACTAAAGAGGAACAATAAGTCATCTCAAACTGATAAAGTAGTCTTTCAAAACTTTATATTAATTTATATGACGAGAAAATGTTCATTACTAGAGGATAAAACGACAAGTGCAGCAATTTCGGCGGGTTGGTAAGGTTGCATAATGAACACGATAAAACGAACTTCAATTTCTTACATTTTGACGACGAAACACGAAATCTCAGCGTCTGTAGATCAGGCGTGACCTAACGGATATCAATGTATTTTCTCGTACATGGCCCATTCTGGTGCCATAGAACAGCTCCTGATAACCTTGCTAGAGTGAGCATTTTGCGATCCTTTGGAACGCATTGTATAGAATACCTTACGGGTAAACAATTGGCTAGATCCGAGTGTACACGCTGTGAAAATCCATGACGTCACTACTATCTGGTAGACGGGAATGTCAGGGGTGGCGTGGCCTCGTGTCTTTTTCAAGCCTCATTTTACGGCAAGTATAATGATCGTGCTTTGCTACTCCAGAAAGCGTGATTTATTAATACAGTCGAACCCGGATATATCGATTCTGGAGGGGCTCACAAGAAAGTTCGATTTATAGGTAATTTGATCTGTGAAATAAAAATTTTATACGAGAATTTTCAAGGGGATTTTACTGCTGTTCGTTATACACGATAATTCGTTGTATGCGGGTTCGATATATGCGGGTTCGACTGTATAGCTCAAATTAGTATTCCCTTTATCCGAAGCCTGGCTAAGAGCGTTTTTACTAATCGCACCAGCGGAAATGTCAGCGGCCCGCGTCTTCAAGCGCAGCAAATGTGAACGTCACTGAGTGAGGCAGTCAGTCAATGGCGACGGTTCCTGAATGGGCTCCAGCGACTGCACTGTGAACGCAACACCGAGACGCGCGAACGCCTGCTGCGCGCCGCGAAGCGCGGCGTTGAAGCCTCCGTACAAAGAGACTGCAGCGGTGGCCTTATATGTGCGCATACACATGCTTCGGCTTTCACCGACCGCAGGCTTGTTGTGCCTGACGTGGCCTTGAGAAGGCAGCGCCGACCGTCGTGCACCCAACAACGTTCGCGGGTTGTGCCATAGAAGTGTCTCTGTTTCTTTCGATGAATGCCGAGCGTGCATATATGCGAATAACGTAACGCCACTTGCTCTCTCTCTATTCTCTCGTCTTGTATAACGCCGCGACTTTTTTGATGCGGTTCGTGAGAGCGCGCTGCCCACGCTTGCGAGTGCACATTGAATTGCAGGATGGAGGCGCCCAATCCCTCGCCTCTCTGTTAAACTAAACTATAGCTGTTAAACCGTGCGCATAACGTGCGCACGCTTAGTGCGAACGTCACGCAACGCGCTTGTCCCGCAGCTTGCCTTTAACTAAAACTATAACAGCCCCAGTGGTTGATTTGAGGAAGACGGATGACAGCAAAGGGATTTCTCAAGCAGCCGCCTCTGAGTTCAGGGGGAGTATTCTGTAAGTGTCCACCTATAGTGGACATGTCCATTTAATCTGCTGCTGAAGAGCTGATTGGCTCTTCAGCAGCCCCAGCTCCGCCAATGAGAACTTCAGCAGCAAACAAAATGGACACTATCAACCAGGTGGACACTTACAGAATACACCGCCTGGCCCACTTAATTCGTCTCCTGCTACTATATTATCTACACACTAGGCAGCGACGCCGCAAGCGGATACCAATATATTTCAGTGCTATGGTTTTGTAAAATAAGTGATCAAGTTCCTATCTGAAGCTTTTCATACGGTCGAGTGACGTGATATTATTCAAACAAGTTTAAAGAAATCTTTATGGCGACAACTCAAATCGCTGTAAGACACCCTCGTGCTCTCTCAGGTGAATGACAATTATTCCACTTAACTATCCTCGAACAGTCGGACGTTGTCAACCGGCTGCTCTACGTAACCTAATAGTAGCTCTGTTGTTTACATGTAAATGTACAGTTGTACCCGCCGTGATGGCTTAGCGGCGATGAGAGATAGAGAGAGAGAGAGCGGCAGAATAAACTTTATGCAAAAGAGCACGCGAGCGTAGGTAGCTCCTCCACTCTTCAGTGGGTGGTCCCCTCAGTCCAGGAGTCCAGCGGCCTTAGCTGCCCTTCTCGCTCGGTTGACCAGGTTGAGCTGGTCCGTCGAGTCAGAGCTGGACAGCGCTGCCTCCCATTGCCGTGTGGCGGGGTGTGTTATGGGTGTGGGCTGTGGTGTGTTTGCACAGGCCCATAGCATGTGGTACAGTGTTGCGCATTGGTCGCAGTGTGGGCTTTTGTAGGAATACAGCGCAGTGAGTATGGCGTGGTGAAGACTCAAATGTGGATACGTGTTTGTTTGGAGTTTTCGCCATATTACGGCTTCCTCTTGCGTCAGAGCATTACTGCGGTGGAGGTAGTGTTCTTCGTGAAAGGCGATAGTGTTGTAGGATGTGCGTGTAGGTTAATGGTATGGGCTCTGGATGGAACTGCTCGGCGCGGTCATCTCGCGGCTCCCGGTGTGCATGCGCTCGGGCGTAGGCGTGTGCCTGCTGATTGCCGCGTAAGGACTCATGCCCCGGAGCCCACACGATTTTTATGTATGGTGAGAGCTGGTGCGCTCCATTCAGAATGCGACGTGCAACCCTGGAAATTTTGGCCCGTGAATAATTTCTGCATGCCGTCTGAAAGTCCGTCAGAACTATGACGCAATCCCAGTGCAGTCTCGTCGTGATGGCTAACGCTATCGCAAGTTCCTCTGCCTCCGCAGCGCTTACTCTGGAAACCGACGACGCATTTATTTCGGTCCCGTGATTGTCGACTACGCTGGTGACGAATGCGGTGCTTCTTGCAGAGCTGGCTGCGTCTACGTACAAGACATTGGGGCGGCTATGACGTTGCACTGATAAAAAAAATGTCACAGTTTCGCCCTAAGGGCGAAGCAATGAATGCGATAGCAACACAGCAATGTCATACGAAGTAAGGTGAGCGGCTTTGGTAGCAATATGAATCGTAGTAAACATGAGCTGATTAAGTAAGCAGGTGTGCTGCGGCGTAAGTAGACCGACATGAAGAGAGACTCGATGACCACGAGAAGGCGCGTGTGAAACGGTGGTGTTGATGAGAAGCGCTTCCCGTGGGCAGCGCGCGTGCGAAGGGACACACCTGTAGCGCTGCACTGTCGATCCGGGCAGCATTACATGTGTAGCGTGCGTTGGAAAATGTGGCCCGACTATTACTAACTGAATGAACAAGCGTGGTGTGAGCGCGCACAAACAAACATGAATAGATCACACTGAATGACTGCAGACAACGACTGTCAAAACGCTGGCAGCAAGCGCATATATACGCCGCAGCAGCGGGCGAAGGTACGTGCGGTCTATCGCTTCAACAGAAACTGAGCGGCGAACGCATAGTGCATAAAGGTCAGAGCCGCGTGGAGATAAGAGACGGTGCGGCGAGCGACGAGCGCGGTTGTTGGCAGAGGAAAAGTGCGCCCCCCCCCCCCCCCCCGCTCCCTCCGGCGCTGGCTTCCCGCTTCCTTGCTTGCGCGTGGGAGAGATAAGAGACCGTGCGGTCGAGCGACGAGCGCGGCTGTTGGCACAGTAGAAGTGCCCCCCCCCCCCCCCCCCCCCGCTCCCTCCGGCGCTGGCTTCCCGCTTCGTTGCTTGCGCGTGGGAGATTGAGTGCGTTCGCTCTCCGTGATAGCGCGCGTCCCAGCACGCTTCCGCTCGGGCATACGGCGCGCGGTGAAGATTTTATCTATACGGAACCTCACGGCGACGGCGACGGCTACGGCGACGGCAGAAATCCGGTTGAAGTGTCCATATAATTGCTATCGCAATAAAACCAGTTCGCGGGATCGAATCCCCGCCCGCGGCGGCCGCATTCCGACGAGGGCGAAATGCAGAAACGCCCGTGAACCGTGCATAGGGTGCACGTTAAACAACCTCAGGTGGTCAAAATTAATCCGGAGTCCCCCACACATGGTTCATAATCAAATCGTGGTTTGGACACGTAAAACCTTAGAATTTAATTTTTAAATATACAGTTCCCTTCTTTACTTTATGCTATCTTCATTCCTGTCCCCTCCGGTCGATCACTTTCGGGGATACAATCACCTTCGCGAGATGTCGAGTGAATATGTCCCCCGTACGCATACGTGTCTGCGGGTGACATGTATGCGAACGGGAATGGGTCCCCAAAAGCGAACGAGCGAAGATACAGACCTAGATGGGCGAAAGTAATTGTACCCGAGTGGTTCCTTGCTCTACTCGTATATCTCAATATAGCACGATATCATTCGTTCGATGGCGCAAATCCCTCTCTTGAGGGAGACGTGTGCCCGAGAACATCAACGTAGCAACGTTTCTGGAATAGTAACCTTATACTTAATCTCCGTCATCCTTCAGTCCATTCTCCCCTTCCCCTGCGCACACTGCTTACCGATGTTCATACGTGTTACGGTGTGCATGGTCAGCGGGCCTTTCTTTTCTCTGTCAATCGATCTCTTTCCCTCTACGTGAGGCCTTCGAAAACTTGCGGACGGAAATAAGCTGTTGCCGACGTTGCGGACGTTGAATAAGTTGTGGACGGAAATAAGGTTGTAAAGAGGAGGCGCTATTTTCTGCAGCCCTTCAAGTGGGAGCCGATATTGCCTGTGAGATAAGAAAGGTATATTATGTTTAGGGGCGAAGCTCCTTAGGGTGTGGGTCTGTCCCTCCTCTTTAGTATGTAGTAGTAGTAGTCGTCGTAGTAGGTAGCCACGTCTACTTCTATGAAAAAAAAAAGAAAATTCCGAAAGTTGCGTCCGTAGCGCGGAATCGAACCAGGGACCCCTTGCTTCCGAACGCGCGGCGCTATAGCCACTACGCCACGAAGCGGACATGGACACACGCACCACGATGACAATAAATACCCAACATTAACGAAAGACTGCGCGTTTCTAACGCGTTTGTGCTAGCGCGTTACGGCCCCTGTAAGAAGCTGGTGTAAGACGCTGTGGCCTCTCCGCCTTACCCCGTATTCATAAACGCTCCTCGACTTGAACTTGACTTGCCACCGCCTTGGGCAGCGCGTTCGAAACGCGTTGAAGGCGGTGGCAAGTCACACGGGCACTTTCAAAGACCTTTGAACCAAAAATCCTTTACTTCAAGGGAGATTGCGCGCTGTCACACGAGCGCATCAAAGGAGGCCTTCTCGAAGGGAGCTTTGAGTCAAAGGAGTCCGTATTCGTCCTTTGAAATCTCAAGGGAATACTCTCGAGCCTAGAGGGTGTCCGATAGCAGAAATAACAATGTTTATAAATACGGAAGTTTAATTTTGACCTGTTTAGAACAAGCTTCTAAGTACTAAATACTAGTAATAAAGTACTAAACATTTTGGGGACACCCGCAATCTCCATCATGAACTCGCCGGTACAGCAGCGTCGGCACGGCCTGTCATCAGCGGAAACACATTACAATGAATACCTCTGTATTTGGTAAAGCAACGACCTTACTACGCGTACATTTTGTTTTGATGTTTCAATGTAATAGAAAAAGTAAATATCGCAGAAAAAATATTGCATAAATTTATTGTAAGACGCATTCGGGCCCATATTTTTTATTACTTTTGAAGCGACGGCAGCGCTAACGGTTTCTGTTAAAAGCTTAAACGGAGACCGTGTAGCACTTACACATATCCCTTGAACTAATGTTCCTTTGAAAGCTCTATGCTCCTTAACTTCAAAGGACCTTTGGCACGCCCGTGTGACTGGGGTATTATACTCTCTCAGCAGTCATGTGATGGCGTCGGCAAACGCGGTGCACGTTCCGGCATGTGTAAACGGCTGCGTAAGACGCTGTGGCCTCTCCCCCTTACTAGAGAGTACTGCACGTTTCTAACGCGTTTGTGCTAGCGTCCCCTTAAGCGGGAGATGGTGCAATTATAACGAAGGGCGCTGTTATAAAATAGGAATGACGTCACACATGGCGCGAGTCATTGGTGGAAGTCAATCGTTCGATTTAGTTACCCCTTCCTATTCCACATAATAGGCCTTCGAGCCATCCTCCAATAAATACATTTTCATCATCATCAGTGCGGCGAGACTGGGCGAATTACACGGAAGATTCACGGTTTACCGATGATTCCCTCCGGAGCGTCGCCCACTCATCATCATTCACCCCTGTGGATATGCGGTGTTTTTTTTATCCGCTCAATAAAGAGATCGGTATATGAAGTGTTCAAATAAAGGGCGCACGCCACAACCCTCGCGTTTCAGCATGCATCGATCATTGATATTGAATTTCACTAAAGAAATGCTTTACAAGTGGTTAACCACGGAGCAATACCAGTGACAGCTGGAGGGTCTCATTGGCAGAACACTGCGGTATGTCGTTCGTGCACGCTAGCGTCGTAGAAAAGTGATCTGGAATCGTCTGCGTTTTAAGTCTGCATATGCAATATAGGCTGTAGGGAATGTGTTAACTCGCGGACAACTTTCTGTTGCAACGAAGGGAAAGCTACGGGCGCGTGGCTGGTGCCCATGTGTTACCGCGCCAAGTAGTCCGGCAGCGTTGGAGACAGTGCTTTTGGTTGCTCGGAACAGACGCTGAATCGACGCAGCTTACACGTGCGACGGTTTCGCGTGTACTCAGACGCGGAAGGGAAAAGCCGCAAAATAAGTAAACTTTTATTGCGATAGCAATTATATGGACACTCAAAAGCAGATTTCTGCCGTCGGCGTCGCCGTCGCCGTAGCCGTCGCCGTGAGGTTCCGTATGACGTCAATGGAGATGAAATCGTCGCCGTGCGCCGAACGCTGTATGTGCGAGTGAAAGGGCGCGAGGGACGCGCGCTTTCACGGGGAGTGAACGCACGGCGGAGAACAAACGCGCGTTCTGCGCCGTGCTCGCTTAAGGGCTGCAGAAGTAAGCGTCTCTTTCCTCCTTTACAATCACCATATATGTAGAGCAAACGCGCCTTCTTCCGACGCGCGAGAGGCCGAGGGGGAGGGGCAGGGGGAGGGGGAGGGAAGGGAGGCGACGTTTAGCTGCGGCACCAAGTGCCTATTTATATCAGAGGCTCCGGCAACAGTCACCAACGCCGCACGCATTTTGAGCGAACGCGGGCAAAACGCCGAAGGCGTCGACAATAGTTCTGCGTGTTGCCGGTGCTGCTGCATGTCCAAGTTTATACAGCTGATAAAGCTAATATCATTACTCCGTATAGCTCTCTACAAATTTGCTATCGCAATTGATGCTTCGCCTTTCAGGTGAAACTGCGACAACTTTTTTACACACATAGTTATGTTCTGTGATACTTAACTGTTGCTAATAAGGTGTTTTCGTTTTCTCCACAGCCTACACTGACGTGGATTTAAATGTGGGACTCTTTTCAGAAGCGCTATCACTTGTGCGCGCTTTGCCTCCGTAGCTTTCCCTTCATTGCCACAGAAAGTTGTCCGCGAGTATAGGTCCACACACACACACACACACACACACACACACACACACACACACACACACACACACACACACACACACACACACACACACACACACACACACACACACACACACACACACACACACACACACACACACACACACACACACACATATATATATATATATATATATATATATATATATATATATATAATCCATAGATGGCCATTGGATTGCACTATTTATTTTAGCCGTAATATTATTTGCGATAGCAGTTGTAGTCGGTGTGGGCGTCGGCATTAGTGTGGTGGTCCATATGAATTCAGTACTCAGTATGCTAGATAGATGTTATATTATTGCGATGACAATTATATGGACACTCCAAGCGGATTTCTGCCATCGGCGTCGCCGTGAGGTTCCGTGTGAAGTGTTCAACGGCGATGAAATCGTCGCCGCGCGCCATATGCTGTATGTGCGAGTGAAAGCGCGCAAGGGACCCGCACTTTCACGGGGAGCGAACGCACGGCGGAGAGCAAACGCGACTTCTTCCGTCACGGAAAAGGCCGTGGGGGGACGGGAGGGAGGGAGGGAGGGGAGGCGACGTTTGGCTGCGGCACCAAATGCGTATTTATATAAAAACGTTGCGAGGCGAGAAGGTGGTAAATACTTCCGACGCTGCTCGACGAGTGTCCCGTTCTGATCTCGTCAAAAACCTCCGAGCCGCCGCCAGATATCAATCCGGCCACGAACTCTACCCCCGCCCGTGTAGAGGCCTCAAAAAGGAGGAGGAGCGTCTCCTGCTCCGTCTCTTCACGAACACTATGCTGTGCCCGGCGGCTCTTAAACATTTCGATCCGGCCTTTACTGGAGCCTGCCCGCACTGTGCGGAGAAGTCTTCGGACCTCTACCACATGGTGTGGGCTTGCCCATCCAACCCTGCCTTTTCCCCCTTACCCAACCCTACCCGGGAGGACTGGGAGGCTGCCCTGCTTGGCTGCTCAGACCTACGGGCCCAAAAGGCCCTGGTTAAGCGCGCCCAGGCGGCGGCTACTGCCACTGGGGTCCCGTACTAGGGACTCCACCTAGTGTTTGTAAGGGGCGGCCTCTTCAGGGTCGTCCCGAGCATACCTCCTCGTACGTTTTGTCGTACAAATAAAAGTTTTTCACCACCACCACCACCGCCGCCAGAGGCACCGGCAACAGTCACCAACGCTGCGCGCGTTCGGTGCGAACGCGGGCAAAACGCCGACGGCGTCGACAACAGTGCTGCGCGTTGCTGGTGGTGCTACATGTCCAAGTTTATACAGCTGATAAAACTACTATCCTGACTCCGTATAGCTCTCTACTAATTTGCTATGGCAATTTATGCTTTGCCTTTCGGGTGAAACTGCGACATTTTTATTGAAACACCAGAATTGCTGCGACCACGTTTTACGGTCCAGACAGATTTATTTATCATAATTTTGGCAATTGCAGAGCGTAAATACGGACATAAAGCATTTCATTCGCAGTGCATGCCTTTTATCTTTTTATCATTAAAAAAACTGGCAGCCCTTCCACTGGGGTGGAGATGGAAGACCAGCGAAGCTGTACTATGGTGGGAATTTTGTATTTCTAATTATGACTATTAAGATGTGATAGTGTAATTGGTTATTTGAACTACTAAATAATGAGAAAAAAAATATATATATACATATATGATCCGGTGGTTTTCATATATTTAGTGACCACACGGACTATGGCCTTATGGTCGCTACGGTACACCGCCACAGGGTGTACGGCAAAGGTTGGCACGTTCGTTCTTCATAAACCCGTCAACAACGCCGCGCGCGTTCGGTGCGAACGCGGGCAAAACGCCGCCGTCGCCATCAACAACAGTTGTGCGCGTTGTTTGTGTGACCACACACAACCACTGCCAAAACGCTGGCTAGGTGACGGAACGGCTAATCGCCGTTGTCGAAAGGGGAGAGGCGGGCGAGAGCCCAGAGAGAGTCGGCGCCACTAAGGCACCACAGGCGGCAGAGGCCGGCAGGACTGCGCGCATGCGCCGCAGTGGGATAGCGGGCACGCACACGCACAGTCTAGGGTGCCTCGATGCCCTCCTCGCCCACCGCTCCCCTTCCACTGGGAAGTCACGTTTGCTCTCCGCCGTGCGTTCGCTCCCCGTGAAAGCGCGCGTCCCTCGCCCTCGCGCGCTTTCACTCGGACATACAGCATACGGCCAATGAGAGTCTTTTTTTCTATTGCCGGACGCGACCATCGAAAAGTGAGCCCTTAACAGCATCGCTGGAAAATCACCAGCCCTTCCCCTGTCGAGAAAGTGGGTGGAAGCGAAGGTTGTGGCAAGGCGACGCTGTCCCAGGCGTTCCGCTTCGTTTGCCCTAAACTCAGGGTCGGCGGCTCTTTGCTGATGTTTGGCCTCAACATCGTGCTCCCGCAACTCGGGGTCCACGGCTCTTCGCTGACGTGAGGATGGGTACGTCGACGATGAGCCCTTTCCCGAGCGTGTTTGCGGCGCCGTTGCTCAAATGCAGCCTGCTCCTCAGCGGAACGCACCACGCGCCGGCTTCTCATCCAGTCGCCGAGACTGACCTGAGGCGAGGGAAGCCCGGTGGAGCACGCGCCAACCCCCTTTCCTTCCCTTTCCCTCCCTGCGACACACCAAACGACCCTGATTAGTCGGGTTTTAGCCTGACACCACCACAACCACCGCCGACACTTGTGAGGCAGTAGAAGCTTCGCTTGAAAAAAATTAATCCACCTCCCGCCAAAGGGAACCATGTGTGGATGCGAAGCAGCGGGGAGATGGTTAGCTTGAGGGGGAGATGTTTTCGCGGCAGCGGCCCGAGCGCTCATCGCGGCGCTGCACAGGAGAGAGAATGAGGCGGCGCGCTCCGTCATTTTCATACCGCGGAACTACCGTGGCGCCCCCAGCGGAATATGCAGCTGTCGCACCACCTGTCGTGCGCGCCACTCCGGATTCCTAGAGGAGAGAAAGGGGGGAGCGTGTGAATCTATGTAAGTGTGTGAATCTATGTAACTATGTGAATCTATGTAAGTGAAGTCTGTGAGCTAGTGTTTCGTGATTGTTGTGGAACTACAGTGCGCCGGACTCGCATCTTCCTGGCCGTGTACATAGTATACACTGCATTGGACTGTCATTAGATTTTAATAGACACTTTTATCCGCTCTGTGGTATAGCAGTGTGTTTAGAAAACTTCATGTGCTACATTTTTTGACAGTCTAGTTAGCCAAGAAAAAAGAAGTATTTTGTCGCATAGTATGTTGTAGGCACATATTCTTGGTGTATTCAGATAAAAGAACGTGTGCCATGCGTACAGCTCATGTATGGGCTTCGTTTTGTTGTACTTAACAATACACATTAACTTGTCGATCACTCCAACTCTACAATAGAACTGGTGCCAGCTGGAGAGTTATATAAATGTATAGGCTATTGTAAATGCTTTGTACAGGGCTTAACCGTAACTCTATAAACTGAAAAATTGCTCGGCGGAATACATTGGACAGACGTTTATTTAGGCAATTCAGCCAGAATTACGCGCAGAACATATCGACCGCCGTCGACGCTGTTCTTGTTCCCCTTCAGCGCCAAGCCAATCAAGCCAGGTGGTGATGGAAGGGGGAGGATATGAATTAACCGGAACTCTGTAGAATGAAACATTGGCAGAGGTTTAACTCTTGTAGTAGTAGCATAAGAAATTTATTCAGCCAAACAATTACAGGCCGAACATATCGACCTCCTGCGCGGCAAGTCGATGCTGTTGTTCTTCCCTTTCAGCCACGAACACCACGAGGGAGCAATGGGAGGCACTGCTGTCCAGCTCGGCCCTCGACGACCAGCTCAAGCTGATCCAGAGAGCAGAGAAGATGGCAAGAGCCAGCGGAGCCCTGGACTAGGGGCCCCGACCATTAGCGATGCCCCATTGGGGCAAGACAAAACTATCTTTGAATTAAAGTTTATCTATCTATCTATCTATCTATCTATCTATCTATCTATCTATCTATCTATCTATCTATCTATCTATCTATCTATCTATCTATCTATCTATCTATCTATCTATCTATCTATCTATCTATCTATCTATCTATCTATCTATCTATCTATCTATCTATCTATCTATCTATCTATCTATCTATCTATCTATCTATCTATCTATCTATCTATCTATCTATCCCTTTCAGCGCCAAGCCAGTCGAGCCAGGTGGTGATGGAAAGGGAAGGGAGAGGATAGGAAGCCGATTGCTGAGCAGCTGGGCAGTAGAAGAGACAATTTAATAGATCCGCATATGTAGAGGGGCAGTTGGGGCAGCGGGAGCGGATCGATAACGATAGAGAAACGGACGGAAGGGGGTAATCAGTGCATTCATTTGGACGTGCCACACAAGGCAACTGAAAAGGCTAGGAGAGAGAACAGCACCTTGAGGAGCACCACGGGTGAGGATGTGGGTGTCGGACAAATGAGTGTCTACTCGAAAGCGAGCCACTCGGTCACAGAGGAAGGAGCGGAGATAAGAATACATGCGGTTTCCGCAGCCCAGGGAGGAAAGTTGGGACAGGATGCGGTCGTGGCACACACCGTCGAAGGCCTTGCGGACGGACATCAACGGTCACAAGAGTGTGGATCTGGCTGGGAGTTGGCGAGAGGAAGGTATGCTGGAGGATCAGGAACATGTCCTGTGCACAGACGTGGCTTCGGAAGCCGATAAAAGAATGGGGGAAGAACTATCTCGCCTCAAGAAAATCAGAGAGGCGAGTCAGAGCCATTCGTTCAAGGGTCTTACCAACGCACGACGTCAGGGAGACAGGGCGAAGGTTAGAGAGGGGGGGGGGGGGGGGAGGTTTGCCTGGCTTTGAAATCTTAGAAAGGAGGGAGGATGTCCAGGAGCTCGGCAGGCAGCCGCTGTTCCAGGCCTTGTTTAAAGTTTGGAGAAGGAATTCTCTGGCGTGATCACTAAGGTTGCGGAGTGTGGTGTGTGTTAGGGCGTCCTCACCGGGAGCGAAGCGAGTAGCATTAGAAGCCAGGGCAGCTTAGAGTTATCGGAGAGTGAAAGGGTGGTCCAGGTCTGGGTTAGGATCGCCAGAGTGGGCTGGATAGGAAGGTGTAAGAGGGGGCAGGAGTTACAGAGAGGTGAGCTTGTCAAAGCCATCGGAGGGAGTCCCCTGAGCGAGGGCTTTAGCTGAAGTGGGAGCAAGGGCAGGCTTATTACCTAAGATAGATTTAACAAGATACCATGTGGATCGCGAGTGCAATGGCGAGTCGAGGCCGTCGCAAAGCGCACTCCAACGAGAATGCTCGAGGGATGCGCCGTGGGCGACTATCTCGGCCCCGCAGAGCAGCAATACGGAAGGAAAGTTGGGCATTTTGGAGCTGGGAGCGGAAGGAGCGTTGGAGACATTTACGGCGACGCCATAAACGGAAAAAGTGAGCATCCGGGCCTGGGATCGGGTGACGTGAGCGAACGCGACGGCTACTGGAAAGCGCTGCGGAGATGCGCGACGTCCAGTCATCGTAAGATTCAAAGGAGACGGAAAGAGGATTAGTGCGAAATGCCTGCCAGTCAGTGTAAGTGACTGGGTGCCATCGAGGGATGTGGTAAGAGCGGTGGTAATATGAATGAGAAAGTGGTCGCTGAGAAGGTTTTCGGCTGTGACCTGCCAGTGAAAGGAAAGGGAACCCC
Source organism: Dermacentor silvarum (assembly GCF_013339745.2). Classification (NCBI taxonomy): domain Eukaryota; kingdom Metazoa; phylum Arthropoda; class Arachnida; order Ixodida; family Ixodidae; genus Dermacentor; species Dermacentor silvarum. The sequence goes on along the minus strand of NC_051161.1, from coordinate 50,439,947 downwards.
GAGAGAAAGTGAGGTCGGGTATATGTTGTGGAGCGCTGTGAGACAGTGCCCGCTGGAGTAGGGAAGCCAAGTACTATTAAGAAGGGTGAGGTGGCACTCCTGGGCAAGACAATGGAGAAGGCGGCCGGGTTTGAAGGTCTAGGAGTAGCCCCAGAGACAGGGGCCTTAAAGTTGCCCCCAAGGAGGAGATGGGTGGTGGAAGGAAGAGAATGAAAGAACTTGACCAACTCTTGTAAACCTAGTTAGCCCGAGTGAAAGGTCTGTTTGGCTTGGTTTTGCAAAGACTATGCACACAGTGTTTCATTAAAGTTTGGCTTTATTGCAAATCTGATGGTGTGTCTCTTTGTGTTTCTTGAATGGTGACGAAGACGGTCTCATGGTCAGTGAAGTAGTTAGCAATGGTGGTAACTTTGGCTGCACACATTGAAGAATCAAGTGGAGCTCGCTGGAAGACCAAGTATAAGGCTGCCGTCTAGCTATATCTATTGGATGATTGGATTCAGCCTGTCGCTTGCGCTGAAGCGCACGTACAGACGGCCCCAGCCTGCCCGCCATCCACGGCGAGACAGAGAGATAGAGTGAGCAAGAGAAGGAAATGCCGCTTGATCCTGCAACCCCTAAAGGAGCAAGACTGAGCAACCAAGCGCCGGCGGGTAAATCTTCGCCTAGTCACGTGGTACTGCAGAGGCGAGGCTCCGAGCGAGCGAGCGCGTGACGCCTCCCCGCAGCGGATCACGTGGCGTGACGTTACACCTGCCACACTTTCGCTCGGGCGGCTCAAGGTCATTGAGACGCGATGAATGACCTTGCGAGACATGGCACAGTACACCTTTCGCTCTAAAAAGGTTCTATATAAAGCGTGATGATTATTTTTTTTGCTAACAACGCAGTTTGCTTGAGATGCCCGAAGTGGCCTTATGACCACGGCGTCGGTGAGGAATCATCACTAAAGATGCATTCATACTAGGCCGAGACGACACCGATTTTGGTCTGCCGACTGTTGGCGAGAGCAGTTTACAGGACGGAAAATGCTGTGGCCAACGGTTTAAAGGAAGGAAAACGCTGTCGCCAACAGTCGGCAGACTAAACTCGGTGTTGTGTCGGCTTAGTGAGAATGAGCCTTAAAAACGCAGCCATATACGGAGCCCTACGAGGCTGTTGAAAAGCGCAGCCATGACGCCCGCACAGAATACAGGAATATGCGTCAGATATCACGCAGACTACATAAGTGCTGAGATCCGATATAAAGCATTTGAAAAGTCTCTAGCGTAGCGAATGAACTGCACTGTTTATAGTGCAGTGGTTGCAGTCTTGGATAGATTTCGGGCAGTAGCAAAACACACCCCCAGCAGTACTTCCGAAGGGTGTGAGAACTAACTCGTACAGCTTCGCTTTCTTTGATGTACGAATCGCTCGAATTGACATGCACCTGAGAATTCTTTTAATAGTGTCACCACATTTCTTGCATCTTCAGAATCACGAATAGCGCATGCATGAAGAAAGGATTAAGGATTTTCAATTATTCGGTGAGTTCTGTCAAGTTTACAGAATGTGGACTCCATGCGAGAACTCCCTACCAGAGCGTCAGATACGAGAACACCAACTCGTGTCCATTATCATCATCATCATCATCATCATCATCATCATCGTTGGCGGCGGCGGCGGCGGCGGCGGCGGCAGCAGCGGCAGCGCAGCAGCGGCAGGCAGCAGCGCAGCGCAGCAGCAGCAGCAGCAGCGGCAGCAGCAGCAGCAGCAGCAGCAGCAGCAGCAGCAGCAGCAGCAGCAGCAGCAGCAGCAGCAGCAGCAGCAGCAGCAGCAGCAGCAGCAGCAGCAGCAGCAGCAGCAGCAGCAGCAGCAGCAGCAGCAGCAGCAGCAGCAGCAGCAGCAGCAGCAGCAGCAGCAGCAGCAGCAGCAGCAGCAGCAGCAGCAGCAGCAGCAGCAGCAGCAGCAGCAGCAGCAGCAGCAGCAGCAGCAGCAGCAGCAGCAGCAGCAGCAGCAGCAGCAGCAGCAGCAGCAGCAGCAGCAGCAGCAGCAGCAGCAGCAGCAGCAGCAGCAGCAGCAGCAGCAGCAGCAGCAGCAGCAGCAGCAGCAGCAGCAGCAGCAGCAGCAGCAGCAGCAGCAGCAGCAGCAGCAGCAGCAGCAGCAGCAGCAGCAGCAGCAGCAGCAGCAGCAGCAGCAGCAGCAGCAGCAGCAGCAGCAGCAGCAGCAGCAGCAGCAGCAGCAGCAGCAGCAGCAGCAGCAGCAGCAGCAGCAGCAGCAGCAGCAGCAGCAGCAGCAGCAGCAGCAGCAGCAGCAGCAGCAGCAGCAGCAGCAGCAGCAGCAGCAGCAGCAGCAGCAGCAGCAGCAGCAGCAGCAGCAGCAGCAGCAGCAGCAGCAGCAGCAGCAGCAGCAGCAGCAGCAGCAGCAGCAGCAGCAGCAGCAGCAGCAGCAGCAGCAGCAGCAGCAGCAGCAGCAGCAGCAGCAGCAGCAGCAGCAGCAGCAGCAGCAGCAGCAGCAGCAGCAGCAGCAGCAGCAGCCGCCGCCGCCGCCGCCGCCGCCGCCGCCGCCGCCGCCTATATTTATGTCCACTGCAACGCAACGGCGTCTCTCCCTGCGATCTCCAATTACCCCTGTCTTGCGCTAGCTGATTCCAACTCGCGCCTGCAAATTTCTTAACTTCATCATGCCACCTAGTTTTCTGCCGTACTCGACTCCGCTTCCCTTCTCTTGGTACCCATTCTGTGACTCTAATGGTCCACCGGTTATCTGCCCTACGCATCACATGGCCTGCCCAGCTCCATTTCTTTCTCTTACTGTCAATTAGAATATCGGCTATCCCCGTTTGCTCTCTTATCCACACCGCCCTCTTCCTGTCTCTTAACGTTAGGCCTAACATGTTTCGTTCCATCGCTCTTTGTGCGGTCCTGAACTTGTTCTCGAGCTTCTTTGTTAACCTCCAAGTTGCTGACCCATATGTTAGCACCGGTAGAATGCAATGATTGTACACTTTTCGACACCCGCACAAAACTATCTAATATCGTGAAATCGTGAAACTTATTTGCCACCCGCGCCCACACTAGGTTTTCGAGAACTAATCACTCTCAAGTTGTACGCCCATACATACGAAGGATGCACTCTTCCAGCACTCTTTCTTCTTTTTCTTCTTTCAATCAGTGATTGGAACTCTGACCAGTGCTACTGTAGCATTTACTACTGTTGATGGCTTTTGAACATTGTCTACCAACAACTTAACCCTTCCCTATATACTTGGTGAGCTCTTGCTTCCTGTGGAATAAATAAATAAATAAATAAATAAATAAATAAATAAATAAATAAATAAATAAATAAATAAATAAATAAATAAATAAATAAATAAATAAATAAATACAACACGGTACGCTATATTAGTCCCCTCCTGCAATTATTCAACAAACTTCTGAGCCGGGGCCGTTCAAATATTAGCAGTCTAACTCATTCCTCA